>NC_056729.1:1523184213-1523309961 GCF_019279795.1 Protopterus annectens
TGATGGTCCCTCCCTTTTCGGGAAGACTGTACGTGACACTCTTTTCCAGAGCGAAAAAATTGGAAGACTTTGTCTGCCATCGGGATCCACTTTTCTAATTCTCAGCGGTCCTTTTCTAGGAACCAAAGAGGGAAAAAGAAGATGTGGTTCCAGAAATCATAGTTTTCCCAGGTGTTTCAGGACAACTCATCCTCCAGAGGCAGAGGGGGACAGGATCGATGCCGACCCAGAGGTAGAGAGGGTCTCAGGAATTTCAGGTCTAGGGAACCTTTTTCTGACAGGCCCATGCAGCAGCCCTGAGGGGTTGCCTGACTGTCCTACTCTGGAGGCAGTCGGAGGGGGGGGGGTTTCCTTGCATCCAGCGGCATGGGTGTCCATAACTCCAGATCGTTGGGTGCTACAAATAATATCCAGAGGCTACAATATCCCATTTGTTGCCCCACCAAGTGATACAAGACACCTCCCAGATGTCCCACCCTTTCACAGGGAGGCCACAGCTCTAGAGGTTTCAAAGCTGCTTCACAAATGAGCCATCAAACTGGTACCCCTCGACCAGTCTGGATTAGGCATTTACTCCAGGTTCTTTTTAGTGCCAAAAAAGATGGGGGACCTCAGGCCCATTTTAGACCTGTCAATCTTGAATCTATCCATCACCAAACAAAAGTTCCGGATGGTCACCCTGCAGTCCATTCTACCTTATCGTTGAGAGTGCGACTGGATGTGCTCGTTATACCTCCAGGATGCTTACTACCATATCAAGATCCACAGAAGCTCCAGGGGGTTTCTTCACTTCCGGCTGGGATCCAGTCACTTCCAGTTCAGAGCTCTACCCTTTGGTCTCACCAACGCCCCCAGGGTGTTTACCAAGGTAATGGCAGTAGTAGCAGCTCACCTGAGGCTTCAGGGAATTCAGGTATTTCCTTACCTGGATGACTGGCTCTTCGCTGCATCCACCAAGTGTCTTCTTTGTCTGGCCCGAGACTACTTTCTTCTCTTGGCAGATTGGCCGGGGATTACAGTCAATATTCACAAATCCCTTTTGCAACCAGTGCAAGTTTTAGATTTTATCGGGGCATGGCTAGACACTTTGCAACTAAAAGACTTCTTAACACCTGACAGGATCTTAAACCTCAGGTACCACATCGCTCTAATCATGGACCTCAAATTTCCAAAGGCGAGAGATGTTCTCCGGGCCATGGGCTCCATGGCTGCCGCAATCTCTATACTCTCCTGTACATGCCTTCACATGTGGGTCCTTCAATGGACTCTAGCTGTCCAATGGTCTTGGCTAGACCTGCCCATGGATTTTCTGATAAGGATCAGTCACACCTGCAGGACGTCTCTCCTTTGGTGGCTTCATTCACCGGATATTGCAGTGGGATGCCTTTTTGTGGCATCTCCAGTCCAAGTCACAGTGACCACGGATGCCTCCCAACTCAGGTGTGGGGCCACTGATCAGAAAGGACAGTCCAAGGCACATGGTCCCAGATAAAGGCCAAGTTGCACATAAATGTTCTGGAGATAAGGGCAGTGCTTTTAGCATTGAAAGCCTTCCACACTGTCCCTCCTCTGGATATGATTGCAATTCAGTCAGAAAACATGTCAGTTGTCTGGTATATCAGCAAGCAGGGAGGAACCAAATTGTATCCTCTGTGTCACGAGGCCATGAGAGTGTGGGAGTGGACGATTTCCACCGGTCGGTTTCTGATCACAATGCACATCCCAGGACACTCCAACATTTTAGCAGACAGATTGAGTCGGGCTATTCTGTTGCCGTACGAGTGGTCTCTAAAACAGTCAGTAGCGGAGGAGATATTCCTTGCATGGGGACAGCCTTGCTGAGATCTCTTTGCATCTCCTTCCAAAGCGAAGTGCAGTGAGTTCTTTGCTCTGATTCCCTCACCAGGGGATGCCCCCAGAGACACTCTACTCCATGTTTGGCCCCCCGGGTTACTGTATGCTTACCCATCATTACCACTCATTCTGAAATTTCTCCAGAAAGCTTGCCAACTGGGGTGCAAAGTGATCCTCATTGCCCCATTCTGGCCTCGTCAAGTTTGGTTCCCCTTCCTTTGGTCTCATCTTCTAGCTCCTCCATGGATTCTGGATCCCTGCTTGGATCTGATCTCTCATCCTTCAGGTGCCTACCTTCCCAATCTGGACAGTCTCAAGTTGACAGCTTGGCTGCTCCAGTTCCCTTGATTGCCAGGTCTCCCGGACTTCCATCCCCTGTTAAATCTATACTAGTGGTTTCTCTTAAAGATTCCACTAGGAAAGTTTATCACAGTAAATGGAGATGTTTCTCTACGTGGGCCTCTGAGAGAAACCTGGATCCTTTTTCAGCCCCTGTTCTAGCGGTGTTGGATTTCTTGACTAGTATTTTTCAGCAAGGAGCTAGTTCTTTCATGGTGAAAGTACAGCTGACAGCCATTTCTAATTTTCATGTCAGTGAAAATAAGATGGCCCTGGCCTCTTCTAGGCTGTGTAAAGCCTTTCTAAAAGGCACTTTTCTTTTGCGTCCTCCCATCAAAGATTCGGTTTCTCATTGGGACCTTACTTTGGTTCTCCAGTCATTAGTAACTCCTCCTTTTGAACATGCAGCATCAGTGGATTTAAAGTTTTTATCTTGGAAGACAGCCTTCCTAGTGGCTATTACGTCGGCTAGGAGGATCTCTGAGCTTCAGGCTTTGTCTGCCGTGCCTCCTTAGTTGATCTTCCATAAGGACAAGGTCTCTCTCCATACAAATCCTTATTTTCTACTCAAAGTGGCATCTCAATCAAACATAAACCAAACAATTAATCTACCTGTTTTCTTTCCAAATTTTCAGAACAAAGGTGAATATAAACTTCATTTATTAGATGTTCATAGACAACTTCATTTCTACCTTCATAGAACACAATCCTTCCATAAGTCCGATCAATTATTTGTCTCATTTTCTAAACCTCTTTTGGGAAAGGCCATTTCCAAGGTTTCTTTAGCCAGATGGATTACTCTTTCCATTTTACATATTTACAAAGCCAAGGGTTTATCTCCTCCTAGTCTGATTAAAGCTCACTCTACCAGGTCCATGGCGACTTCCTCTGCCTTTTGGTCTAAGGTTCCTTTGGATGACATTTGTGCAACAGCAACTTGGGCAAATTCACATACTTTCATCTCCCATTACAAATTAGATCCGATTTCCAGAGGGAGAGCATCCTTTGGCTCTGCGGTGCTCAGGAATATCCTTCCATGAGGGCCTCCCAGGATTTGTTGAGTAGCTGGGGACTCTGTCCCACAGGTTGCAGATAAAATGAAGTTAACTACTTCAGATAAAGAAGTTATGTACTCACTATAACGTTCCATCTGAGTAGTTATACTTCATTTTTCTTCAACCTTTTCACCCTCCATCCCCCTGACCTTTTCATGTGGATAAACATGTTAGGTTTTTTTTTTTAGTTGAGTTGCTAAAGTGAATAGTTGCAGCATAATCGATCTGAGGGAAGATAGGAGATGGTGGTGTATTATGGGTAGGGGGAGGAGCTCGGAGCTCAGAGCAGATGCCGCCTCTGTGTATTTAAAGTAATTTAAGCTCTGCATTTCTGTTGTTTCTGAAAAAAAAAATTCCTTGCTTTCCCGCCTTTCTGAACTAGTCTAGTCCAGTTTTCAGGCTTTGCTGAATCCAGGACTGTGGTAAAGGTTCCTGTGTTGCCCATATCATACTTGGATAATTAGGTGGCTTACTTGTTCACTGTGAGAGAGGGAACTCTGAGCAGCCTATCTGTCCCTGTAGGAGTGGTCCCAGCCCAGCAACTTGTAGCTCATTGGCCATTTTGGGCTAATTTCTATCCTTTTTGATCTCCCTGGTATAAAAACCGCTTAGCACGGTTTTGCACGGGTTTGTGCACTGCGCAGCACTGTTTAGCTGCGGTTAAATTATTCCAGGCTCCGTGAAGTCTGCACTTCAGTTTTTCCCTTGAAACTTGAAACACTTCAACCCAGCACTACAAATAAGACAATTTAAGACCGGCACTTACTAAAACTCACTAAAACTAGCACTAGTTTACAGCTTGCACTTCAGCCCTATACTCAGGAAGTATAAGGCTCTTTACTCATCCAATCAACAATACAGTCCCAACCATCTATTCAGGCATGTTCAAGGGACAGCTTCAGGTGTGCTCTCTGGTCCAACTGGTGAATCTGGGCATCCTGAGGCAATGTTACAATTGCCTCATGTACAACGACAACCCCCTCCTCCTCCTAACCAACACAAACATATGTAAGAGAAGCAGCTACACAGCCAAACTGGAGGCTAAGCTCTCTCAACCCACGACTGGATCAACCAGTCACAAGGAGAAGGGCAACACTAGCACCACATTACCAGACTCACATAGACCAGCCATAGCTGCACCAGAAAACAACTCTCAGAAACACGTAAAAACATACTCGGACGCTCTAAATAAGAACCTGCATAAACAACAGAGACCTCCTAAGCATACACCCAAGCAACCCCCACCCCACAGCAGAAACCAGGTAACACATACGTCACAACATCAGTGTGCCAAGCAAAAACAGCCCCTAAGGCTAAATAACACACCTAACACACTAGTAATCGATGATTCTATCATCAGGCACACAGACGTCCCACTCACTAGACTGAACAAGTAGAAGGTTACCGTAAGCTGCCTGTCAGGTGCCAGAATCCGCCACATAACACATGCACTCAGGTCACTCCACAACAAGTACAAATATGACTCTGTCATTGTACATGTTGGCGTAAATGACTTGAGACGTACCTCCCTGGACTACATGAAAAGAGACATGGAGGAGCTCTCTGACCATGTAGCCCAGGCTGGTATGACTCTGACTCTGAGTAGCATCCTGCCCTCACCCAAAATGATGCCAGTATACGAAGAAAAAATGATCAGTTTCAACAATTGGTTAAACTACTGGTGTCATTCAAAGGGGATCCAGTACTTGTCAGCCTGGGATGACATGCTTGACAAGCCACGTTGCTTTGCCAGAGACAGCTTGCACCTGTCGCCCCTGGGCTTTCGAATACTGGCCAAGACTCTTGCCGCCCCAATACTGCCTTTTTTAGGCAAGGCTCAAAAGACAAACCCGCCTCCATAAACAACAATAATAAACAAAAACTGAGGGTAATGCTGCTCAATGCCAGAAGTCTAAACCTCAAAATGCACGCACTCAAGGCTCTCCTTAGTATGGAAGAAATCGACATATGTGCAGTGACAGAAACCTGGTTCAAGGCTCCAGAGAGCACACCAGCACTACCAGGCTATAACTCCTACCATACCTTTAGGTCCCAAAACCAGGACCGGAACACAAAAGGAGGGGGTGTGTCCATATTCATCAAGAACACCCACACCTCCAGTTTAGTAGCACAGCATGCGGAATCTGAGACCATCCAATTGACAGCGGGTAAATTGACTGTTCAATTTATAGCTTGCTACAGATCTCCCACCTTGTCTCAGGACCCTCACATCTAGATCAGGGGAGGTCATCGTGCCTCTTTACTCATCCCTCATCAGACCCATAATTGAGTACAATGCCCCTTTTGGGATGTACCTTACCAGACACCTGCAGCAACTGGAAAGATCCCAAAAGTACCTCACCAAGAGGATCAAAGGGCTCAAACAGATGCCATATGCTGCCCGGTTAAAGAAACTCCAGCTCTACTCAGTGGCATACCGCCTGCTCAGAGGCAAACTGTGCCTGACGTATAAAGCCATGTCCAACCCAGAATTAATAGACATGCTGCACCTCATAAAATCCAAATCCCATCGAGCTACGCGCTCGAGAGACTTGAACCTCAGCACTGAAATAAATAGGACATGCTGGAGGGACAGATTCATAACCCAGAGGCTCCCTTCACTCTGGAATAAAATCCCAGTCCAGGTTAGGCAGAGTCCCTCATTGACTCTCTTCAAGAGGAATCTTGATGAGTGGATGGGAAATAGTAGGTTTACCCCAGGTATCACTTCTGTGTCACTGTTAGACAGAGGCACAGTATACTAACCTCAAAAAAGGGCATAGAAAAATTAATTTAAAATAGGTGGCGAAAGCCAAACACACTCTGGCTAGGCTTATAAATGCCCTAGGGCAGATAGCCTAGTATGAACCTATGAACCAAGTACAATTGACAGCGGGTAAATTGACTGTTCAATTTATAGCTTACTACAGATCTCCCACCTTGTCTCAGGACCCTCACGCAGCATTCCTGAGAACATTAGAAAGTATGAAGATTCTACCCAACACCATGCTACTGGGTGACTTCAACTATCCAAACATTGACTGGGAAAACTACTCAAGCTCAAACACCCTAGCCCAATGCTTCTTTGAGTTTATAAACTCAAACGCCCTTGAACAGCTGGTCACCACTCCCACAAGAGGTGACAACATACTGGACCTGGTCATCACCAACATGGGGAACCTATGTTCCACACCTGAGGTAAACTCATCATTGGTAAGATCAGATCACAAACTAATCACACTGGACATCCACATCCCAACCCCACCCCCCCCAGTCAAGGAAATCAAGGTAAAAAACTTCTCTAAAGCCAACTTCACACTCCTCAAGACCGAGGTGGGAAGTTTCAAAGCTCCCAATCAAATGGAAAATGATGACCCAACAGCAGAATCCTTTACAAGTGCATTCTATGAACATCTTCAAGAATGCATGGACCGAGCCATCCCAGGTAAAACCAAGACCAACTCCTCAAAAAAGAGGAAGCCAGTCTGGTGGACCCCAGCCATAAATAAACTTTACAACAGAAGGAAGAAACTCCTGCAAGATAGAACAAAATCCCAAAATAAGTAGGCATCTCTGGTTAACATCAGTAAAAAACTGCGCTCCCTCATTAAATCATCCAAGACCAACTTCGAAAGAAAAATAGCCAATGACTCTAAGGATAACCACAAGGCCTTCTTTAACTAAGTCAAGAGTCTAGGGGCAAACTCTCAGATATGCTCCGAGCTAGTGCATAATGGCCATAAATACACTGAACCAACCGACATTGCCAACATCCTGGCTGACAAGTTCAGTGCAAACTTCACCCCCTCTCCACCAAAGGGGCTAGCACCCATCCCAGAAGAATGTGGTGCTCCAGATATCTCAGACACACAAGTAAAGACAGCCCTTGCAAAGGCCAAAAACACAGCATCAATGGGACCAGATGCTATCCCAGGTTGTGTCTTACACGAGCTTCAAAATTATCTAACCCCCCATCTCAAATCACTATTCAAACTCAGCCTCTCTACAGGCTATGTACCCAAAGAATGACATACAGCAACAGTCGTACCACTCCACAAAGGTGGTGCCACAACTGACCCTGGGAACTATCACCCTATAAGCTTGACTAGCTTGGTCTGCAAAGCCATGGAATGCATTATCATGGAACTCATTAACAGGGACATTGGGAACCTCCAGACACTGGACCCCACCCAGTTCGGCTTTGCTAAAGGCAGATCTTGCCTCCTGAACTTGGCCGACTTCTTCGAAACAGTCACCAAGGCCATAGATGAAGGGAAAGTGGTCCACACAGCATATCTGGACCTCGCTAAGGCGTTCAACACCATCCCACACTCAGGAATCATAGACAAACTCACCAGCTTAAATATCAACCCCCATGTCACAAGATGGGTTGCCAATTGGCTCTCAGACAGAACCCACACGGTAAGAGTGGCAGGCACCATGTCTGACTCTAAACCAGTCACAAGCGGAGTCCCACAGGGCTCAGTTCTGGGACCCCTCCTGTTCGGTATATATTTCTCCGAAGTACAGGCAAAGGCGGAGGGACTGTAGCTAACCAAGTTCGCAGATGACTGTAAATCGGGTGCAATAATTGACTCTCCAGCTGGTGTCAAAGTCACGGCCTCAAGCTAAATGCCAAAAAATGCATAGTAATCCGATTTGGGAAAAACAAAGTACCTACAAACTTCCACATAGATGGGAATCCACTAAGTACAGAAGAAGTAATTAGGGACCTGGGTACCCAAGTAGATAGCATGCTTTCCTTTGATAACCACATAGCCAAAACAGTCATAGGTTTATAGGTTAGTACTAGGCTAACTACCCTTGTGGGCTATTTTAAGCCTAGCCAGTTACCCCCTATGAGAATCAAACCCTGCACCTTGTGTTTGTAAGGTAAACACCTTAACCATTATGCTAACCTCCCATCCTTCTATGTGGCACACCTGATCACAAAGGGTTTCTCATCCAGATCCAAGGAGGTGATTGTGACCCTTTACTCCTCACTCATTAGGCCCGTAATAGAGTACAATGCCCCATTTGGGATGTACCTCACTAGACACCTGCAACAACTAGAAAGACCACAGAAGTACCTCACTAAGAGGATTAAGGGCCTTAAACAATTACCCTATGAAGCATGACTAAAAAAGCTCCAGCTCTTCTCAGTCGCTTACCGTCTGCTCAGAGGTGACCTATGCCTGACCTATAGGTCCATGTCAAACCCTGAACTAATGGACATGCTTCACCTCAAAAAAACAAGATCCCTCAGAACCACTCATTCTAGCGACTTGAACCTATGTACAACAATAAACAGGACATGCTGGAGGGATAGATTCCTGTCCCAGTGACTCCCCTCACTCTGGAATAGAATCCCAATCCATATTCGACAGAGCTCCTCTCTGACCCTCTTCAAGAGAAATCTTGATGAGTGGATGGGTAATCGTAAGTTCTACCCTGGGATCACTTTAGGAGCCCTGTTGACAGAGGCCCAGGTTACTAATCTAATGGGGAGACGAAAGCCATCACTCTGTGGCTAGGCTTATAAATGCCCATGGGCAGATAGCCTAGTACTTACCTATGAACCTATGCTAGAAAATAAGTTGCCGGCTTGGATCCGATATGGATCCCAATACCCTTAGGTTGCAGAAAAACGAAGTATAACTACTCAGATGGAACGTTATGGTGAGTAAATAACTTCTTTTTATCACTACCATCAGCCACATCCTTATCAGCTACTTTAAGGCCTTTAACAAAGGGTATCCAGTCTTACTTTGTAATTTTACTATCAATACAAATGGTAGTTTGACCAAGAGAAAAGCTATTAGGAGTGGCCCACACAACGTCACCAAACAAATATGAACATATTCCCAGAACTTAAATATCTCTAGACAGATCAGTCACAATGAAAGGTTTAAATATATTTAATAATAAATAATAAAACAACAAGAAAATACTCAATATATACTTACAGTTACATCAGAGTTCAAAATCACAGGAAGTATTTAAAACAACATTGCAGGACAGTCTGAAATAAATAAAGAAAAACATCTAAGCTAAGGTTTGCTATTTTCCTGACTGTATCTAAAAGAATTACTATACCTTAATAACTTACTTCAGAGCAAGCAAGGCAGATGTAGAGAGTGAATCTAAATGTTGTCAGGTCAAAGACAATATACAAAACGCTATCTTTCTCTCAGAGGCTTCCCAAATTAATATCTGAAATATTAGTGATGGGATAGCTTGCAGAATGACCTCATTTCTAGTAATCTGACTCTATCCTAGGTAAAATTCCTGCTGATGCAGCTGGTAGCATTTAGCATCTAACTGTGAAAATACATAGACAAGGATTTTTCTTAGATCTAAGGCAGATCCTGGAAGTCATAAAACAATAAAACACGTTTACATCTCAAACCTAGTAATTATTTCTCCCTCAAGACAACACAGAGAGGTCCCTAGTATAAACATCCTGCCTCTTGCTTTCATAAAGTAATTTAACTTCAACTATTTTTCTGAAGTTTTGCAAGTTAGCCTCCTGCTTTCCAGTTTCTATTGTAAAAAAAAAAAAAAAATATATATATATATATATATATATATATATATATATATATAAATATATATATATATATATATATATATATATATATATATATATATATATATATATATCTATATATATATCTAAACAGTTACAATACTGTATATACATCTTTAAGCTCACTACTTTACAAACCCTTTTCAGCACACATGTCTGTACATACCTAGTTTGATATACACATAACATACATTTCTAATAAGGTTGTAACACAAGCATCTTACATGAAGCATATTGACATTCACAAATGACACATAACCATTTACAAAATTCCAGACAGCTGTGCTGGCAGTATCTCTTTGTCACACTTCTATATAAATCATGTTGATATTCACAAATGACATATAATTATTTATAAAATTCCAGATAGCTGGGCTGGCAATATCTCCTTTTGTGACATCCCCCCCCCACCCGAAGACTCAAGCTAGTTTTTCAAGTGACCCTTGAGAAATGTTGCTTGAGAGGGAATACCTTACCCCATTCCATGTCTTGGGATTCCAGCTGCCTTTGCATTGCTGGACCTAGTACAGTGCTGCACTATCCCATCATATGCCTGCAACTCTAGGCTCCACCATAGTAATTTGAGATTTTGCTGGCTGGCTCATTGTAGCCATAGATCCCCCTCAGACTCCTCCTGCCTCTTACTGCAAATACTTAGCACCAGGGCCTTGCTATCATGGTAAGGTTTCATGGTGTTAACATGGTACAATTTGTGCCCCTGCCTCCTGCCTAGCAGTTCTACCATGTAGTTAACATCACTGACTTTCCTTACCCCCTTGAAGGGTCCCTCCCAAGCTGCCTGTAACTTGATGTGTCTGACAGGAGTGAGAACCATAATGTGCTGTCCTGCAGTATATGCTCTAGCTCGAGCATTCCTGGCATACCAAACCTTTTTCTGCAGTTGGGCTTCTGACAGGTTCTCCTGGGCCTAGCCCATGAGTTCTCTGAGTCCTGTCCTGAGGTTTAGGACATATGCCACAACAGACTCCTTGTGGGATTCACACTTACTCATCATGGTTCAAATCTAGAGGTCCACTCACGCTTTGCCCATACAACAACTCAAATGGTGAAAAACCTGTGGATTCCTGGGGCACCTGTCTGCAATCAAACAACAGATGGGGCAAATATCTGTCCCACTCCCTCTTAAACTGGTCTGCAAATGCCCATAGCATGATCCTTAGTGTAAAGTTTAACTTCTCAACCAGATTATTAGTCTGGGGGTGGTCTTTAGGTGCTTCACCCCACAGTGCTTCCACAGCAAAGCCAGCACATTTTACATGAAATTAGCACCTCTGTCAGTAAGCATTTATTTTGGGAAACTTACCCTGCTGACAATCTCTAACAAAGCATTTGCCACCTGTTCTGCCTCAATGGACAATAGGGCCACCGCTTCAGGGTAACTGGTAGCATAATCTACTACCACTAGGATATACTTTTTGCCTGTGAAACTTGGGTGCTCAGATGCCCCACAATATCCATAGCTACCCTCTGAAATGGCTCCTCAATCACAGACAAAGGCAGCAAATGAGCCTCACCATGTCTCCTGCCTTGCCTACCTTTTGGCACTGCTTAAAGGTCCTGCGCTACCATGTTACATCTCTGGAAATCCCATGCAAATAAAAGTTCTGCATAATACAGCTCTTTGTAAACTTTATGCCCATATGACCTGCAAAGGGAATGTCATGGGCTATTGCTAGAAGTGCCAGATGGTAGGCTCTGGGTACTACCAACTGCTGTATTCTCTCACCCTCTAGTCCTCCCTCAGAGGTCCACTCTCTATAGAGAAACCCTTTTTCCCAATATACAGATTCTTCCTTTCCTTGACACTCATGTGCCTCACTAGCTACCTCCCTCAGGGCTTATAATGTAGGGTCTGAGAGCTGAGCCTGTCTAAACTGTCTCTTTGTAACTCTACCCAGCTCCCCTTCCACAGGAAGTCTGGTATCCTCTGACAGCAGTGCCTCAGTGTCAGCCTGGGTACTACTACTCTCCTCTGCCCTTGCAGTAACTCTGTCCAGGGGAACATCAGTACCCACAAGCAGCTGTGGCTCACCTGCAGTGTCACTGCTACATGGTAGCTCTCTCCCTGAAGTAGCCACCTCACCAGTCTTGGCTTCAAGTGTGCACTTTGGCTGTGCCCCCCCCCCCCCACACAGTCTACCAGACCAACATGCTTGTCTCCAAGCCTGACTGCATGTAACTGCATGCAGACAAGGTACTGCATTATCACAATCATTCCCTGTCAGGAAATCTGCAGGGATATCCTCAAACATACATCCTTGCTTGCTTCCTTTTCCACCCTCTCAGTCAAGGTGAACCCTAGCCAGAGGTATTTGGAATGGGGTCCCTCCTAAAGCTCTGACTGGAGTAGACTGTGGAAGCAAGTAGTGCTCCTGTTTAACCATTGCAGTCTTCACAATGGTTAGGTCAGAAGCTGTGTCTCTCTTAGCAGTGGTCTGTTTCCCATCTACTAAAGTAGGATATAACCTCTTGTAGTAGTTTGGTGCCCTTGTTGTCACCAGACAACTTACTGCTGACATTCTGTCATTCCCAGTTACATCTCTCCCACCTTTTGTTCCCCACCTTGCCTCTGTGGACATCTATATGCTGCATGGCTCCGCTGGTTGCATTTAAAACATTTAACCCTTGGTCCTGGATATGTACCTGAACTAGTGGCTTCCACTTCTACTGGCTGACGTGGTTGGGTTGGTTTAGGCTACCAACCATGGGTTCCCTTAGACCCATTAGCAGCACTGGGTATCCCTTTCCTGTACAGTGATGCTCTGCTTGCATAGATGTAGGTCTCCCTTTTTCCCCAACTTATCTGCTGTGTTACATTCTCTATCCACTAACTGGTTTCTCATGTCCTCAGGCAAATTGCTAATGGCTTGTTCCCTCACCAAAAGGTCTGCCAGCCATTCAAAAGTGGTGACCTGGCATCCACTCACCCATCTATGAAAATAATTGCTTAACTCAGCAATATATTCACACTCATTTTCATCTGCCTTGCGTCTGTGCTGACAAAACATTTTTCTATAAGCTTCAGTGTTAATTTAAAACACTCTAAAAAACAATTTTTAACAGTATTATAATTTAAGCAATCAGTATCAGGCAATTTAGAAATGGCAGTTACAGCATACCATGGATTAAGGGGGTCAGGAACCATACCCAGAGCCCTTGGTCAACATTATACTGTTTACATACCCTTTTGAACATATGAACAAAACTATCAAAATTATCCCCCTCTGTAAACTGTGGAAGAAATTCACTGACCTTTATTGCTTCTGGGGTTCGGTTATTCTCTTCCCCGTTACCTCCATGACCCCGGTGAAGAGTCGGCATCTCTTTTTCATGTTGCCTCTGCCTCTCATTCTCTTCAGCTTCCAGACATCTCAGCCTCTCTGCAGATTCTAATTAAATTTGGTTCTGTTTCTCATTTTCTTCGGCTTCCAAATGCTGCAGTCTCTCTGCTGATTCTATTTCCAGACATTTTGCCTCCAGTTCAAGTCTCTTTAACTCCAGACAGAGTTTTAAGTCCTCTGTGGAAAGGTTGAACTGTTTATTTTCTGAGAGGTGTACATCCCAATGGCCAGTCTGGCTGTTCTCCTGGTTGCTGGTCTGTGATGCAGCTGTGACCAAGGCTGTAATCATTTCTGCTTTAGTCAAGTTGGCATGCACCAGTCATTTGGCTTGGCACATCTCAGCCAACTGGCTCCTTGTTAGCTTGCCATACTCCTCAGCTGACATCCTTGCCTGCTCTCCCTGACTAACTAAGCTAACAAAAAATAAATAAAACTATTGTGATGTGAAACTCTGAATGCTCACTGTGTGGCTGATTGAGAGTACAAGCACCTTCCATAGTGACCACTGTTTACAGGCTAGAGGAGTTCAATATCCACACCACTGAATCCCAATATGTGGATATCACACCACAGCCAACCAATATATGTCATGACCCACCAATGGTCCAGTAATAAATGAGCCTCAATCCTCACCACTACCACCAGTGGGGGACATACATTGGGAGGATGACAGGTAAACACACAGTATTTCCAGATGCAGCTCTCTGCATCCAGTGCAATTTCCCTTAAGAGCACACAGATACCAAAGTCAGTCTAGGGCTGGTTTCTCTCTCTTTCTTCAGATCCCCAATAAGGCTCCCCACTGGCACAGCTATATTGTGTTGAGATCTCGGGTGAGTGACCTCCAGCACCCTATCTGCCCAACCAGTGCTTTGTGTCTCTACCCAAGTAGCTCACACACACACACACACACAGACACACACAAACACACACACACACATACTCTTTGAGGTTTGATGTATACACACACACACACACACACACACACACACACACACACACACACACACACACACACACACACACACACACACACACACACACACACACACACACACACACACACACACACACACACACACACACACACACACATGGCAAAGGCTGGAACAGGTTTGCTAGCTAAGCCCCCTTTTGCCCAGGCTATAAGGTGGTGATCACTGCCACCAGCCCCGGACTGACTGTGGTCTCTGTGTGCTCTTACGTGGAAATTCCACTGGATGCATGCTCATGCTGATCAGCCAAAAATGCTGAAAGCTTCAGCACTCATTGTTTGTTATAGGCATTGGCAGCATTTAGAAATGAATGCCTAAGCTGCATTCCACTTGCTATATCAGTGGAAAGTGACTTTCTACAGTTGGCTGTCACTCCCCAGCTAGGAGCATAATACCTTTTTATTTCTTGAATAACTAGCTATGGCTCAGGGCAACAGAACAGCTAGCTATGGCTCTGGCTGTGCTAATAAAGCACAATTTATACATGTCAAAACAAAGGAATTTTGAGCTGTCTACTTCATCATGTCTGTAACTACAGTTCTGAACCTGCTCCTTTGGCCTTCTCTGCTCCCTGAGAGCAGCTCCACCTTCACAATGGAATTGTTAATGCAGGCATTTAGAGTACAAGCTGTACTGCAGTAGCAGTTCAGTCATGTAGATAGAGCATTAGCTATGCTGCATAGCTCCATTGATTTCACTGGAAAACTTTGTTACTTCGCGGTTTTATATCGATGCTGAATGTCAGTGAAAAACTTTGAATTGTTGAGGAAAACTGAGGCTGATTTCCATTCAGGAATTCAGAGAAGGGCTCTGTGATCCTTCATCAAATTATTCAGTATGAAGAACCTTGAATTCCTATGTTTAGAAGCAGTCATAAGTAAAGACTTGCGGTAGCGTGCTATCCTAATGTCTTTTGAAATCTCACTAACTGATGATACTGAATAGCAACCATAGTATTGATAGGAACATGGCTGCAGTGTTGACTGATGCTTGATTCAGAAAGAGAAATACATATCTGTTAACTTGTGCTTGTACTCACTACATTTGGAATAAACAAGGCACAGCATAGCAGTACAGTATGTTATTTTTGTCACAGGTGCTCTGAGTGCAACATAAGTGAGAACAATCCTGGCAGGTAGCACATACAGCTGTGAAGCACTGTGTACCTTACACAGTATGTAGCATAAATGGTACTTCTGAGGGCTGCTCATTTAAGAGTGTAAAAATCAGTGCAACACGCTTAACTGAAACGCTTTCATTTAACTGACAGTGGTATATATTCTTGTGACAGTGCAAAGCATAGAAACACTGTGCAAACTACAGGCAGACAGAATATCAGGCAATTGGAGAGGTAGTACACAAAATCAACTGGGGATATAGCAGTCCCATGCTAAATGTTCTAATTATATTTAAAATATTAGGTGCCTTTGGGATTATACGGTCATGAAAATGCACACAGCAGTATAATACTATGCTTTCTATTTGGAATAACCTTGCTATGTATGACATACAACCAGACATCTCACACACCCACACAGCATGTTTATAAAACAACACGCAACCTTTCTAAGTTTAACCCTGAAATGTTCATTGCTATCCTTTCGTCTATTAACTGTGACTTCCTAAAAATCCTTTCTTTAGATGATGCTATAAATGCATTCAGTGCAACTTTCCTGAATATCTTAAATAGCCTTGCACCTCCTAGCAGGAAGAGACTAAAAACAAATAATGTAATTTGGCTACCTAAAAAAGAGTAGAATACTAATGCAGAACAGAGAAAAAGCAAGGAAAGAATGGCAAAATCTGAACACCACAATACCTTCAAAACTTCAGAATGCTTCACAATTGTACTAAAAAGCACATAAATGAAGACAAAAATGATACTATAATTACTTTCAGAATAATAGTAAACACAACCCTAAACAATTCTGGACAGCTATTAAAGAAGTCTTGCAACTCTGACCCCTCTCCGAATAACTCACCACTCAAAATTGCAATACAATTCAACTCTTATTTCTTAGATAGTATAGCATCTCTAACTAAGGATTGACCAACATCTAATTCTAACCCTGCCCAGCAGCCAAGTATCTCCATATCCCCTTTCACCTTCAAACCTGTGCCCTCATCCTATATAAAACTACTCTTAAACAAATTCAGACCATGGTCTACTTCAGCTGATGGACTTTCAAGTAAGTACTCTAAAATAGCAGCTGATTAGCATTGCCTATCCTGCCTCAATCTTTATAAATAAGTCAGTCCAGGAATCCCACATTCTCTCTCTCTCTGTGGAAAAAGTCACACATTATCTCTTTACACAAAGGAGGAAATTCAACACACATTACTAACTTTAGACTTATAGCAAGCTTATCCCCCCTCTCCAAAATCCTTCAAAAATGTATTTAAAAAATCACTAAAGTATCTCCTGCAGGAAGAAATCCTATCCACCATACTACATGGCTTCTGTCCGCCCCATATTATTAACACTGCACTTCTAACATATATAGATACTGTCAATAAAGCTAGAGATAACAGCAAACAAGTCTCATCAACTCTAAATGTTTCTAAAGCCTTTGACACAGTTTGTCACAGCAAACTTCTGCTTCAAATGTCCTCTTTAGGTCTCTCTCAGTCCACCCTTCTATGGTTCAATGGCTATCCAAAAGGTATCAAGTCAGTAAAATGGCACTCCACCCTCTTTCCATGCCTCTCAGTAACCACTGGTGCACCAATTGGCTCCCTCCTCTAACATATCCATGCAACAGGCCTCCCTAATACAGTACGCAGATGACTCCACACTCATCCGCACATCTGACAACATGGCACACTTCCAAATATTACTGAGGAAGCTTTAACAGCCACTGAAACATGACTTTGTAAGTCGCAACCTACGCTCAACCCTAAAAAAAGTACTACTTTTTTCTGAAATCCCTCTCTCATGAAAAAACTAAATTTAAAGTCCTGTCTCTTGATAATACAACCAATTAAGTCCACTTAAGGATGAAAATGGATGGATAATCTTACAACTGACCTGCATATACAAAATTTGTAGAAGAAAAACTCATCAAAAACTGGAGATGCTTTACAGAGCCAAAAAGTTTCTCGCTAGTGCAATAAAACTACACTTGCCACTACTTATCTCCTCTCTAGACTTCTTTATGGCCATCCCATCCTTGCTAACCTCCAGGCATCACAAAAATCGAAACTTGAACAATGTTATAACAAAGTTGTTAAATTTGCAGCAAATACCCCTTTCAGAACCCACCACTGTATATCACTAAAATGCCTAAACTGGTTAGAAGTACCCCATCAACTAACATATACATGGGATCTTACCACTTATAAAATTATCCAGCATTCATCTGCTTGTCCAGTACTAAATAATATTCAACATAACTATACTCCCAGTTGGTCATTGCGATTCATTGACCAAAAACTCCTGTCTGTCTGCAAACCGATTAAATCTGCTGGGAATTGTCTATACTTGTATCATATTGCTAAGGCCTGGAACTCCTTTTCTGTATTCAGCAGTTCCATACTCTCCCTCCCATCCTTCAAAACCTTTCTGAAAGACTTCCTAGGCAAAAGCTGGCTCTGTTCTTGCACAACACCAGGATAACCTATGTCCATAAATGTGAACAAATACCTATTCATGTCTTATAACTCCTTACTGTCCCTTCTTCACTCACTTCCTTACTTCTAGTAGTTTCTCTTCCCATCTTTCTCTATAAATATACCATAAGCCTGCTTTTCTCTCACTTCATATTACAATTCCTTTTGGTACTATACTAACTTAAGTTAGTACTAACTTTAGTAATTAAAGTTACTAACTTTAAGTGAGCATTTTTGTGAGTGATTTCTTGTTCTCAGCAAGGCCAGCATGGCCCAAAGCACTAAACCTTAGAACTAAACTTTTCTCGACTCTGTTCCTCTCCATTTGGTGTTTTGTTTTGTGTTTTTTTTTGTTACAGGGATTTCCAGATTTTTGCCCGTGTTATTTTTCTGTTGATATGGAATCCCAAGGAGCTCCAAAGAGAGGAGAATCGTGATGAGTCCTTGCTGGATTTGAGTACATATCTTAACCCATTGGAATCCACTTTGATACAAGGCATGGTTTCTACAAATGGGAGACATCCATTGCAACAAGTGATCTGTAGCAACTCTTGGTCAGCTACCATACAGAGGATATTAACTACACTTGTTTTGGACATCAGTGAGAATACAGAACTTACTGATCTCGCCTTGAACCTTCCAAGAGTTATTTTGAACAAAGATTGGCTGTTTAAGGATTTGGAAGCATTTTTAATTAAAATTAAAAAAATGACAGTGGGATATTGTATTTCTTGACTACTGAATTCAACTAAAAAGAGTACCCAAAGGTCTCAAAGTGATCAACAAAAAAATGTCAAATACAGTGAGACCTTTTTAAATGAATGGAACATTTTCAAAGCTGCTGGCTTGGGGTTTTTAAAACTCTTAAGGCAGTACAATGCAGATGAGAGTAACAAACTTGAAAAATGGATTGGTGGTCTCATGGACAAGCTTAGCTTGGCAGCGACTGCTGAATAGATCAATTGGAAACTATTTGGAATACAAGAAAAAGACAATAAATTAGATATACAGTGGAAGAGAAAGAAAGAAAGAAAGAAAAGAAGATAGAGAGAGAGACAGAAGGGAGTACAACAGATCAAAATGGTACAGCTTAAAACTTTGTGTAGGTAAGAATGGTATTACATGTAAAGATGGTGGAAGCATTCAAGCTAACTCCAACATGGAGCAGTGAATACAAACAATGCCTTAAAGCACTTCACATTTTTCACTCAGGAGGTCTGACAGATTAAAAGAAAAAAAGGGAACAAGCCATTCAGAACCAAAGAGCAAGAGATGAGGGACAATGGCCAGAGAAGAATCGGGATTTCACCAATATGCATGGAGTGACAGTTAATGAACTTGGGTGAAAACCATAGGACATTTTTTAGAGGCACCATTCAACACACAGCCTCTGTCTGTGAGGGGGAACAAGAAAAGGAACTACAGAGGGTAATACCTTTAGACTATACAATTTTTAATTTATCTAGTAAAACACTTTCAGAGGGGAAGCCAAGGTATTACGTAGGGGCTTCTCCTACATTCCATCAGCTTGATCTAGACATTATTGATTTAAAAGGCTATACCATAAAAATGAATTTAAAGCTTTTGTTTAAAGACAGTGCCAATTTGAAGAAGGGAGGATTTTGTGACTCCAAGTGTATTTAATCTGCCCTTACACCCCATTATTAAGGTTTTTGAAGACAGTCGTGAGAAGGACATGAGAGGGTTATTGAATAAACCTAATCATTACACGCTTTACAATTTATCAGTATTGGAAAGGCAGAGTTTAAAGTAATTGAGTACCAACAATGACATCTGCATCATAAAGGTTGACAAAGGCGGGTCAATGATGATAGTTATCCAGCAGGATTACATTAAGGGCATGCAAGAAGTTTTTAATTGCACCACCTTTTATTCTAAAGTACACAGAAGTGAAGTAAATAAAGCCTGTAGACAGATAGATTTTTGGTTGTACAGCAGTCCCATAAAAGGGACAATATCTGAGAATATGTACAGTTTCTTCACACATCTAAACCCAAGATTGGGAAATTATTTGGTGTCCCAAAATACAGAAAAACAATGTCCATACAGATCCATTGTGTCAGCACCTGCTTCTAAGTCAGAAGCAGTGTCAAAATTTGTTGACTGGGCCCTGCTTACTAAAGTACAACAAGTTCCTTCATTCATAAGGGATTCTTTTGACTCCCTTAGTAAAATTAAAGACGTTATTATTGAGGAGGAAGATATATTAGTCACAGCTGATGTTCATTCTTTATACACTTGCAGTCCGCATGACATTGGTATTGAATGGACGACTTTTACGTTAAACAGGAATAATCATTAAATGGTTGGTGAAGTAAAGTTTTTTGCAGAAAGTATCAATCAGGTATTGAGCAACAATTTTTTTCATGTTTGAGGGAGCTTATTACCATCAAAGAAGAGGGGTAGCTATGGGGGTGCACATGGTACCAAATTACACAAATTTGGCCATGGCTTACTGGGAGATACACATTTTCCATCTTTTAGAAGGATACAAAAACATTTTCTCTTATTTTTGATTTATTGATGACTTTTTGACATGGAGGGGAATAGTAGGTGAATTAGAGTCATTTCTAAGTAAAATGAACAGTAATGCACATTTTTGGAATTTTCTTGCATTTTTCACCATTTGAAGGTTTGTTATTTAGATTTAGAGGTGCAAAAACAGTAATGAGAAAATATTAAACACTATGATACGTTACAACAATGTGTCTAGTAATGCTTTTTTGCATTACTCCAGCATGCACCACACATATATCAAACATAATATTGTCAAGGGTCAGTTGGTCAGAATTAAAAGATTAACCACTGAGATGGAGATAATAGATTGTTTCATTCACATGTTACATAAGAGATTTGTGAATAGGGGGTATCCAACAAACATTATACACAATATCATTGATCAAGATCATACTGAAGTAGAAAGAACAAATATCTGCCAGACTAATTTGAAAGAATAGCCTTACTCCATGCCTTTGTTTTTCTCTGGATAGTGTGGCCATTAAAAGGGCAATACATAACAATTGGCAGATATTAGAAGCCAGTGAAGAAGTTAAAAGATTAGTGGGAGAGAAACCTTCTTTTATCAACAGCAAAGCTAAAAACATCAAAACTTATTTAGAAAGATTTCTGTAAAAACAGTGGAGTATCTAAGAAATGGACTTATAAGTGTCATAACTGTGGCCAGTGTAGATACATTTAGGAAAGTCCATATTTTGTTTACACTAGGACGGAAAAGACATATCCACTACCAGGGTTTTTCACTTGCTATGCCACATATGTTACATACCTTGCTAGGTGTAGTACCTGTGAGGCTTTATATATAGGAAAGACCAAAAAGTCTTTCAAAAAAAAAGAATTTATGAGCATCAATATGCTATCAGAGTTACGAATAAATAGCAACAATGTAATATATTACATTAATGTTTATTAATTATTACTGTAATAGATTTTTTTTCTATTTGTGTTTTTATTCAAGAATGCTTTAACTGTGTAGTTTTATGAGAAATGACAATTGTATTGATATCATATGATAGAGAATTAGCTCTTTATTGAAAGGTATTTGAGCAAGCATTTTTTTGAGTGATTTTGTGTTTTGAGGCATGCCAGTGTGGCTGAAAGTGCGAAACTTTGGAATTAAACTTTTCTTGATTCTATTCCTCTCCATTTTGTGTGTGTGTGTGTGTGTGTGTGTGTGTGTGTGTGTGTGTGTGTGTGTGTGTGTGTGTGTGTGTGTGTGTGTGTGTGTTTTGTTATACTAACTTGCCTTTAATTTCTCTGTAAACTGGCTAAAATTTCTCTAAACATCATATAACTTGTATCTGTTCTTAACCAATGTTTTAATATTATGTCTAATTTGATATAATTATTTAAACTGTAGATTTTTTTCTGCATTACTTTTGAAGACTGTAAAATTATTGTTCTTAAAATGTTTTGTGTGTACTGTGAAACTTTTCTCTCTGGGCCTCTGCTGAAAATAGGCTCCTACCCGGTTGGATTTTCCTGGTAATCAAATGTCAATACATACATACATACATACATAATACATACATACATACATACATACATACATACATACATACATACATAAATAAATAGATAAATAATTATAGCAATAGCAAGCACTTATAAACCTAGCACTACAGAAGGATAAGGCTCTCTATTCGACCTTACCAGCCATTCAGTAAAACAGTTTACTGCACCTATCCAGGCATGTCCAAAGGGCAGTTTCAGGTGTACTTTCCAGCCAACTGGTGAATCTGGGCATTTTGAGGCAATGTTACAACTGCCTCATGTACACAGACAACCCTCTCCTCCTACCACCAAACACT
This sequence comes from Protopterus annectens, assembly GCF_019279795.1. Taxonomy (NCBI): domain Eukaryota; kingdom Metazoa; phylum Chordata; order Ceratodontiformes; family Protopteridae; genus Protopterus; species Protopterus annectens. The sequence continues at coordinate 1,523,206,366 of NC_056729.1, forward strand.
AATACATGTGAGAGATGCAATTATACAGCCAAACTGGAGGCTAAGCTCTCTCAACCCAAGACTGGATCAGACAGTCAAGAGGAGAAGGGAAATACTGGCATCACACCACCAGTCTCACATAGACCCATTAAACCACCAGTCTCACATAGACCCATTAAACCAACACCGGCAAAAAACACACGTAAATACACAAAAACATACTTGGAGGCGCTAAATAAAAATCTACAAAAGCCACAGAGCCCTCCAAAGCAGACATCCAAGCAACCTCCACCCCCCAACACAAACCATGAAACACATACTTCACAAAACCAGTGTGCCATGCAATCACAGCCCTCAAGGCAAAATAACATACCCAACATACTAGTAATAGGTGATTCTATAGTCAGGCACACTGACGTCCCACTCACTAGGCTGAATAAGGAGAAGGGTACTGTTAGCTGCCTGTTGGGTGCCAGGATCCACCACATAACACAAGCACTCAGGTCACTCCAGAACAAGTACAATATGACTCTGTCATTGTCCATGTTGGTGTGAATGACCTAAGCCATACCTCCCTGGACTACATGAAAAGAGACATGGAAGAGCTCTGTGATCATGTAGCCCATGCCGGTATGACCCTGACCCTGAGTAGCATCCTGCCCTCACCAAGAATGATAACATGGTATAAAGAAAAAATTATAAATTTCAACCATCCAGTGTCTGTCTGCCTGGGATGACATGCTCGAAAAGCCACGCTGCTTCGCTAGAGACGGCTTGCACCTGTCAACCTTAGGCATTCGAATACTGGCCAAGGCTCTTGCCACCCCCATAGTGCCTTTTTAGGCAAGGCTCAAAAGACAAACCCACTGCCGTAAATAGCACAAGTAATACAAATCTGAGGGTAATGCTACTCAATGCCAGAAGTCTAAACTTAAACCTCAAAATGCACGCACTCGAGGCACTCCTCAGTATAGAGAAAATCGATATATGTGCAGTAACAGAAACCTGGTTTAAGGCTCCACAGAACACCCCAGCACTACCAGGCTACAACTCATACCATACATTTCTGCCACAGAACCTGGACCGAAATACAAAAGGAGGGGGAGTATCCATATTCATCAAAGATACCCACACCTCCAGATTAGTGGCACAGCACGATGCTTCAGAGATTATCCACATGCAACTAACAATGGGCAAAACTGCACTTCAAACTGTAGCATGCTACAGATCACCCACCATGTCCAAGGACCCCCATTCCGCATTTCTGGAAACACTGGGTAACATAAAGCTCCTACCAAACACCCTAATATTGGGTGATTTCAACTATCCAAACATTAACTGGGAGAACTACTCAAGTACTAACTCCCTTGCCCAACATTTCCTAGAATTTATAAACTCAAACTCACTGGAACAACTGGTCAACACTCCTACCAGAGGTGACAACATATTGGACCTGGTCATCACCAACATGGGTGACCAGTGTTTCACACCGGAGGTCAACCCCTCGCTGGTTAGATCTGACCATAAACAAATCACTTTTAGTTATCCACATTCTGCCCCCACCCCCAGACAGGGAAACCACCATGAAAAACTTTTCAAAAGCAAACTTCACATTACTTAAGACGGAGGTGAAAAGTTTCAAAGCCCCCATGCTAAAGGATAACGCTGTCCAAGCTGCAAAATCCTTTACTAATACATTCTACGGGCACCTACAAGAATGCATGGATCATGCTATCCCAAGCAAAACCAAGACTCACTCCTCCAAGAAAAGGAAACCAGTCTGGTGGACCCTTGCCATAAATAAGCTATACAATATAAGGAGGAAACTAGTACAGAAAAGAGTAAAATCCCAAGAAGGGAAGACATCCCTGATCAGTATCAGCAAGAAACTATGATCCCTCATAAAATCGTCTAAGGCGAGCTTTGAAAGAAAATGTGCCAAGGACTCCAAAGATAACCACAAGGCATTCTTTAGCTATGTCAAGAATCTAAGTGGCAATACTCAGATCTGCTCAGAGTTAGTGCAGAATGGCATAAAATACACTGAACCAACTGATATTACCAACATCCTGGCAGACAGGTTCAGTGCAAACTTCACCCCCTTTCACCCCCAAAAGGGCCCATAACCATACCAGAAGAATGTAGAGCCCCTGAAATCACAGACAGGTTAAAATAGCCCTCTCCAAAGCCAAAAACACAGCATCAATGGGACCGGAAGGTGTCCCAGGCTGTGTCCTACATGAGCTCAAAGACAAACTAACCCCTCAGCTAAACACACTGTTCAAACTCAGCCTCTCCACAGGCTACATACCCATAGAGTGGTGCACAGCAATGGTTATTCCGCTCCACAAAGGTGGAGCCACAACAAACCCCAGGAACTATCGCCCTATAAGCCTAACTAACTTGGTCTGCAAGGCTATGAAGTGCATCATCATGGAACTCATTAACAGAGACATTGGGAACCTCCAAACACTGGACCCTACCCAGTTCAGCTTTGTTAAGGGCAGATCATGCCTCCTAAACCTGGTGGACTTCTTTGAGACAGTTACCAAGGCTATAGACGAGGGAAAGATGGTACACACAGTCTACCTAGACCTTGCAAAGGGCTTTGGCACCATTCCCCATTCTGGTATTATAGACAAGCTCACCAGCCTGAATATAAACCTCTATGTCACAAGATGGGTTGCCAATTGGCTCATGGACAGAACCCACATGGTGAGAGTTGCGGGAGCTAGGTCTGACTCTAAACTGGTTACATGTGGCGTTCCCCAGGGCTCAGTCATAGGATCCCTCCTGTTTGGCATATACTTCTCAGAGGTACAGACAAGCACAGGAGGACTATGGCTGACCAAGTTCACAGACGACTGCAAACTAGGGGCTATAACTGACTCACCGGCTGACACAGACATCCTCCAAAAGGGTCTCACTGAGACGGATACCTGCTGTCAAAATCATGGCCTCAAGCTAAATGCCAAAAAGTTCATAGTTATTCCCTTTGGAAATAACAAAGTACCTACAAACCATGTACATTCAAAGAGACATATAACAAATGCAAAATAAAGTATAATACTAACATGACAGCACTACTAATAAACTTAGAAAAAAGAAAGTAAACACTCAAACGACTGTAGATATAAAGTCTGAATTCCTTTTTATAGGAATATAAAAATATGAAAATTATAAAACACAACTAAAAGTTACTTATCAGGAAAGTGATCCAGAAATCACAACTTAGCTGCCTTTTGTCCAAGCACTGGTAAAATTCAAACAAAATCATTAATGCCAGGTGGGCTGGTGGGATTCAGTTTGAGTTGCCATAATAGTTCTTTATATTTGATTCTATTTTCCCATGCACTGCCTCCTACATTAAACTCAATTTGCTCAATTATGACAAAATTAAAAAAGTGAAGTTCTCACAGCTGGCAGAATGCCTAAATAGTGTATTGTGTGTGCACCCTTTTAGGATATTGAAGTTGTGTTCATAAATGCATTTTCTGAGGGGGCGTTCAGTTTCGCCAACATAAAAGGCTGGGCAGGAGGAAGAAGTATCCAAGTATACCAGCCTTCTACTATGGCAATTACCAGGGGCAACATACACAATAGTATTTAAATCATTCTGAATATGAATAGATTCATCCACACAGAGAACTTACACTGCTTACACATACCACAAAAAAGGCACGAAACGTTGTTGCATGTGTAAGCAGTTAAGTTCAACCATAAGGATGAATCTATTTCTATTCAGAATTATTTAAAATCATTGTGTATCCCTGCCATAGTATCAATCTGGTATACTTGGCTTACTTGTTCCAACTGCTGAAAAGCACAACATTAGACAAAGAGTTTGAAAAACAGTCTGCACCATATATAAAATGAAAAAAAATTAGTTATTGAAATGTTCAGCACAACTCAATGACTAAGCCTAACTGAGAGCTTGGGAATGGGATTCAAAAAAAAAAAAAATGTATCTGCTTTTACTGTATTTGTGTTTCTTCCTACTTTATTTTGCTTTTGTGTCATCTTAAAAGTACTCAATTGTATTTATTACTGCTTGGTGTAACTCATTCTAAGCCTTTTAGTTTAAGCACTTGGGCTTCAGACCAGTTGTTTTACATTAAGAAGGTTTGTGGCCTGCACTGTGGTGGCAGGACAGGTAGCTTACATCCTTCTAAGTTGGGAACTGCTGATTGAGGGCTCAGTGTCTGTTATTCTAAAAGTGTATTAGTTCTGGTTTAAGCACCTGGGCTTCAGGCCAGTTATTTTACATTAAGAAGGTTCGTGGTCTGCACTTCTGTGGGAGGAGAGGCTGGACTCTGCCCTTCTGAGCTGGGAATTTCTGGTTAAAGGCTTATAGTGCCTGCATATTTGAACTGTTTCTTACTGAAATTGGTACACCTTGTTTGCTGTAGCATAGACTAGATCCAGGCCTGCTGAATCTAGCTTTGTTTGTATGCTTGTTGTTTGTTTGCTTATTTCCCTGAAACGCTAATTTCACCTAAAATGCGGCTTTTCAGTGCTTCTGTGGATCCCTAGTGATATCTGCATTGCTTACTGTACTTATTTCCTTGTTTCACTTGAAAGAAAGTTGCTGTTTGTCATTTTTGCATTTAAGTTACCTGTAACACATTGCATTTAAGTTACCTGGCACTTGCTCACTAAGTCAGCACTAAAAAATTAAAAGCACTACACTGTCACAAACTCCCCTTGAGTACCTTGTTCCCCATTGGCCCTTTTTTTCAATTATAAAGGAATTCCCAATACTATTCTAGCATGGCCAAAGGTCAGTTGTCAATCTCCTCCGGTCCAGCTGGTGAATCTGGGAATCTTGAGGCAATGTTACAACTGCCTCATGTACACAGACAACCCTCTCCTCCTCCCAACAAATACCAACACATGTGAGAGATGCTACCATATAGCCAAACTGGAGGCTAAGCTCTCTCAACTCAGTACTGGCGTAACCAGACAGGAGGAGAAGGAAACCACACTCACTACAATTCCAGTCTCACATAGACCTACCACGACAGCAAACCAAACACATAAACACACAAAACATACTGGAGGCTCTAAATAAAAATCTGCCTAAGCAGCAGAGACCTCCAAAGCAGACACCCAAGCAACCGCTACCCCAAAACAAAACACGTGCAACACATAGCTCACAAAGCCAGTGTGCTGAACAGTCACAGCCCTTAAGGCTAAACAACACACCTGATACACTTGTAATAGGTGACTCTATCGTCAGGCACACTGACGTCCTGCTCACCAGGCTGAACAAGGAGAAGGTCACGGTGAGCTGCCTGTCGGGCGCTAGGATCTGCCACATAACACAAGCACTCAGGTCACTCCAAGGCAAGTACAAATATGACTCAGTCATTGTCCATGCTGGTGTGAATGACCTGCGCCGTACCTCCCTGGACTACATGAAAAGAGACATAGAGGAGCTCTCTGAGCATGTAGCCCAGGCCGATATGACCCTGACCTTGAGTAGCATCTTACCCTCACCAAGAATGATGCCACAATATGAAGACAAGATGATCAGTTTCAACAATTGGCTTAAGTATTGGTGTCATTCAAAGGGGATCGAATGTCTGTCAGCCTGGGATGACATGCTCGACAAGCCACAATGCTTCACTAGGGACGGCTTGCACCTGTCACCCCTGGGCTATGGGATATTGGCAAAGGCTCTTGCTACCCCTATAGTGCCTTTTTTAGGCAAGGCTCAAAAGACAAACCCACCTCCATAGGTATCACAAGGGATAAGAAACTAAGAGTAATGCTACTCAACGCCAGAAGTCTAAACCTCAAGATGCACGACTGAACTCTCCTTAGCATGGAGAACATTGATATCTGTGCAGTAACAGAAACCTGGTTCAAGGCTCCCAAGAGCACCCCAGCACTACCAGGTTATACCTCATACCATGCTTTTCGGCCCCAAAACTTGGATTGAACCACAAAAGGAGGGGGAGTATCAATATTCATCAAAGATACCCACACCTCCAGGTTGGTGGCACAGCATGAAGCATCAGAGACTATCCATGTGCAACTAACAGTGGGTAAAACTGCCTTCCAGTTTATAGCCTACTACAGACCACCCTCCCAAACCCAGGAACCCCACTCGGCCTTCCTGAGAACACTGGAAAATATGAAGGTCTCTCCAAACACCATTATATTGGGCTACTTCAACTACCCAAACATAGACTGGGAGAATTACTCTAGCTCCAACACCCTAGCCCAAAGGTTCCTAGAATTTATAAACTCAAATGCTATGGAACAACTTATTACCACTCCCACAAGAGGGGAAAACATACTGGACCTGATCATCACCAACATGGGGACTCTATGCTGCAGACCAGAAGTGTATCCCTCACTGGTAAGATCAGAACATAAACTAATCTCACTGGATATTCACATCCCGACCCCACCCCCTGCCCAGAAAACCACAGTGAAAAACTTCTAAAGCAAATTTCACACTCCTCAAAACCAAGGTGGAATCCTTCAAAGCCCCCGGGCCTGTGGAAAATACAGCCCAGAATGCAGAATCCTTTATAAACGCATTCTATGAACACCTTCAGGAATGCATGGATCTTGCAATCCCAAATAAAACCAAGACCCAATCCTCCAAAGGCAGACATCCTGTCTGGTGGACCCCAGCCATAAACAAACTATACAATAGAAGGAGGAAGCTACTACATGATAGAGCAAAATCCCAAAAAGGGAAGGCATCTCTGGTCAGTATTAGCAAAAACTACGGGCACTCATAAAATCGTCTAAGGCTAGCTTCGAGAAAAATTGCACAGGACACTAAGGATAATCACAAGGCTTTCTTTAGTTATGTTAGGAACCTGGGTGGAATTCCCAGATATGCTCAGAATTAGTCCAAAATGACAAAACATACATCGAACCCACAGACATTGCCAACATCCTAGCTGACAGGTTCAGCAAAAACTCCCCCCACTCCCCACCCAAAGGGCAAAAATCTATCCCAGCAGTGTGCTGCCCCTGACATCTCAGATGCTCAGGTAAGAGCCGCCTCCAAAGCAAAAACACAGCATCAATGGGACCAGATGGTGTCCCGGCTGTGTCCTACATGAACTCCAAGAAGAGCTAAACCCAAACATAAAACTACTGTCCAATCTCAGCCTTACTACAGGATATGTACCCAAAGAGTGGCGTACAGCAACAGTGGACCCTCTCCACAAAGGTGGTGCCTCAACGGATCCTGGAAACTATCGCCCCATAAGCCTGACTAGCTTGATCTGCAAAGCTATGGAAAGGATCATCATGGACCTCATAAATAAAGATATTGGGGACCTACAGACACTGGATCCTACCCAGTTCAGCTTTGTTAAGGGCAGATCCTGCCTCTTAAACCTGGTCGATTTCTTTGAAACAGTCACCAAGGCCATTGACGAGGGGAAGGTGATCCACACAGCCTACCTGGACCTCGCAAAAGCTTTCGATACAATACCCACTGGCATTATAGATAAGCTCACCAGCTTAAATATAAACCCCTATGTCACTAGATGGGTTGCAAACTGGCTGAAGGACAGAACCCACATGGTTAGAATTGCTGGAGCCATGTCAGACTCCAAACCAGTTACAAGTGGCGTCCCACAAGGCTCAGTCCTGGGACCTCTCTTGTTCGGTATATATTTCTCGGAGGTACAGGCCAACACAGAAGGACTGTGGCTGACCAAGTTCGCAGATGACTGCAAACTGGGCGCCATAATCGACTCTCCAGCCGACACAAGCATCCTCCAAAAGGGCCTCATAGAAACAGACAACTGGTGCCAGAGCCATGGCCTCAAGCTAAACGCCAAAAAGTGTATAGTCATCCCCTTTGGCAAAAACAAAGTGCCCACAAATTACCACATAGGTGGTAATCCATTAAGTACAGAAGAAGTAATTAGGGACCTGGGGACCCAAGTTGATAGCAATCTTTCATTTGACAACCACATGGCCAAAGTGGTTAGAAGAACATTTTATATAGCCCACCTAATCATGAAGGGATTCACATCGAGATGAGGGGAGGTCATCGTGCCTCTTTACTCATCCCTCATCAGGCCCATAATTGAGTACAATGCCCCTTTTGGGATGTACCTTACCAGACACCTGCAGCAACTGGAAAGACCCCAAAAGTACCTCACTAAGAGGATCAAAGGGCTCAAACAGATGCCATATGCTGCTCGGTTAAAGAAACTCCAGCTCTACTCAGTGACATACTGCTTGCTCAGAGGCGATCTGTACCTGACGTATAAAGCCATGTCCAACCCAGAATTAATGGACATGCTGCACCTCAGAAAATCCAAATCCCATCGAGCTACATGCTCGAGAGACTTGAACCTCAGCACTGAAATAAATAGGACATGCTGGAGGGACAGATTCATAACCCAGAGGCTCCCTTCACTCTGGAATAAGATCCCAGTCCAGGTTAGGCAGAGTCCCTCATTGACTCTCTTCAAGAGGAATCTTGATGAGTGGATGGGAGATCGTAGTTTTATCCCGGGTATCACTTCTGTGTCACTGTTAGACAGAGGCACAGTATACTAACCTCGAAAAAGGGCATAGCAAAATTAATTTAAAATGGGTAGCGAAAGCCAAACACACTCTGGCTAGGCTTATAAATGCCCTAGGGCAGATAGCCTAGTATGAAAATATGAACCTATAAACCTATGAGCCTAACATGTGAGTCTTCTTTCTTTCTTTCCTTCTTTCTTTCTTTCTTTCTTTCTTTCTTTCTTTCTTTCTTTCCTTCCTTCTTTCTTTATTTCTTCTTTCTTTTCTTTCTTTCTTTCTTTCTTTCTATCTTTGCTTCTCTTTCTTTTTTTCTTCCTTCTCTTTCTTTCTTTTTTTTTCTTTCTTTCTTTCTTTTTTTCTCTTTCTTTCTTTTTCTTTTCCTTCTTCTTTCTTTCTTTCTTTCTTTCTTTCTTTCTTTCTTTCTTTCTCTTTCCTTCTTCTTTCTTTCTCTTTCTTTCCTCTTTTTCCTTCTTTCTTTCTTTTTTTTTTTTTCTTTTCTTTCTTTCTTCTTTCTTTCTTCTTTCTTCTTTCTTTCTTTCTCTTTCTTTCTTTCTTCTTTCTTTCTTTCTTTTTTTCTTTCTTCTTCTCTTTTTCTTTCTTTCTTTCTTCTTCTTTCTTTCTTTTTGCTTTCTTTCTTTCTTTCCTTCTTTCTTTCTCTCTTTCTTCTTTTTTTCTTTCTTTCTTTTTCCTTCCTTCTTTCTTTTCTCTTTCTTTCTTTTCTCTTTCTTTCTTTCCTTATTTCTTTCTTTCTTTCCTTCTTTCTTTATTTCTTTTTTTCCTTCTTCCTTTCTTTCTTTACTCTTTCTTTCTTTCCTGCCTCCATTATTTTCTTTCTTATAATAATATACAACAAAAAAGAAATGGTGTAATAAATAAAAGGAATTATTGTAAAATAAAAGCAAATAATTTCGGGGCAAAATATTAAAGATGAGAAAGTCATCAAAGGAGTGGTAACTGTGACAATACTTTACACTACATGGAATTACAGGAAAACAAACTTTCGTGGACTTATGAATCCAAATGTTTTCTCTTCACACACCTACTCAGTGAAGCTGAAGAAAAATAATAATACTGTTGGCTCAAGACTAAACCAGACTTCACCAGCAGCCCAAGTGATTTGAAGTGTTGGTGGGATCAGCTGGAGCAATATAGATGCTTGGTTAGAGGTCAGCACATATTTCTCAAGAAGGAATTCAGGGACTAGCACCTCTATAGTAGTTGCTAGTGGAAGATTGCAGTAAAGCAGTATAATGTCCCCAGGCAGTTAACCCAAATTATTAGCTACAATAAGATTATGTACATTGTTGCCCTGTGGCAATGCCTTTATAGTAACACATTGGTAGCTTAGGTTTGATGGGCTGTCACATTCCACTGCCTGCACCTCTTATCTCCCATTCCAGAACCACAGTCTGTCCCCCACCTCCTGTCTAGCCATTCAGGTCCTGTTTCTGGCCCTCCCTGACACTCCCTCCTTTTATGAAAATAAATGTTGTCTTCTTATGAACTGTTTGATACAAATGTAGCAAACAGTTGCTGCAGTTTATGCTGTGTCTGCATGGAGTGCTATGGTGCTCATGTTTTATTTTAAAAAATCTTATAAATTGTAGCAAACTGCTTGCTACAAATGTCACAAACAGTTGTTACAGTTTATACCTTGCCTACAAAGAGCTCTACAGTGCTCAGGTTTTAGTTAAAAAAGATTTTTTTCTAACTTTAAACTGTACCAAACTTTTGCTACAATGTAGCAAGTAGTTGCTACAGATTAGACCAAACAAGAAGTGCTTCAGCACTCAGGTTTGACCATAAATGCAATAACATTTTTTAAAAGCCAGTATTGCATAAAAAAGAGAGATTGGGAATCACCTGATCATGCTCCAACACTTTGCACTAGAGACAGTTGCCCCTCTCGCCCCACCCTAGCTATGATGCTACTGTCTGTTAGATAGCATAAATGACCACTTACCAATCTGCACCATAAGATACCAGACAACAACTCCAAAGCACATCATTGCAGCCATGGTAAGATAACTTACTACTTTTCATGAAGACACATTTATTAATATAGTACATCTCCTTTAGTCACTAAAAACTTTCACAATAGATGATGTTGTCTCTGAGTTAAAAAAAATCTTCTTAGGCATTCTTAGCACACAAGCCTCTCTTAGAATAAAAAATAAGCAAAGCCAATCCTACCACATGGTTATCCTTAGCATCTAATAATCTCATACAACAAAGGGGCAAAGCCTGGAAAGTCTGGATAAAAAAATAAAACAGATCCTACTTTACTACCATATAGACACTTAAGAAACCTAACAAAGCAGGCGGCCACGGTGGTGTAGCGGTTAGCATTGCCACCTCACAGCAAGAGGTTCTCCGGTTCGATCCTTGGCTGGGGTGCCTTCTGTGCGGAGTCTGCATGTCCTCCCTGTGGTCACGTAGGTTTCCTCCGGGTGCTCAGGTTTCCTCCCACATCCCAAAGACATGCTGTAGGTGGATTGGATACTCTAAATTGGCCGTAGGCATGAGTATGTGCATGTGTGTGCCTTCAGTAGAAGGTTGGGTGCCGGGAAGGCAACTCAACACTGTAAAAACTCTACTGCCAATCATGAGCAGACAGGTGATCCGCTGTGGTGACCCCTAACTGGGAAAAGCTGAAAGAAGAAGAAGAAGAAACCTAACAAAGAATTACCAAAGATAAGAAAACCTACTGCTCAACCAATCAAAACATGCACACTAATAATTCCAAAGGGTTCTAGGCCTCATTCAATAAACTGTTAAATCCAGGACAAGTTACAAAGCCAATAACATACAGAAACACAATTATACCATAGCCAACCAATTCAATAACCTCTTTATACAGACACTACAGTCATTAATCAGCTGTGTGATTAATCAAGCTATTCAGGTCTGTATTCCAACACATAACCTCCATCCACATTTTTCCTTTCAGTCAGTTACCAGGGATGTCATCAAAAATACCTCAAAAAATGAAAGCCTACTTCAACTGTTCTTGACAATCTACCTGGTGGATATATTAAAATAGCAGCTAAGGCTATTGTGTATCCAGTCCCAATTCTTAGGAATCTATTCATATCTGAAAATGAAGTCCATTTGCTAAGGTAAAAAAAAAATAGTTATTTTTGCACAAGGGTGGCATCAATAGAGGTCTTTCAAACTGCAGGCCAATTGCTATTTTATCCCCTATCAAAAATATTAGAAAAATGTATTAATAAGCAACTTATCAACTATATAATGGATAACAATTGTTTGTCTTCAATGTAACATGGCTTTGTTTCTTATCATAGCACTAGTGCTTTCTTGAATTTTGTCAATACTGTCAACACCAACAGAAATACCAGAAGCCTAGTCTCTACCATCTTCCTCAAAATATCAAAAGCTTTTGATACTGTCTCCCACCAGAAACTGTCACATAAACTCTCATCCTCATGGTTCATCAAATTTTCCCTGCAATGGTTCCATAGCTAACTCTCAAATAGAGCACAGACAGTGAAATGAAAACATGATTTCTCTACCTTCTTACCAGTAAATATTGGTGTCCCACAATGGTCTGTACTAGGCCCCATACTTTTTAACATTTTCATCAGGGATCTCCACACTGCTACAAACACTGTTACTCCTGTTCAATATGTTGATGACTTGACCCTTATCTGGTCCATCAAATCTTTTTCTAAATTTCAAGACCTTATGTAAACAATCTTCTTATTTGAAACATGGCTAAATAATTTACAACTACTTATAAATCCTAAAAAATCCCTAAATTACTGCTTTTCACCATACAGCATATTTCTACTTAAAAACAGCATTTACTATCATTCCTGCCAACAACACAATAACAGAACAAGTAAACCATGCAAGATTACTAGATGTCATCACAGATGACCGGTTGAAATTTGACCGCCATGTATCACGTGATTAAAAACTCATCAAAAGTAGGTACATTATACCAAGTAAAACCAATACAAAAAAATCAGCACCAAAGATATTTGAAGAGAAATATAGGCAAAGGCATCTGGATATGGAAAATTTTACAATACAAAAAAAAAAAAAAAAAAAAAGAAAACAAGGGGAAATCTGAAAAGAGAAATTAAAGAAATAGGAACTGATGTTATGGATTACTTGTGAAGCGAATGATTTAGTGTAGAAAATCCAACTCTGGTAACTTCAGAGCATGATGGAACAATGAATCCCCAAACTAAGGAGAAACAGGTTGCCACACAAAGATATTCTGGAGTCTTTAGCAGGAACCCAGCAAAAAAGTTCAGTTGGAGTTAGGCAACAAGGGAAGACATAGGAAATGCTGTCAACTCTGACAAGTCAGTGTTGTGGAGTTGTGAAGTTTTAGGCCAGTGAGCTCCCAACACTATAATTTGTGAGAGATGCACATATATAACCAAACTGGAAGCCAAGCACTCTCCAGCCAAGACTGGATTCGCCAGTCAAGAGGAGAAGGTTAACACCTGCACCACACCACATTCAACACATAGCCCTCCAGAACTTACACCATCACAACTCTCACATAGCAACACAAAACACACACCTACTTTCGTGGAAGCTCTCAATAAAAATCTGCCCAAACCACAGAGACCGCCGAGGCAGAAACACAAACAACCACCACATCCCAGCACAAACCATGAGACACATAGCTCACATAAACAGTGTGCCACTCAACCAAAGCCCATAAGGCAAAACAACTTACCCAATACAGTAGTCATAGGTGACTCAATAGTAAGACACACTGATGTCCCACTCAGTAGGGTGAGTAAGGAGAAAGTTACGGTCAGCTGCCTGTCGGGTGGTAGGATCCACCACATAACGCACACACTTAGGTCACTCCACAACAGGTACAAATATGACTCTGTCATTGTCCATGTTCGTGTGAATGACCTGAGATGTACCTCCCTGGACTACATGAAAAAAAACATAGAGGAGCTCTCGGATCTTGTAGCCCAGGCAGGTATGAGCCTAGCTCTGAGTAGCATCCTACCATCACCCAGAATAATACCACAGTACAAGCAGAAAATGATTGACTTAAACAATTGGCTAGTTTCTTTTGTCATTCTAAGGGGAACCAGTATCTGTCTGCCTGGGATGACATGATCGACAGACCTCAATGCTTCACCAGAGATGGCCTGCACCTGTCACCCTAGGGATTCTGGATACTGGCCAAGGCTCTTGCCACCCCTATAGTGCCTTTTTTAAGCAATGGCTTGAAGACAAAATTACCACCATAACAGCTACAAGCAAACAAAATCTGAGGGTTATGCTACTCAACGCTAAAAGTCTAAATCTCAAAATGCACTCACTCGAAGCACTCCTTAAAATGGAGAACATCAACATCTGTGCAGTGACCAAGACCTGGTTCAAGGCTCCGGAGAGCATCCCAGCACTACCAGGATATAATTCATACCATACCTTTCAGCCCCTAAACCTGGACTGAAGCACTAAAGGTGGTGGTGTCTCCATATTCATAAAGAATATGCACACCTCCAGACTAGTAGCCCAACATAATGCATCAGAGATACTTCAGGTACAACTAAAACTGGGTAAAACTGCAATCCAGGTTGTAGCCTGCTATAGGTCACCCACCATGTCCCAAGACTCCCACTCCACATTCCTAAACACACTGGAAAATATTAGGGTACAACTGAATACCCTTATACTGGGAGACTTTAACTACCCCTCCATTAACTGGAAAAATTACTCATGTGCCAACTTAATTCATTAATTCCAACACCCTGGACCAACTTATTCTTACCCCCACCAGGGGTAGAAACATCCTTGACCTGGTCATTACTAACATGGGTGACCATTGCTCTACACCATTGATCAACTCCTCCCTGGTCAGATCTGACCACAAGCTAATCACCATGAATATCCACATCCAACCCTCAACTCCCCCCCTAATGAAAACCATCATAAAAACCTTCTCCAAAGCCAATTTTGGGCTTCTAAAAACAGAGGTGTCTAACTTCACGACACCCATGCAAATGGAAAACAGGTGCATGACTGCTGAATCATATACCAATGCACTGTATGAACACATACACAAGTGCATGGAATGGGCCATACCAAACAGAACCAAGACACTCACCTCCAAAAAAAGGAAGTCAATCTGGTTGTCCCCCACCGTAAACAAACTCTACAACAGAAGGAAAAAACTGTTGCAGAAAAGGGTGAATTCCCAAGACTGGAAAAACTCCTTTGTTAGCCTCAGCAAAAAACTGAGATCCATCATCAAATCCTCTAAAGCTAGCTATGAAAACAAAATTGCTGCAGACTCTAAATTCAACCAGAAGGCATTCTATATTTATGTCAAGAATCTACATGGCAATACTCAGATCTCCTCTGAGTTACAGCACAATGGTAATACATATACATTACCAACTGATATTGCCAACATATTGACCGACAGGTTCAGTGTGAACTTTACTCCCTTTTCACCCCCTAAAGGGCCTATCACAATACCTGAGGAATGCAAAGTCCCTATTTTCACAGCTACACAGATAAAAAAATGCACTGTCCAAAGCCAAGAATACAGCTTCCATGGGACCTGATAATATCCCTGGCTGCATTCTACATGAATTACAAAGTGAACTGGCACCACACACTGAGTACCCTGTTCAATCACAGCCTCATTTCAGGCTTTGTTCCTACCGAATGGCTCATTGCTACGGTCATCCCACTCCACAAAGGGGGAGCGACTACAGACCCTGGGAACTACCCCCCCCCCATTAGTCTGATGAGTTTGATATGTAAAGCTATGGAGTGCATCATCATGGACATTATAAATATGGACATAGGGAATCTCCAAACTCTGGACCCCATGCAGTTTGGGTTTGAGAAAGGTAGATCATGCCTGCTCAACCTGATAGACTTCTTCGAGTCTGTCACCAGAGCTGTGGATGAGGGCAAGGTAGTTTACACAGCCTACCTAGATCTTGCCAAGGCCTTCGACACCATCCCTTACTCAGGAATCATAGACAGTCTCACTACCAACAAGCATAAATATGTCATAGATAAGATGGGTTGTCGACTCACTGATAGAACCACACTGTACTGTGGGTGCGGACTCCAAATCTGACTACCGACCAGTTACAAGTGGTGTCCCATTGGGATCAGTCCTAGGTCCTCTGTTCTTTGGCATCTACTACTCTGAAGTTCAAGCCAACACAAAAAGACTCTGGCTGACCAAGTTCACAGATGATTGCAAACATTATTATTGGTATTAGTTCTCCAGCATGTAGGCCTTCTTTAAAAAAACTGACTCTAATGATGGATGATGGCCCAATGCATTGCCTTAAAGTGCAAAATGCCAAACATTGTCTTTCCCTTTAATTGGGAAAAATTCGAACTACCACAACTACCACATAGGCGGTAGTCCAAGAAAGACCAGAGGTGTGGGGGAGACCACAGACAGCAGGATCTCCTTCCTTTCTCCTGTGATAACTGTGGTCAGAAAGTAGTCTCTATGTGGCGCTGTGTGGCATCTCATTCTTCTCATCCTCATCCAAGAAAGAAGAGGTCATAATCCCTCTCTACTCTTCCCTCGTTAGACCTAACAGAATACAATACCTCATTTTGGTATGTACCTCACTAGACACCTACAACCACTGGAAAGGCCACCAAAATACCTCACTAAGAGGAGGATAGGGCTTTAGACACATGCTCCATATACTCTGTCTGTTAAGAGGCGATCTGTGCCTGATGTATAAAGCCATGTCCAACCTAAATCCCATCAAGCTATGCGCTCGAGAGACTTGAACCTCAGCACTGAAATAAATAGGACATGCTGGAGGGACAGATTCATAACCCAGAGGCTCCCTTCACTCTGGAATAAAATCCCAGTCCAGGTTTGGCAGAGTCCCTCATTGACTCTCTTCAAGAGGAACCTTGATGAGTGGATGGGAGATTGTAGGTTTGCCCCGGGTATCACTTCTGTGTCACTGTTAGACAGAGGCACAGTATACTAACCTTGAAAAAGGGCATAGAAAAATTCATTTAAAATGGGTGGCGAAAGCCAAACACACTCTGGCTAGGCTTATAAATGCCCTAGGGCAGATAGCCTAGTATGAACCTATGAACCTATGAACCTATGAAAGGAAGGGAAGAAATCAAATGTCTTTATGGAAGTTTCGAATAGAGAAAACTATAAAGCAATTAAGACAAGAAGTGCCACTGTTAGAGAGAGTATAGAAGGGGGAACAGATCAACAAAAATACTTAGAAGGATAGACGTGATAAAAGCAACCTGTGGTATATTAGAATAGACTAGGATCTATCATACACTATTTAAAATAAACTAAAGATATCAGCACAGGCAGAAAAACTTAGAAGATATGCAAATAAATATAAAGGAAAAGTACAAAAAAAAAAGCAATTTACTGATGGCTTTATAACATGGACATGAACAACAAGCTTTTATACACTATATACAGGATTGCTTAAGTGAAACGTTATCCCATATGCCATAAATAACAGTTCAGCAATAAATTATAATAGTCAATGTTGTATACTATGTATATAGTTATTAGTTATGTTGTAGATAGGATACGTAAAAGTCATAGAATTAAGCAAATTGTGTTTTAAGAAAGTAATGAATAATATATTAGTAGGTAATATGAACACACAAAGAAATACAATAACTGTTATAAGTAAAGTGGCTTCCTATCTCAAATGGAATTTTATAAGATTAAGCTAATTGTTTAGTTCTCTGTTATGTCTGTTAAAAGCGCAACTTATATAGTTAGAGAATATTCTATTTTATTCATGTTGCTTTATTATAACTACATAAGTAGTAGCAAAGATTTGTGATTAGGTAGAGCTGTGAGGTTGTTAGTCTATGGTTTGTATGAAATTTTCATTGAACCAGGAATTTTTATTCCATGTTAGAGAACAAAAATGTTTTTAACTTAGATTTTTAATACTAGTTTTAGAATGATTGTCCATAACAAGTTGTATATATGTTAGATCTGTATTCGTTTTACTAAACCATTGTTCATTAGTTTTTAAACCATTTATTCTCAAAGATGGCAAGATGGATTGGGAGGGTGTCCTAATGGTTAAGGTGTTTGCCTTGCAAACACAAGGTACAGGGTTGGAGTCTCACAAGGGATAATTGGCTAGGCTTAAAATGGCTCGCAAGGGCAGTTAGCCTAGTACTAAACTATGAACTATGAACCTATGTAAATGTCTTTCACAAAATATTAATGGGTTGAATAACCCTTTAAAATGAAACTGTTTAAATAAGTATTTTAACATTACATAAAGCAAATAGTGTCTTTTTGCATGAAACACATATTTTAGGCTAAGGATTTAGGCAGGCTGCAAATGAAGGACTATTTAATTCTAGTAAGTTCTCATTTTAGTTCAAAAAGAAGTATTCTTATCCTTTGGAAGAAAACACTATGTTTACCTAAAATAGTTGACAATTACTCTGATAAGAATGGTATGCTGGGATTGGTGGTAATAAAAATAGATACAAATTATTACACTCTCATAAATACTTATTGGATTCCTGGAATATGATCTAAAACATTCAAAAAGTATCTAGACATTATGACATTACATTCAAAAGGAAATAGCCAGTTATGTTAATTGTATTTTATCAAGTAAATACACCACTAATGAGAAAAGAGTCAGCCTATCTTCTACAGCAGAACATTTAAATCACTATACAGGCTTAATGAATATTAGGAATATTTTAGATTTATACAAAGCTCTTTAAAGTATACACACTTTTCCTTCAGATATGGAACACACACCAGTATTAATACATTTTTTGTATCAAATGAGCTTTATTGAAAAACAGAAGATGTGTTAATAGTCTCGTGCCCTTTGTTTGACAATAATGCCATTATATTCACTGTAACTTTCAGCTCAAAAATCTTAATTAATTGTCAAAGGTTACCTGCATACATAATTAAAATAAAAGGTTTTAATGACTGATTTTTGAGAGAAATTAAACAATTCATGGAATGTAATAACAATGGATAAGTGACAGATGCTATATTACTGGACATGCTAAAAGCCTATTTATTTGGTAAAGTTAAACATTTGTATCTATGTAAAAGGAAAGAATGGGGACAAGGAATTGATTGCTCTGCAATCTAATATAAATAAATTAAAGTTAAACTTAAATCCCAATGACAAAGCTGCAGATATGGAGTTAAAGAAGCTGAATCAGGAACATTAGGAAATACTTCAAGACACGATCTCAATCAATCTTGAAAAATTAAACTACACTCTTATTCAGTATATATCCAAAGAATCTACATAGAATAGCTATTAGATAAAAAATTCTGAACAAAATAAATCACATTGAAGAGATTTATATAAAGAGGGTGAAACATCAAAATAATGAATCTAAATGACATATTACATGCTTTAGTGACAATTATGAAAAAAAATAAAACAGAGAGAAACTTAGATAGTGAACTAATTTATAGTTTTTGAAGGAAAATATACATCATAAATCAACTAATGAACAGAAAAGTAAAATTGATAAGTCTTTTCTTTTAAAGAATTGAAAGACCAAATTAAAAGTCTCAAAACCAACAATGCTCCAGGATTAGATGGTATCATCCCAGAATTATATAAACTGCTGACAACATTTAAAAAAAACTTATTGAATGTCTTTGAAGAAGTCAAAAGTTCTGCTAATATTCCTCCCTCTTGGCGATACTCTAAAACTACACCTATTTTAAAATCAGATAAAGATCCTGTATCATGCACTTCTTATCACCTTATCTGACTTTTGAATGTAGACTAAAAAATGTTAATGTCTATAGTAATAAAAAGGTTAAACCATATACTTCTGGGATTAATAAATGAAGCTAAAGCTGGCTTTATAATAAACAGAAGAGTACAAAACAATATTATAAGTGTTTTTTTCATTAATTAATATAGCAGATAAAAATAAAAAAAGAATTATTAACAATAAGTCTAGATATTGATAAAGCTTTTGATTCAGTGAAGTGGCCTTATTTGTTTAAAATATTAAACAAATATAACTTTTCCTCTGTTTTTATAACACTGATTAAAACACTTTGTTGCAATTCAGTGTCTTTTGTCAAGATAAGTTCCTTTCTATCTAGACCCTTTAATATAGCAAAAGGTACGAAACTAGGATTCCATCTTTCCCCCTTATTATTTGTTCTATCTATAAAACCACTAGCTAACTACGTAAGATTTAACATAAAAATTAAAGGCTTGAAAATAAATGGACACTTTTCATCACAAATCCAGCTTTTTGCTGATGACTTACTGTAGATATGTAGGACACAGAACACTAATTAGATTATATACTCAAAGCCTTAGATTACTTTGAAAAGGTTTCAAGTTTGAAATTTAATCATAACACTAAATCATTGCTTATAAAAAAACACCTTTTAAAAATCACATAAAAATTTTAGCTGGGAAAATTTTAAATTAAATACTTAGGTATCACTATTGAATATAAGATCGAATAGCCCATATTTATAAACTATAAAAACTTAATGGATGAAATCATGAAGTTAATAGATCAGTGGAATAAGCTATTCTTTACAATGGAAGATAGACTCACCCTGATTAAAATTATAATTTTACCAAAATCGTATACTATAGTCAATCATTAATTCTCCCCATCTAACAAATATAAGAAAAATAAATTCTACCTTACTTAAATTCTTATGGTACCCTAAAAAAAACAAGGATATATTTAGACTGGCATATCAAAAGGTGGGAGGTAGGTGACTTTGGAATTCCAAACACTGAGCTATATAATAATGCTGCAATTATTAAAATAATATTATGTTGGTTAGATTCTTCATATATCTCTTATTGTAAATCATTACAAGAACATATTATCAACAACAAACTTATCATAGATTTTTATATGAAACTGGATATCTATATATTCTACTGGGCTCTAAAAGATTTTGCTCTGAATTACTCAAATTTACTTTTATGCCTTTTTTAACCAAATCCTTTCAATCTTTAAAAGGTTTATGAATTCAAATTACTTAGTCAAGGAATTACTAATCATATTATTCCCAATTGTTTTCACTAATGGATGCTTAGTATATTTTAATGCAAACACAATGACATTTCTCAAGAATAGCAACCTAATATTTTGGCATCAATTTCTTAATGGAAACAAAATACATCTTGTTGAATATTTAATAGTAAGATATAGCATGCAGCAAGGTGGCTGGCTAGACATACATAGCTATAAAGAATATATTCAGGATAAAATCAAAATATCACCAGATCATCAAACCGGCTTCAAACATCTTGGCTATATTCTCTAATTTTAATAGTGGGCCACCCAGTGGAAAGTCATATATTACATAGACGATTACTAAAACTGAATGCATTACCCCAGATATGACAATCTGGAACTTCAGAACAAAAATTAACAATTAACCATTTTCAGAACTAAAGAATTATTCTTAAAATCTGCAGGAAAGTTAATATCCTCACTTTACTGGAAAACCTTTACATGAAAATGTCTGCACAGAGTCTTTCTTACACCTCATAAAATTACACAAATATATAAAAAGGGAAAATGAAATGCTGGAGATGTAATGAAGTTCATAATGCTGATTGGTTACACAAGATAATGGATTGTAAGTTGGTGAATTCCTTTTGGAGTGATTTTAGAAACTTTTCTCAGGCTTTGTAGTCAGTGAGTTGCATTATTTCTGACTCCTTGATACTATTTAATGTCCCAGTTCCAGCAGCTATACCTATTTCTCAAATACTTCTTCTTTGAGCAATACTTGCCTTTGTAAGAAAGTTATAACATAAAATTGGAAATGTAAAACTCAATTAGTATTCAGTGAATGTGTGTGCCTAGCTAAGACTGCCAGTAAAGATGAGTTGTCAACTATAAGAATGAGAACTTTAAACACAACTCATCAGTACATATCTTGGCAAAAGCTCAATGATTTACTGGAAAAATATAATACTTAAGAATATATTAATATTCTTGTTATGGCCTTTTGTAAATAGTTATCATTTATCTTGTTATACTCTGATATAAATGTTGCGGGACTTGTTAAAACCAAATAAAGATTTTTTTTTTCTTAAAAGTTTTATAGGTAATTGGGAAACAAAGTAGAACCATCATAAAAAGTAGAAATAGAAACATTTTGGAGAAATATCTATGAAGACCTGTGGAACATAACAACGATGCTGAATGGATAGATGAAGTAAAAGAAACAGTAATTTCAAATGTACAGGATATGAAATGGGATGAAGTAATGTCCAGACAAACTGAAACAAAGTTAAGAGAAGCTCCTAAATGGAAACCCCCAAGCCAAGATACAGTACCTAACTTTAGGATAAGAGTATTAACATCTTTACATAAAGATTTAGCCCTGAGTAAGAACTATGTATATGGACCACCTGAATAGACATCAACTTGGTTAACAACAGGAAAGTGATAATCCTCCTTAAGAGCAAACCTGTAAACTATCCTAAAAACTATTGGTCAGTAACTTGCCTTTGAATAACATATAAACTATATGCTGGAACTGATGCCAACAGAGTTGCGGTTTTTGTTGGTGGCCAAGTGGTTACTTTCTCAGAGAGGAAAGACACCACTTGGCCACCAATGAAAAAAACACAACCATAACAAATTACAACCATCAAAGTGGGGGGGGGGCTTTGTCCCCACACCACCCTACTTAAATATACCAACTTGAGATTGCACTACAGTGGGGAAAGGGCAATGTTCACCATGGTGGCCAAGTAGTTACATTCCTGCAGAGGAAAGAAGATGTTCAGGGACTTTGTGCTTCTGCAGTTATGAAGTTTTCATCTCACCGTTTTCAGAGTCAATGAACTGGGCTGCGATGTTATGAATGTAACCAGATATACATATATATAAAATATCAATATATATATATATATATAATATCAATATAGACTACATTCAATAAATTGGGTGAAGCATCTATTGAAATTACAAGGAGCACCAAACTCACTGACGAAACAGGAACATTTAAAAACTTTCTTTTTTTTTTTTTTTTTTTGCAGGGAGCTGTATCCATGCAACCCCACCCTTATAACTTTAAACATATTAACTCCAAGATCACACAACAATGGGGAAAAAGGACTATCTTGGGGATTCAGTAAGGACCACACCACTGGCAGTAAGAGCTGCTGTTAATGCAGAGACACACTGCGCTCAATGAGGAAGTACCTCAATACTGGTTGATTTATATGTCACTGAATTGCCCATACATATCACATGTGCAAATTAACACTTTACTGGGAATAGTACCTCAGACAACCCATGCTTTGAATCCTGCATTGACAATATCCCATTACCAAATTAATCTGTGATCACAGATCTGGGCACTTGAATTAATAGCTGTCACTCTTTAACCGTCACATGATAACTGTAATGAAGAAATCCTATTTCATTTCACAACTAATTGCCAAAAACAATTCTTCTAAAACCAATAAGTCATTGTTCCCATATATTCAACCCTAGTCACAGCTATTACAGAACACAATTTACCTTTCTGCATGCATCTGGCAAGGTACTTAAAAAAACATGAAAACCATAGAGATTCCTGACAAAAAATTTTCTCTGGTCCAAAAAGCTTATCCACTAGAAGATACTTGAGTCATTATCATACTTCCTTACAGACCCAGTTCTTCTTGACCTAAATTTCCTCAATAAATCAAAGTCTGCATCCAATATCAGAACCGAAGCTTGCAACTTTAATTGAGGAATAAACAAACATAGGTGTCGAGATAGATTCCCCTTTATATCAAGTGAAGTGATTCCTTGTCATCCTTCAAATATAGTTCGTTCAGCTGGATGGGTGCGATTAAATTTGTCCCTGGACTTACAGGTGCTACCATCCTTGAAAAAGGTGGTAGAGTCTGAGGGTGTGTGTTAGCAGAGATCCCATGGCCTGTGGTTAAACTTGCTTTCTATGGTCTATGATCCTAGTTATAGAGTGATGCAATGATCTACCTGAGTGACTAAACTTGCTATTTGGAATTAGATGGACTAGAGAATATAATTTTCTGACTTTGGTATATGCATTTCTCTCTAGATCTTTAATGATGGTGTTATTTTTTATGATCTGGCCATTTATGTTGTAGGTATAACTAATGTCCATTTTGCAGTACTTATGTTGCAACATTTGCTGACATTAAAGGTGATGCGATTACTCCTGCTGCAGCTATTACTACTACTTTATAAGGGAAACTTCTATGTAAAAGATGAAGACGGAATGATCTAGCAGAACCAATGGTATTAAGGAGGTAGCTGGAATGTACATAATAACGGTATAAATATTAGACCCTATCTTCATTAATAAATATAATTATGTTCCGTGT
The DNA here is from genome assembly GCF_019279795.1 of Protopterus annectens. NCBI lineage: Eukaryota > Metazoa > Chordata > Ceratodontiformes > Protopteridae > Protopterus > Protopterus annectens. Next base: position 1,523,230,221 of record NC_056729.1, read on the forward strand.
TCTAGAGTCAGCAATCTTGGAGAGCAAAGTTAATTTGATAATTGAATGGCTGCAGGAAATGATGGAAATCCAACTGAATTTATTAAAACCTCGAAAAAATATGCTGTTAGAGATACCTTCAAATATGGAAAACACAGCAGTAGCCATTAGATTAGAAAGGATCAATTTCTGTTCCAATCCTAAAAAAAAAGAGGAGACTAAAGAATGAATACTTAAATTATCAAATAATTGCACTTGTTTCATAAACAACAAGGTAATGGTAAGATTCTTGAAGACAGACTCCATTAATATATTGACTGAGATCTATATTTACAAGCTATTTTAGTAGGATGACGTTGGAGATTAAGAAGAAGAGGAGCAGAGTGAAGGCAGTGCCAAGAATCAAATGGTGGAAGTTGTAAAAGGATAACTGTAAGGTGGAGTTCAAGGAAGAGTTAAGAAAGGCACTGGGTGGCAGTGAAGAGCTACCAGATAGCTGGGAAGCCACAGGAGAGGTGATAAGGGAGACATCTATAAAGGTGTTTGTGCTTGGTGTGACATTTGGACTAAGGAAGGAGGACAAGGAGACCTGGTGGTAGAATGAAGAAGTACAGGAGAGTATACAGAGGAAGAGGCTGGTGAAGAAGAAGAAGTGGGATTGTCAGAGAGATGAAGAAAGTAGACAGGAGTACAAGGAGATGAGGCATATGGTGAAGAGAGAGGTGGCAAAGGCTAAGGACAAGGCATATGTTGAGTTGTATGAAAGGTTGGACATGAAGGAGGAGGAGGAAAAGGACCTGTACCGATTGGCTAGATAGATGGACTGAGCTGGGAAAGATGTGCAGCAGGTTAGGGTGATAAAGGATAATGAGGGAAACGTACTCACAGGTGAGGACAGTGTGTTGAGAAGATGGAAAGAGTACTTTGGGGGGCTGATGAATGAAGAGAATGAGAGAGAGAGAGAGAGAGAGAGAGAGAGAGAAGGTTGGGTGATGTGGGAATAGTGAATCAGGAAGTGCAACAAATTAGTAAGGAGGAAGTAAGGACAACTATGAAGAGGATGAAGAATGGAAAGGCTGTTGGTCCAGATGACATACCTTTGGAAGCATGGAGTGTTTACGAGACATGGCAGTGTGTTTTTAACCAAATTGTTTAATGGAATCTTGGAAAGTGAGAGGATGCCTGAGGAGTTGAAAAGTATATTAGTTCCGATTTTTAAGAAGAAGGGTGATGTGCAGAGCTGTAGTAACTACAGAGGGATAAAACTGATCAACCACAGCATGAAGTTATGGGAAAGAGTACTGGAAGCTAGGTTAAGAAGGGAGGTGATGATTAGTGAGCAGCAGTACAGCTTCATGCCAGGAAAGAGCACTATAGATGTGATGTTTGCTCTGAGGTTTGTGATGGAGAAGTATAAGGAAGGTAATAAAGAGTTGCATTGTGTCTTTGTGGACTTAGAGAAAACATATGACCGGGTGCCTAGGGAGGGGATGTGGTTTTGTATGATGAAGTCAGGAGTGGCAGAGAAGTATATAAGAGTAGTACAGGATATATACAAGGGCAGTGTGACAGTGGTGAGGTCTGCGGTAGGAATGACAGATACATCCAAGGTGGATGTGGGATTACACCAAGTTTCAGCTCCGAGACCTTTCTTATTTGCAATTATGATGGGCAGGTTGACAGAAGAGATCAGAGAGGAGTCCCTGTGGACTATGATGTTTGCAGATGACATTATGATTTGCATTGAGGGTAAGGAACAGTTATAGCAGACCCTGGAGAGGTGGAGATATGCTTTAGAGAAGAGAGGAATAAAGGTCAGCAGGACTAAGACAGAATATATGTGTGTGAAAGAGAGGGAGGATAGAGGAATGGTGAGGATGCATTGAGTAGAGCTGGTGAAGGTGGATGAGTTTAAATACTTGAGATCAACAGGTCAGAGTAATTGTGAGTAGAGAAGAGAGGTGAAGAAGAAAGTGCAGGCTGGGTGGAGTAGGTGGAGAAGAGTGTCAGGAGAGATTTGTGACAGACGGTTACCAGTAAGAGTGAAAGGGAAGGTCAATAAGATGGTAATGAGACCGGCTATGTTATATGGGTTGGAGATGGTGGCACTGACAAGAAGACAGGCATCAGAACTGGAGGTGGCAGAGGTAAAGCTGTTAAGATTTGCACTGAGTGTGACGAGGATGGGTAGGATTATAAATGAGTATATTAGAGAGTTAGCTCAGGTTGGAAGGTTTGGAGAAAAAGCCAGAGAGGTGAGATTGCATTGGTTTGGACAAGTGCTGAGGAGGGATGCTGGATATACTGGGAGAAGGATGCTAAGGATGGAGGTGCTAGGTAACAGGAAAAGAGGAAGGCCTAAGATAAGGTTTATGGATGTGCTGAGAGAGGAAATGCAGATGGTTAGTGTGACAGAGCAAGATGCTGAAAGAAAAAGAAGAAGAGCTTAGAAAAAGTAGAGGCATCAAAGATCAAACTGTCAACATCTGGAAAATAGCAAAAGCAAGATAGTACCAGAAAACCATTTATTTTTGTTTTACTGACTTCTCCAAAGCTTTTACTTTTGTGGACGCTTACAAACTGTGGCAAAGCCTTAGAGAACTGGAAATGCTGTGTTATTGTATTTGCTGTCTGAGGAATCTTTATGCAGACCAAAAGTAACTATTACAACTAAATATGGAATAACTGATTGGTTCAATAATGGGAAAGTAATGTGACAATGCTGTATATTGTCACAGTACATATTTAATTTATATGCCAACTATATCATGCAAAATGCGGGGTAAGATGAATCAAGTGGTGTAATGAAAACTAAAAGGAGAAATATTAATACCCTCAGATATGCTGATAATACCACTGTGATGGCCGAAAGCAAAGAGGATTTGAATATTCTGTTGATGAAGGTGAAAGTTGAAAGTAGAAATGCTAACTTGCTGCTCAACATTAAAACAAGCTAAGGCTAAGTCATCAAAGCCTATCTGTTCTTTTCAAACTGACTGGTAACAAGTGGATTCAGTGATTTAAAGATCTCAGCTGATGGCGATTGCATCTATGAAATTAAAATACCTGGTTCTTAAATGGAGTATTATGACAAATTTGGTATGATTTTAAAGAGCAAACAAATCACAATCTCAGCAAAGGTCTAAACAGACAATGCTATAACTTTCCCAGTAATATTACATGGCTGTGACAGTTGGACTATAAGTAAGGTTGTGCATTGGAAAATTGATAGTTTTGAAAAGCAGCATTAGAGAAAACATTTGAGGATATTTGGGACTCCAAGAAGAAGATCAAATCAGTCAATACTTAAGGAAATAAATCTTCAATTATCAGTGGTAGTTCTGAGAGGAAAGTGAAACTTAAATACTTTGGTAACATAATTTGAACGCAGGATTCACCACAAAGGACACATGCTAGGAAAGATTGAAAGCAAAAGAAGAGGGCAGTAAAAGTCTAAGTTGGATTAATTAGCATTACTGAAGTAATGACTGTGAATTCACAAGATCTTAACAAAAGAAGTGGTTGTCAGGTAGGCCAGGTGGGTTAAAGTCATCAAGATGCAGAGTCAGATTCAACTAAATGGCCAAACAACAGCACTACTACTACACCAGGTATGACATTTTGTATTTGGTCTTGGAGGATGTTGGCATCTTTTCACAAAGTAGTTGCTACCCCATTTTCAGCCACCACATTTTGGTTATCCATAGCACATTCTCTTTTTTTACATCTAAAAAGAATATTGCAAAAAATGGCTCCATCGCAGAACCTTGTGGGATTCCACTGATTAACTTCTTTGGGTCAAAATGCAATCCTGCACTCTAACTGGTTGTGTTCTGTTGCTCAGCCAGTGTTTTACTTACTGAATTATGCATGGCTTGATGGTTAACACTTTTACTTTGTCATAAAACCAACAAAATGTGTATTTGGGAAAAGAACATCCATATATTATAAATGCCTGGTAACGTATTCTTCCACTGATCTTTTTTTTATATTTTGCTTTTAATGTTTCAGTTATTCTCTTGTGTGAAACAATTGTGAATGATTTATCATTGACAAGGTAAGAAGCATGCTTGTCATCCCTTCTTCAAGTGCTTCGGTTACCAACTTAAAGAAGAACAGAAGATTCAGAAGGCAATATATCTCCTTAGGAAAACCATGCTGTTCCTCATCTAACAGAAATAGTTTTCATGTGCCATTCTGCGTAAGTTCCATTATGACTGTCTCTCCATAATTCTATCATGATTTTACATGCAATACTTGATCTGATGTAACCCAACCCCTTGTGAAATGGTATGGCCTGGCATAATGTCAGTGATGTATCTACATGACAATGTTTTATTTAACACAATTTGTAAGTGTTTACGTAGGTTTTCCTTAGGTCTGTGGAACCTGAGCATTTCATTTCATTTTACTTTAATGCAGCAGTTAAAACATTTGAAGTTATGCAAGCTTTTCCCCATTTTGAATTTTTTTAATTCTCAAGCATTACTTTCAACTTGTGAGACCAAGCTTTTATATTTAAATCTGGAACATTTAATAAAAAAAGTAAATCATTTTATTACTTTCTTTAAAAAAGACTTTTTTTAATGACTATACCATCCTTACATCACCAAAGCACCTAGCAGAAAGCAAAGCAGGTGAATGGAATGCAAATGTATAAATCAGTATTGACTGCAATTTGGCTAAAGAAATTGCTAAGTAATTTTCTTCAAACATTATGTCTAAAAATGGAAATACTGCTTTGTTGATGTAACATGGCCAGAAAACTCACCATTCTAAAAACTAAATTTGCTGTTCTCTTTACTTTTTCATTAAGAAACTTAAGAAAAGAAAAAGAAACAGAGCAAAAAATGGTACACACAAAATTGAAAGTTGGATTTTAAAATAAAGATGTATATTTTTGCTGAGCATGTTGAGTCAAAAAAATGCAGTGCATTTGCTAGACGGTTTGGCATGCAGATTTTGATGATCTAGATTAGACCAAAAATTGAAGAGGCCCCAAACAGCATTTATATCATCTGGTGATGCTTATGGTTGAGGACAACTTTTCAGCCAGGTCATACTAGGCATCCAACCATTTAGGTGCACCATGGTGCATTGTGTATCCTGTGATGGTATACTATACAGTTGGCATTGGTGGTGTACCTTATGATGGCGCACTACACAGCTAGCATTGGTTGAGTACACTGTGCTGATGCACTACACAGCTAGCATTGGTTGTGTACCCTGTGATGGCACACTGCACAGCTAGCATTGGCTATCTAACCTGTGATGACGCACTGCATAGCTAGCACTGGTTGTGTACCCTATGATGGTGCATTACACAGCTAGCATTGGTTGTGTACCCTGTGATGGTGCATTACACAGCTAGTATTGGTTGTGTACCCTGTGATGACGCATTACACGCTAGCATTGGTTGTGTACCATGTGATGATGCAATGCACAGCTAGCATTGGTTGTGTACTCTGTGATGGTGCACTACAGAGCTAGCATTGGTGCATTCCCTCCCCCAAACTCAGACTGCACTAACAGTGCATGTGTGGTTATCACTTTCATGAGGGAAAAGATGGTAGTATGTAAGTCATGATCACAAAGGTGTTTCTGCAGTGTGCTACTCATATATCTTTGAAGTGCTCCAGTCATACCTCTCAACTGTACAGATTTTCTCAAAATGTCCAAATTTTGGCCTCATATTTTGGTCAGTTTTTCATAAAATTGTGGTTTTCTAGCAAATTAGTGGTAAAGCATTAAACGCTGAAGTTAGAAAATAATGATAGACATTTCAGTTTTATACTGCATATCCTTCTGAAAATTCATGGTATCAACTTTCTAATTTTGCAAGAGCAATTTTTAAAAATTGGCCCTATTTTGGGGCCTTTGTCCCACTTTTGTGCATGGTTTTGTCCAGATTTCTTGCTCTAAGAGGATGAGAGGTATAGCTACAATACAGGCTTGCAGCTACACACACACACACACACACACACACACACACACACTCACACACACACACACACACACACACACACACACACACACACACACACACACACACACACACACACGCACACACACACACACACACATAGATATGGAAACATAATTCTCCATTGAAAATGCAAATCAGTCCAGAAATGATCATCACTTAATGGCTGATGAAGACAAACTTTGATACACAAAGGATTGCAAACATGTAAAGACATTTTTTTCAGGGAGGCTTCACCCCTGCACCCCCTACACCCCTTGCTGATCAGCTAATTTTTGATCCACTGTAATGGCAAAGCTGATGAAAAGACACATCGATAAATGGTAGGGCATCTTTCTCTCCCTCTCTAGATATATATCTATATATGTAGATCTATATTTATATGTGTGTGTGTGTGTCTGTGTGTGTGTTTGTGTGTGTGTGTGTGTGTGTGTGTGTGTGTGTGTGTGTGTGTGTGTGTGTGTGTGTGTATGTATATATATATATATATATATATATATATATATATATATATGGTTCCCATTCAGAAGCCTGAAACATCATAAGCCTGAAAATCAAAATCGTGAAACCAAAAGCCTGAAAATTCAGAATCCTGAAAACTCAAAATCCTGAAAGACCAAAATCCTGAAACTCAAAATCCTGAAAACACAAATAATGCTAATATGTCACTATAAAGACACTAATATCTACCAACTGACCCTGACCCTAACCCTAAGGTCCGTCACTATCGCACACTCACCTGACCCGCGCCCTAAACCTAACTCACTTAAACCACCCGTAACCCCAATATTTGTCACTATTGCATACATGCCTAACCTGCGTCCTAACCATAACTCACTTAAACCGCCCCTAACCCTAAAATAAAACCAACCGCACACTTACCTGACCCCAACGCATGACCTAACACCACAGGGCTAACAATAGCAAAGCCACAATGACATCAGTATGTCTATTTTGTGTTTTCAGGATTTTGGTCTTTCAGGATTTTGGGCTTTCAGGATTTTGAGTTTTCAGGATTCTGAATTTTCAGGCTTTTGGTTTCAGGATTTTGATTTTCAGGCTTATGATGTTTCAGGCTTCTGAATGGGAACCATATATATATATATATATATATATATATATATATATATATATATATATATATATATATATATATATATATATGGTTTCACTTCATAAATACGAATTGCAGAAATATCGAATTTCAGAAATTCGTGTCCATGAAGTCGAAACTTCAAAATAGCGAAAGTGCATAAGCGCGAACAGGACTATGTTGAATTTGCGCTTATGCATGTACGTTATGTTGCAGAAGTGTCTGGCTGGGATGGTGTCTGCAGTTTAAGGTGAGTGAGTGTGCATGAGTGTTTTTCTAACTTGTACGAGTGGGTTAGGGTAGGGAGGTGGAGGTATGATTGTGTGTATTGGCTGTGTGTGATAATTTTTTTCTTTACTGTTTGTGCAATCTCAGAGTTTGTATATATAAGTAGGGGGTGTGGGAGTGCAGGGGGACTTGCTCCCCTGCATTTGTCTAGTGCAGGTGTGTGTCTGTAAGGTGTTTTGTTGTATTTAATTGTTTTGTGGTGTGGGTGTTATGATTTGTGTGTTGTGTGCTTATTGTGTATGTTCGATGTTTTGGTTTTGTGATTGTGAAGTGTCGGTGCTGTGATGGTTTCGACTTTATACTGTTGAAATGCTGAAATTTGATATATTAGCATTTCGGTAATATGAAGTGAAACCATATATATATATATATATATATATATATATATATATATATATATATATATACGTGTGTGTGTGTGTGTGTGTGTGTGTGTGTGTGTGTGTGTGTGTGTATATATATATATATATATATATATATATATATATATATGTATATATATATATATATATATATATATATATATATATATATATATATATATATATATATATATATGTATATATATATATATATATATATATGTATATATATATATATATATATAGTATGTAGGTATGTATTTTAGTGACTAGCTGGGAAAATTAGGATTGAAAGTTATTGTAAGAAGTGCACTGCATCTCATGATGTAGCTTCAGTCTCTACAGCTGCTGTTAACATTATTGCTTTACTAGCAAAAGAGGTTTATGACAGTATCAGAAGCAGCACATTATTTTGTTGACTTCCCAGGTTAAACTACCACTCAACAATCTGTTTCCCATCTTAATCCGATATACCTTACAACTTCCTACTCTTTTTCCAACACTAACCCATCTGTCTCTTGCCAAATCCAGTTTCTGTACATATGACCAACTAGAAACGCTGACTTAATTACAGCTCTAAACATTATCCTTATTATGCAGCTCTGCTTTACTGCCACAACACATGTCCCATCTAAATCTAATTTTTCATTGCATCATCATCATTAACTAAAGAATATTTAGTAACGTTTACCATATGCTATATGGAAGTGCATTCTAAACTGTCTTGTCTTTTATTACTATGAATTGTCTGATATTTACCATGTTACAGCTAGATATCCAATGCTAATAAATTCACTGATTGCGACCTGATCCTTTTTTGTACGTGATACACATCTTTATGTGTAAACAAATGTAAAATAAAATAAATAAGTATATATTGCAAATGTTATATAAAAGAGCAGAGTAAGCAGATGGGTAGGAAAAGAGCCAGAAATCTGTATAGCTATTTAGTCAGAGAGCAAGGATTCTAAAGAATGAAATAATGAAAGTATGTGGCATGCTTCACTGTGCTTCCACACATGCTACATGTGGCAGTATCTGTGGATCTTAGTGACTGCACCAAAATTTCATACATAAACAAGCAGAAATTAAAGGTAATCAGTGAGACCCTTCTCTATTTAATATAAAGAGGTTAGTGTTATGGAGGGCTTATCTGATCTGAGAATATTAGATGGCCTTGATGCTTGAAACTGTACTGTTTAAGCAGCTCCTGAATTGTGCTAATTAAATAATCTTTCTGAGATTGCAGGCATGTTGCTCAAAATATTTGTATGCAAAGACTGAAAGATCTTTCCTCTGCCTTCAGGTTATATTAGGCAACGTAAGGTGGCATTCTCATTAATGATCTAACTGCATCGGCGGTTGATTCAATGTAAGTACATCCAGAGATTGATGTTGTTGCATGAGCTTGAAGGGTAGTGGCACTGGATTAAATGGGAGATAAGTCTCCTTTTGTTTTGCCACTTACACTGTGAGAGCTATGGAGGATCTGACTGACCTAAATTTCAACCTATATCTCAGCTCTAGAGCTTTGCTCCTATTGTATTCTACATTCAGTTTCACTACTTCAGCATCATTTTCCTCATCATTTTTCTCTGCTTTAGGCAATTTCTGATTACATCTGTGCAATAACAGTGTTTTTCTGCAATGGTTTACAATGTTCTAATTGAATTCCTGCAGTTTTTACACTGCAACATAAGTACACTGTTTAATCGTTTATCTCATGTATCTCGTAAATGTAAACACTGTTACATTCTGTTGCAAAATAAATTATCTGCATAAATGTCTTTTTTGTGTCAGCCATACATTACTCCTTTATATTTTATTGTTTTCTAGATTCACATTGTAAGTGAGGAATACCTGGCAGTAAGGCTCTAAGCTGTTAGTGAGCTGCTTCTTCTGCCAGTGATACAGGGTTTGATCCCTTCCACCTTCATTTGGCTGCTGTGTGACTTTGATCAAGTCAGTAAACCAGACAATGCTCCAGCATCACCCTGGAAAAGGGACAATATGTCTAGTGGCCTTACCTGGCCAACAAGTAGGTAAAGTAATAAAAAAATAAATGCACTTTAAGATAAATTCAGTTAAGAAATTAAATAAATATCTGTAATGGAGTCACTGTTTTCACTGACATTGTTATAAGTTCATAGGTTCATAGGTGAATACTAGGTTAATGACTACTAGGGCCCTTATAAGCCTAGCCATACAAACCAAATGTGACCTACAAATTTGATTTACATAGGTGTTAATTTACAGACTGTTTCTGTCCATCAGAGACATAGGAGCACGTGCAGGGGTGAACTTCCAACTATCCATCCACTGGTCCAAGTTGTGGTTAAATAGGGATCAGGAGGAACTCTGCTTCTCATGAACAGGGAGCCAGAGAATGTGAATTCTCTGAGAAACATATTTATCTCTCCATTATGTCTTATTTATATCACAAGCAAAATGTAAGTCTTTTAATCTAGTAGTTCTGATGCTGTTTGTTTTGCAGCTATCCAAAAGTTTCATCAGAGCTTATCTATTTTAAAACCTTTGACTGTGCCAACAATAACAAAGTCTAGCAAGACCATAAAGAAATGGGAATTCTAGGGCACATTATTTACCTCCTGAAGAATGTGTGCTCAGAACAAGAAGCAACAGAACAGAATATAGAACAAATGACTGGTTCAAGAATGGAAAAGAAGTATGATGAGGCTGTATATTGTCACCCTATTGATTCAAGAAAACGCATGTCCAAATTCGAACTGAAGTTTTAAAAGAGACTTTAAAGGAACATTTAAGCAAATCTTGTAATAAAGTTATAAGCATTAGCAAAGTTTATGATAAGAGGATTGATCTGAAAATGGAGAAAGAAAAAAATTATCATATCCCTAATATGATAAATGTAGAGAGTAACAGAGATGTTATAAAATATCGGGGACAACCAAATGTATGTTTTTTTTCTGTCGAAAAGATGATCATTTGATAACTGTGATAAGAGGAAATTATATAGTTTTGGAGAAGCAGGTCATGATGCAAAAAAGTGTGAATTGAAATGTTATAAATTAAAAAAAAATAGGCATTTATGGATGGATTGTAATTTAGAGAAAAATGAAGAAGAAGAAAATGAAAATGAGGACAGTATACAAAGAGAAGAACAGGGTGGCCATGGTGGTGCAGCAGTTAGCATTGTTGCCTCACAGCAAGAGGTTCTCCAGTTCAATCCTTGGCTGGGGTGCCTTCTGTGCGGAGTCTGCATGTCCTCCCTGTGGTCGCGTGGGTTTCCTCCGGGTGCTCCAGTTTCCCCCCACATCCCAAAGACATGCTGTAGGTGGATTGGACACTCTAAATTGGCCCTAGGTGTGAGTGCGTGCATGTGTGTGCCTTCTGTGGAAGGTTGGGCACCGGGCTGGCAACTTGACACCGTAAAACTCCACTGCCAATCATAAGCGGACAGGTGATCCGCTGTGGCGACCCCTAACTGGGAAAAGCCGAAAGAAGAAGAAGATACAAAGAGAAGAACAATCCCAATTAAAAATGAAGATGAAGTTGGGAAGCAAGATCAGGGTAAAAACTAAAGAGAAGGATAAAGAGAAAAATGAACAGAAGATAATATTGAAGAAGGTTCTAAAATAAGTGATAAGGAAGATATAAACTGGAAAATAGTGAAAGCTAAAATGAATTCCATTGGCAAAAGAGTAACAGACAGAAAAATAAAGTTTAAAGGAAAACTGTAAAAGAAAAAGAAAGGAAATAGATAATGAAATGAGATAAATACTTCAAATTTACACAATTTCTGGTAAGCTACAACATAGGCATAACAACACAGACTTTAGAGCACCAAAAATATAAGTAGAAGAATAGGCATCCTAAATTTGTTTCAGTAAGTGTGATGTTGATATAATTATATTGGAAGGTGTAAGATTTTTGACACAAGAAGTGTGATTACAAATAAAGAAACTTTGTGGAGGAGCTACAATATGGAATCTAGGAAACAAACTATATTCAGGCATAGTTGTACTTTGCAGAAAGTCAGTGAAAATATTGAACACAATATTAGCAATGATGAGAAGATTAACTATTGTAGATCTCAGATGGCAAGTAGAGAAATGGAAAATTTATTTCATAAGAAAGTATATTATGTAGCAATTGATATGAATATAATATTAACAGGAGATTTTAATTGTGATTTGAGAGGAAAAAAGAAGAAAACAGTAAATGATGATAAGACAATTTATGAAGTTATAAAATGTGGCAATTTAAAGATTTGGAATAATAATTTGTGTACGTATAGTTGAGGCATATATTAGGCATAAATTATTTTATTATATCAAAAGGTTTAAATATAGCTAAGGGAGGTACATGTGTAACAGGCTTTTCAGACCACTCAGCCAAATAGAAATACAAGACAAGATTGTGAAAAGGAATAAAAAGAATAAATGAGAAATCATGGCAGGAAAATTGAAAAAGAAATAAATATGCATTTATTGTAATATCACATTTCCACTAGAGTATGCTATAAAACTTGTCTGAGTGTTGGATATCTCTGAAAGAAAAATATAAAAAAAATGTTTAGAATGGCAGTCAGATGCATGAAAAGTGGAAAAATAAACTATAAAACAATGTATATGGCTTTTTTCAAAGATGTGGGAAGGAATGATGTATGTGGTAGAATGGAGAATCTATGAAAAGAATCAAGAGAAAATTAAAGAATTATTATTTAAGCAATGATATTATTTAGATGTATAAAAGAACGGTATCAGCTTATTTGAGTATCATAGTTAAAAAGAAGTATAATGACATAAATGAAAGATGATAGAGGAGGGTAAAGAAGATCTCAGGAACAAATTATGAATATTGTAATACATTATGCAAAGACAATGTTTCAAGATAGAAAGTAAAAAAAAGAATTGCATTTTAAAAAATTGACAGAACAAGAAAATAAGGAATTGGAAAATGAAATTTCCTTATATAAATTACATACGATACTTGGACAAGTTAATTTACAGTCAGTTTCAGGATCAGATGGAATAGGATACCAGTGTTATAAGAAGTTTATGGACTGGTTGAAAAATACTTCTTAAAAGTTATGAATGAGTGGTTAAATGAAAGTTTTATTTAAAAAGATTTATGCAGTGGTATGATAAAGAAAGATACTGCTAGCACAGCTATCTGTCATTTTATAAATAATTATATGCCGTTTGTGAATATCAACATGATTTATATAAGAGGCTTGTGTTACAACTGTATTAGATCTGTATGTCATGTGTATATCAAACTGGTTTGTATAGACATGTGTTGAAAAGGTATTTTATAAAGTGTTTGTGTTTGAAATGCATCCACAGTGTGGCCTACTGGAAGAGAACACAAAAGTACATGTACTATTGCAACTGTCTAAATGTATAAATTTTAACAGTGGAAAATGTAATACAGGAGGTTAACTTCAGTCCAACAAATGTTAGGAAAATAGCTGAAATTAAATTACTTTATAGGCTACACAATAAAAGATGGTATCTTTCAGTTTTCAGTGCAGCTAGAGACACAGACTCTGTGCTGAGAAACTTTCTGTATTATCTTTAGAGTAAACTAATTACTAGTCTTGAAAGCATGAAGGAATGTGATTGTTTTATGACTTCCAGCATCTGCCAAAGATCTGAGGTCTGTGTATTTTCACAGGTAGATGCTAAATACTGCCAGCTTCCATCAGTGGTTGTTTCACTTGGGAACTAGAAATCAGATGACAAGAAGTCATTCTGCAAGCTCTCCCAGCAGTAATATCTGAGATATTGATTTGAGAAGTCTCTTAGTGAGACAGAGCATTCTGCATTCTGTCTTGGACCTGACAACAAAGAGAAGATCCATTCACTACATCTGCCTTACTCTGTATGAAGTAAGTTTCTAGGGAACAGTATAATTCTCTTAGATAAAGTCAGGAATATAGTGAAGCTTAGTTTAGATATTTTTCATTATTTATTTGAGACTGTCCTGAAATGTTGTTTTAAATATTTCCTGTGGTTTTGAACTCTGATGTCGCTGTGAATATATATTTAGTATTGTATTGTTCTTTTATTATTTATTATTAAATATATTTAAACCTTTCATTGTGGCTGATCTTTGTAGAGCTATTTAAGTTTTGAGAGTACTTGCAAATTTATTTGGTGACACTGTGTGGGCCACTCTTAATAGCCTTGCTCTTGGTTAAACTACCATTTATATTAGTATTAATATTTCACAGTAAAATTGGACACCCTTTGTTAAGGGCCTTAAAGTAGCAGATAAGGGGTTCTGGTGGCAGAAGGGGGCATAGCTAGTAAATTTGTGCCAGCCTTTCCCTGGGGTGTGTGTGTGTGTGTGTGTGTGTGTGTGTGTGTGTGTGTGTGTGTGTGTGTGTGTGTGTGTGTGTGGGTGTAAAACAAATCTCCAGGAGTGCATGTGTCAGCTACTCGGGCACAGACACAAAGCACTGGTGGGACAGAGAGAGTGTTGGAGGACTTGGCTTGGAACCCTGGGTAAGGACTTAACTATATAGCTGTGCCAGTGGAGAGTCTTACTGGGGATCTGGAGGAAGAGGGAGAAACCAGCTTCAGACTGACTGTGGTCTCTGTGAGCTCATAAGAGAAACTGCACTTGATGCAGAAAGCCTCTGGAAATACTGTGTGTGTACTTGTCATCCTCCCAGTTAACGTCCCCCACTGTAGCCAGTGGTGAGGACTGAGGATCCTTGATTACTGGTCCAGTGGTGGGTCATCACAATTGTTAGACTTCAATTTGTATGGTAAAAGGAAGATAAAAATAAAATTGAAAATTGGAGACCTATAGTAGTGAGCAATACAGATTATAAAATAATTCAGGAGCGAATGGAAAGCAAAATGAAAAGTATTATGGAAGATAGCATATATTGTTTAAAGGGGAAAAGATGTCAGGAATTTGTAATCATAGTAAGGGAAATTGTGGAGGATATTATAAACAGGACTGATTAGAACAAGATCATGATATGAGATGTAAATAAAGCTTTTGATATAGCACAATGTGAACCTTTGTGGACAGTTATGCAGAAGTATATTATTAGTAAGGAAATTAAGAATGTAAGACATTTTAGTGAATGGATGGTTTAGTAAACAAATAGATATAAAAACTGCATATGTCAGGGGTGTCTTATGTGTCGTATAGTATTTGCATTAGTTATGAATGTACTAGAGATGTAAATTTGCACATTACAGGTGCTACTTATATTAATAATGAAGGGATAAACATTCTAGTCATCTTTAGTTATGCAGCTGATATTATATTGTTTATGAGAAACAAAGTCTGGATGAAAAAAATTATATATTATATACATCAATCTTCACATATAATAGGCATGACTTTAAGTGAAGAAAAAGGTAAAAAAGTAAGGGACTGGATGATATAGCAAAGACAGAAGGAGTATATTTCTTGATGAACAAAATACTCTCTGTGATAGGAATAAGAACTGGGGATAAAAATTAAAAAGAGGAGCAATGGAATAGAATACTAGATGAAATGAAGGAGCTTTGTTGTCTTTGAAAAATATACAAGCTATTGTTTAATTAAAAGGTTTATTTGATTAATTTAGTTATACTGGGAAAGGTTGTAAATTTACCTAGTGTCTATGTGTTTCTAATAATCTATGAAAACGAAATACTACAAGTAATGTTTTCCTTTATATGGGGTTCAGGATTGAAACCAGTGAAGACAGAAGTCTTATATAAATTTACTAAAGTACAAATATAAGCCATTGAAGTATGTTAAAAATGTTCAAAAGAGGAAACATATTTTTAAATGAAGAAATGAGCTATCAAGAAAAAATATATTTTTGGGAAAATAAAAATTGATGACATTGAACATAACATGAAATAGAAAATGAGATGAAAGTGTGGTATAAAAATATCATGATACAATATAACGTTAATCCTTGGGATGAGTTAGTGAATGAAAAAGTTAAAGCTATAAAAGCATGAAAAGCATGGTATAATAAGTTAGTAGAATGTCAAGATTTTTTATGGAGATTAATGATTAATAAATTACTGGTGAAGGGAAATATGCCATATAAAAATCAATGAAAGAATTTGTATATATTGTGTTCATAGGATCATAGGATCATATGAAGTTACTAGGCTAATGGCCCTAGGGCCCTTACAAGCCTAGACAAGTTCCACCCTTGTTTCCATGATTAGCACCTAATGCCTGTGTCCAAAAGGGATACAGGTGGACCCCCAGGGTGAATTTATGGGTACCCATCCAGTCGACCAAACTGGGTTTGAAGAGGGCCAATGAGGTGCTATGTTTGACATGAAGTGGGAGTCTGTTCCAAAGGTGTGGTAACCTCTGGGAGGCAAATCTGTCCCTCCAGCATGTTCTATTAATGTCACATACCAGGTTAAGATCTTTAGAGCAAGTAACCCATGTACCATTTTATCTGCGGATATGCAGCATTTCCAATAAAGCAGGATCAAAGATTGCCTTATATGCAAGGCCTAGATTGCCTCTGTGTAGTCTGTATGAAACAAAATAAAGTGACAGTGATTTCAAATGATCCACATAGGACATATGCTGAAGACCTTGAATATTTCTTGTGAGGAATCTTTGTGGTTTCTACAACTGGTGCAGGTGCCTGGAAAGGTACATACCAAAAGGGGCATTGTACTTAGTTATTGGCCTGATGATGGAAGAGTACATGGAGGGTATAATTTTTTTTTTTCTGGAGGCAGTGCTCTTACTTATGAGAAGAGTGATATAGAATGCCCTTCTTACCACTGTGGAGACATGGTGATCAAAGGCAACATTACTGTCAACCTGTGTGCCCAGGTCTCTTAACAGTGAATGCATACTTAGGGTGTTGCTATTGATGTGGTAGTTAGCAGGAACATCGCTCTTACTGAAAGGGAGGATAATACATGTTTTTGCATTGAGTTTAAGGCCATCACTTTGACACCAATCATTTCTTTGTGTAAGACCCTCTTGTAGGATGTTGATATCATTTAGAGTCTATGACCTCTCCCAGTTTGAAGTCATCAGCAAACTTTGGCAGCCACAGACCTTTAATTTTTGCTTGTACTTCAGAGAAATGGTTTCCAAAAAGTAGAGGTCCCTGGACTGATCACTGTGGAACACCATTGGTTACAGGTCTGCTGCTGGGGGTAGATTCCCCTGTTTTGACTATATGTGTTCTATCAGTGAGCCAGTTAGTGACCCATCTAATGATATAAGGGTTAATACCTAGCTCAGTGAGTTTGTCAATGATGCCTGAGTGGGGGATAGTGTCATACACCTTGGATAAGTCTAGGTAGGCTGTATGCACAGATTTCCCCTTGTCTAGGGCCTTGGTGATTGTCTGAAAGAAGTCCACCAGGTTTAACAGGTATGATCTCCCTTTGACAAATCCAAACTGAGTAGGGTCAAGTGAATGGAGATTACCTATATCTTTGTTGATAAAGTCCATGTAGATTCTCTCAGTGGCCTTGCAGATAAGACCAGTCAGGCTAATAGGTCTATAGCTCCCGGGGCCAGTGGAAACATCACCTTTGTGCAAGGGAATAATGGTGGCTATTTTCCATTCAGCTGGAATGAAGCCAGTGCTTAGACTATGATCAAAAAGAGTACCCAGTGATGTTGCTAATTCTTGTATGAGCCCATGTAGGATGCAGCCTGGGATGTTATCATGTCCCATAGATACAGTGTTTTTGGCCTTAGAGAGGACCTTTATGACCTGCTCTTTAGAGATACAAGACAGGGGACAGGTGGGAGGGATGTCATGGGGTATGTGAGGTGGGGACAGGGGAAGGAAGTTTTCACAGAACCTGTTGGCCAACAGATGAGCTATGTCCACAGGCTCAGTATATGTGGTATCATTAACTACTATTCTGGCACAAATATGGGCCTTTCCTTTTAGGTTATGGATGTAACTAAAGAATGCCTTGTGATTGCCCTTAGTTGAAATTAATTTGGATTCATAGTTTACTTTGGTGGACTTCACAAGAAGTCTTATTTGCTAATTTTAAGCTGAGGAGGGAGTGTTTCCAGTTTAGGGCTCACTCTCTCTTACTCATAGATAGCAGTTTCTTCCTCTTGATGTAAAGCCTGTTAATGGCAGTTGTTCACAATCAGGTTTGCTCTTCCTTGAGGAGCTTGTTTTGGTCCTATCAGGTATGACCAAGCCAATGCAGTTATACAGGTGTTTGTATAAAGCATTTGTGTAGAACTCTGCATAGTTGTCAATTCCATCTGGGGGAAGGGTGCAGTGAAGCTATTTATACCACCCCTTAAGAGGTTATAATCTGCTTTGAAGAAGTTTTTTTTAGTTTAATTGCTGCCGGGGGGTGGTGGTGTCAGATGCAATAGTTACTTCGAATGAGACTGATTTGTGATCAGATCTCACCAGGAAAGACCTCACAGTGGGGGTGCCACAGTGGTCCCCCATACTGGTAAGTACCAGATCCAGGATGTTGGCATCCCTTGTGGGAGTGTCAACCAGCTGGTCCAAGGCACTGGAGTTAATAAAGTCAGTGAACCTTTGGGCAAGTGAGTTTGAGCTTGAGTGGTTTACCCATTCAATGGAGGGGTAGTTAAAGTCACCCAAAACCATGGTGTTCAGATGTATGTTGATAGACTCAAGTAGATCCAAATAGGCAGAGTGAGTGTACTGATTCATGAAGTGGGGTCTTGTAGCTGGCAATGAGTTGAATAGGTGTCCTATCAACAGATAATTACAACTGAAGTATCGCCAGGGAATCATACTGTTTAACCAATCTGGAGGTGTATTTATCTTTAATGAATATTGATACACTGCCTCCTTTAGTTTTCAAGCCTTCAGTTTGTGGTCTGAACATGTGGAAGGAGGTGTAACTCAGTATGGTTGGGTTAAAGAAGAAACTATGAAAGATGTTTTCTCACAATGTGTAAGAGTTGTAAAATTGTGGGAAAAATTGTGTAAAGAAAACTTCTTTGTAAATTTAAAGGAGTTAAGTTAAATAACTAAGGATATGATTATATATGGATGTTATAGACATAAAAATTAGGAATATGTTAATAAAGGAGATAAAAGATTAACATTTGGAATGGAAAGCTAAATGAAATTATATTTAATAGTAAATGAAAATTAGCAGTAATTTTAAGAAATAGATGATGGCTGTGGAAAAAGGAGTGGGGACAAAAACGTTAATGAAGACAGTAGTTTAACATAATAATGAAAAGTAAGATATCTATGATTGTATGACAATAATGGAAAGGAATATAAATGTTTACCCTGTATAAATTTGTAAATATGCAAGTTTGTAAATAGTATTGTATATAATGTTTTTTTTTTGCTTGTTTAAATAAACAACCCGTATTCTTTTCAATAGGTGCTGTGCAATCCTTTACATCCACCTAATCTACCACCAACTCAAGCAGGTGGAGCCTCAGTTTAACATGTCATCCGAAAGATGGATCTTATTAACAATCTACTAATATATAAATTACAATTAGGCAGCAGTACAGGAGTGATTAACATATTTGAAACAAATGTTGTTCCAATTGATTACATTAGTGGTTCTTCCCCAAGCCAATTCTCAGATATATGCAGAGTGTAATTTGAATAACTATGACTGCTCAAATTGACTAATGCTCTTTCTGAGTTGAAGAGGAGCAATGGCTTTTACCTACTCAGCTATGACTAAAGTGATGGCTCCTGATCACTACATTAGACAAAGGCAGAATTTTATCCATTCCTGCAACCATCTAGCCTTTGGGCAAATCGCAAACCCTATGGCGCTGGAGAGAAAAAGCCACCATAATCAAAATATCAAAAATATAGTTCACACTTGATATTATATAGGATGAACAGTGAACTGTATTTTTGATACTTTGATTTTGGCATCTTTTTCTTTCCAGTGCCATAGGGTTTGTGATTTATGTTTCAGTTTTGTCATGTGCACAGCTTAGTAAACATTTAGCCTTTATCTGTATTGAGTCATTCATTCACTCTTTTCTATAGTATCTGTGGGTATCAGAAAGAAGTGGAGGAGGGTCAGAGAATTGTCATCACTGAGCAGGCCTCATGTTTTATTCTGACTTTGCTGCCCCCCCCCCCCCTATTCAGTTGACATGAGTATGTTTCTGTGCACCTATTAAAAGCCTCCTATAGTGCAAGAGCTGCTTGGCATGCCATGGAAAACATCTGGGCCTATACATTGCCTTTTGTAGCTTGATGCTTAGCTTGCACAAGAGGTCAGCCTCACAGTAAAACAAAAATTCCTGCCTTTCACATGCTGAACAAATCACCATTAGCCTTACCTCCTACCCTCCCTTGACAGGTTTTCTACTGCCTGGGTCACTATTTGTGCCTGGATCATCGCCGCAGTCAGAGACTTACTCCTTTATGTCATATAGCTGGCAGATTCAGACAGAAGTAAATGCAAATAGTTACTGCATATCTTAATAAAAAGAGCCATAAGAAGTACAGGAACTGCTGGTATGACTGCTGAATTATTTTCTTGTAATGATGTCAAACATATTTATTTATTTCTTAACTGGGTAAGTTCACTGCACTCAAGTGTCCGTTTTCAGGGAGTGACATGGAAGCAAGTCTGGTTATGAGACTTGCTGAGAGTCATACAGAATGCAAATGGAGTCAGATCAGATCAGAAAGAATTAAACCCCTGACAACAAAAAGCAAATCATTCAGAGCTTTTCTTGTGCTGCCAGACTATATATCATGGCTTATGAGAAATTAATAGATGACATGCATTATGCATAACTTTTTGAGAAATGTTTTGTTTGAATGCTTTTATGTTCTTTTTATACTCTGCTTGCATTAAGAATGGGTGTATGTCATAACTGGTGGATACAAACCTTACAAGGAGTATGCAGCCTTGAGGCTGCTTAGGTTAGAACTTAATGGATATGTTAACTGTTCTTTAAAAAAATGGGCAGATTGCAAAGACTATAAACAGATGTTCTCAAACAGGGAATTTAATGTACAAAGAAAGGGGGGGATCAAGTTGCCATTTTCATGACAACATATTAAGCTGCAGAGAAGGATGGAGTCAGTAAAAAGATAAATGGTCATCTTGTTGTTTATACCTGCTAAATGCGACAATTAGGCAAACATAAAAAAAATAATAAAGTAAGTAAATCAAGAGAAAAGAAAAATGGATGTCTCTGTTAACTAAAGTACAGTGTTGGTAAAATTAGTTTCTTTAGTGATTTTCAGTCTGGCTTTTTCAGAAATTCACAAAATTATTTCAATTTACTAATTCTTTAAGAAAAAGCTGTTTAGCATAAAATTACTACATGTTATTTACCTACTTAAAGACTAATGACATCATAATGATGTGGCTCCATAGTTTTAAAAATGGGTAAATTGACTGACTTAACACCACAAAAGCATGCAAAAGTTGATGTTCCTGGATCAGAAATCACCATCACCAAGAAGGCTGGAGTTAGTCGCCAAACTGAGAAGAAACTGAAGAAACTGAATACTGGTAAAGGGTTGTCGCCCAGACGTTCTGTGAGATGTGGTCTCAGAAGGTCCACAAGTCCTTGGGATGATTTGTATCTGATCAGAGAATGCCATCAGAATCACAAGGCATCCAGTAGACAGCTGCAGGGGATGCTAGAACAACAGGGTGTTACAGTGAATTCCAGAACTGTGTGGTGGAGACTTCTGGATGCAGAGCTTCAAGCTTGCATACCTCTGAAGAAATAGAAAATTTCCAACCAAATGAAGGCAAAAAGACTGTACTGAGAGAAAGAGTTTCAAAACTGGTCAGAACAAGATTGGGAACATGTTGTTCTCAGTGTTGATAGCATAACACAGTCAAGTATAATATGTAAGTTAACAATTTGGAGAGCAGAAGAGGGACAACTGCGTCATTCAGCATGTCAAGCATCCCACTGAAGTGATGGTTTGGAGCATTATGGGTGTCTTTGGAAGATGTCAGCTTTGCATTGTTCAGGGAAACATGAAGCAGGAAGAGGAAAGAACTATACTGCAGCAATGTTTTCTCCCTCAGCTGTGTTACTGGGCAAAGAAGAAGGGATTTACAGGGACAGGGGACTTCATCTTCATAAACGATGGTGCCCCATGTCACAAAGGTCGACAAATGATACGTTTCCTTGAGGTCCATGGTACTGAAGTGTTACCATGGCTGGGTAACAGCCCAGATATGAATGCAACACAGAACTTGTGGCCTATTCTGAAGTCAGAGATGAAGAAAAAGACCACAACAAACAAGCAGCAACTGACTGATTTCAGCTTGGGCACGCAATGCTTCAATGACTGAACATTGCTGTGGACTTTGTTTTATGCCTCAATGAGTTAAATCCTTGATAATGGCGAAGGGGTTATTCACAAAATATTAGAACATTGTATTAGAACATGAATTATAATGTTTGTCATTTCATATACTCTTACTGAGTTATATGGCAAAACAACAATTAAAACAATAAAAAAAGTTATGTTAATTTGGCTACCACTGCAACTGCAGCACACTTACAAAGACTTGATATTTTATTTTCCTTTTACTTACTATAGCTTAAAAGTTGTGTTTAATGACTGTGGAAAAAGAAAACAAAGTTAGTGCATTTTTTTCTGTGTGTGTGTGTGTGTGTGTGTGTGTGTGTGTGTGTGTGTGTGTGTGTGTGTGTGTGTGTGTGTAATCCTTTCCTCAAGAATTCTGGACAAAGCCAACAATAATGGAATGGCAATAACCCAAAATTTGTGAACATTTTTAAATATTACCCTAATTCACTTGAAAAGGTACTAGAGCAACACATTTTTCATCTACATGCTCTAAGAAATATGAAACAATAATGTCAGTATTTATTAACTAACTGTAGTCTTCACATATTTAATAGAACATCAAGCATCTTTCAAGTGACAGATCATAGATATCAGGTAAAATGGCATTCTACATAATAAGAGACAAATGAAAAGTATATGGGCAGGGGGCGTGCATTGCTTTGCACTGTATGTACTTTTTCATTCATTTGATCACAATTACTCATGAAAGTGGCTGTAAGTGGCACAATTGCGTGTGTGCGTGTGTGTGTGTGTGTGTGTGTGTGTGTGTGTGTGTGTGTGTGTGTGTGTCTTACAAAAGGAGTCTTGGGCATTTTTGCTTGCATAATCCTCTATACAAATGAGCATTCTTTAAGTTATAGTCATACTCTTAAATTACTACATGTTAGCAATCATATATTTGTTTGAATTGCTAAACTGTCCAGATGTTTCAATAAAATTGATTTACACCCCCCCCAAAAAAAAGATTGCCCTACATAAAACAGATTAGACATTTAGCCATACCCATTTATATTTATGGGCTATTGAAAACAACAAGGAGTGTTCTGTGTGTTGGAAGAAATGGCAGTATTCAAAAGCAAATATTTGAAAAAACATTTAGAGCAAACTCTTTTAATATGCTAGCATCCAGAAATGACTGGCTTGAGCTGGTCACTTTAGGGAAAGAGCAATGTATCAATATGATTTCTTAATATTATTATGCGTATTTATCATTATTTGAGTGGAGACAAAATGTTAAGTCGGGATAACTGCAGCATTAAGAAGATGAGAAGAAAATAGCCACAACGTTTTTGTTTTTTATTAAGGCGTTTTTTGTTTGTTTGGTTGTTTGTTAAGAGAGTGGAACTTTCTAGTTTACCAGAAGTCTAGTAGCATTGTGAAAGAAGGTCTAATCTCGTTATGTTTTCCAATAGTTGTTGTCATATAATATTTTAAGATGCACTGCAGGTTAGACACTGTTTCAGATGAAAAAGTAGTGAAAGCCTTTGAAGGGTGAAATCTTTTCAGTACTGGAATCAAATCAAACGGTGTTATGCTATCTGGAATACATCTGCTCAAGTAGATGTTCTGTGATTTTTCTGTTCTTTTTGAAGATCTGCTAACTCTGATTTAGTACCTGCAGAATCTACAAGTTTGTCAAGCAGAGTTTTAAGGAGAGTGCTTCCTTGAAATTGTTAGGAGTGATTATTTCATCTGGTTAAGTTTCCAGCTCATGGAATGTAAAGCAGTATTTGTTCCAGTAGGTGACTCTTTTATTGTTTCCTTTTCTTGTGTCTATTTGATAGCAACATTCATGGAATACTTGTGTCTCTTCTTTTTTAGATGCTTTTTAAGGACTGTGAGTTTGGAGATCAGGCCATCATTTTGACAACATCTGCATTTTTAAAGTTTAGGATATTCTTGAAGATTTTCTCCTGCAGACATTTTCAAGATGTTCAAATGCTAGTTTCCTTATCTATCGCTGAATCAACAGTTATGTATGGCAAATTAAAATGTCACAGCATGTTGCTTAGAACTAGCCAGAATATATTTTCCCAACAGGCAACCATTTGAAATGGCAACGCATACTTTCCCTGAAGTGTTGATGCCTGTGACAGAATGGCTGCAAATCTTGAAGGTTAAGTGCAGTATTCTAGCTGAATATTGTAAATATTTAGTATTGTTCCAGATTTATGGGGAAGGAATGCAGCAATGTTTAATACATAAACACAGAATGGGCAGATTCATCTGGTGTTTCTTCTTTCCCCCCTTGTTTTGTTGTTTTGTTTCAGGAAATGTTGTTACTTATAATCAGTATTATATGGTCATAGCCTTCTTTTGTAAGAGACACGCACAAACACACACATATGCATGCACACATTCACAGCTGTACATCCTGTGCTTCAGAGTTCTGAATCAATGAAGGGTATACCACTATTGAAACCATGGAATACCTCCCCTGAAACAACTAATAAAGGCATCAAAATACTAAAGCATATACAAACAATGGTTGTGACACCTGTCTGAGAGTGTCCAAGGGTAGTGAGAAGAACTGCATAACCCACAACTGCTTACAATGCATTTGAGTAACAGTCAGATTAAAGTTTAATATACTAACATCACACTATCCTTGTATGAATGTATGACCTTGTGTAGAACAAGCTGTGGAACTTTTATCCTCTTTAAAAACTTCACATATGATCATAGAATCATAGGATCATAGGCATTACAAGGAAATTGTACCACAAGGCCATTTCAGTCTTGCCAGTACCTACCTTTAGGGCTTACTTCTCTTCCAAGGACGGCCCAGCCATTCATAACAAGAGTGAATTTATAAATGTCCATCCAGTTGTCCTGCTTCTTTTTAAAGGGAGGCAGTGTTCACACTGCTTAGCTTAGACAGGGAGTTTGTCCCAAAGAGGGGGTAGGTACTGAGTGACAAATTTATTTGCTTCCTTATCATATTTATTTGTTGGATTATATTCATAGGTTCATAGGTTCATAGGTAGGTACTAGGCTATTGGCCCCAGGTCCTATATAAGCCTAGCCAAAAAATATACCCTGGCTTTCGCCACCCAAGAAAATTATTTTCCTGTGCCCCTGTCGAGCAGAGCCACAGAAGTGATCCCTCGGGTGAATTTCCTATTTCCCATCCAATCATCAAGATTTTTCTTGAAGAGTGCTAATGAGGAGCTCTGTTTGATATAGCTAGGCAGTCTGTTCCAGAGTATGAGAAGTCTCTGGGACAGGAATCTATCCCTCATTCCCAATCCCTTATTCCTCTATCAGCAAGGCACAGATTACCCCTAAGGAGTCTATATGAAAATGAGTATGGGGACAAAACCTCAAGCCTGACCTTTTAAATTCTGATCTCTATCTTTCCCGTTGCTTGATATGCTTACATGGAGGTGAGGACTTCTTTTGATCCGGTAGAAATAATTTTAACTATAAGCTGTGCAATGTAAAAGGATTTCCTAACCACTGTTGCAATGTGATGGTCAAAAGTAAGGATGATGCCTGTCCAGGTATCTATGTCTCTAACAAAGTTTTCAATTTGAAACGGTACATTATCTAAGCTATAAGTCAGAATTAGGGTTTGCTTACCAATGGTAAAATGTTGCATTTTTTGGCTTTGAACTTGAGCTTGTTTTTAGTCCACTAGCTGTTGACAAGAGTAAGCTTGTGCTGAACTTCATATATGTCAGAAAGGTTCACAAACAAGGACACATTTTACACCCAACAGTGAAGCAATGCAGTTCTGGTAGATAATGATGGTTAGGTTGAAAAATATAAACTGAGTCTTATTTAGGAAAGCTGCTAAGACCAATTCACTACTGGAATGACACAACAGTAGCATTTCATTGAGCGAAACTTATAATGATGTGTATGTATACTAGCAACATTTTAATGTGTGTGTGTGTGTGTGTGTGTGTGTGTGTGTGTGTGTGTGTGTGTGTGTGTGTGTGTGTGTGTGTGTTTGTGCGTGCATGTGCGTGCATGCGTGCGCACCTAATTAAACCACAACATCTAAGGAATAAAGACATCACGGAAAGTCTTGCATACTATAGTATTACATAAACAGTTGAACTGCAAAGGAAAATATATTTTTGAAAAGATTAAGTAAAATCAGCTCCTCAGAAACAACTAGCATCTTAATGTCTAAAGTTTTGTTTTCTGAGAGACTGCCCAATTTAGAAATAACAAACAAGATAAGCATAATGCAAAAAAGAAAAAAATAATAATAACTAATTTTAACAAGTAATACCAGTGGGTTAGTATTAATATCTTGTCCAGTGCACCAAACAATAAAGGACAAGCTATACTTCTGTCTGGGCCTCAGGGTTGTTCATTGGTGCTGTGAGTGACTCCGTCAACACTTATAAAATAAACTGACTGGGAGGTACCTGATTTATAAACAAACTGAGTAACTCATGTATTAATGGCTATAAACATTGCTGTTTTGGATAAGAGGCAAAACATATGATTGAGTAAGAATGTGGTAAGAAAAAAAATCGCAAAATGTAACAGGGCCATAAAGGGAAAATATAATAAGAGCAAACAGACCAGGCCCCCAAATGAAAAATAATAAAAGTAAATAAATGCCAAAAAATGATTTCCTTGAACACAGCACAGTAGCTTGTTTTGTTAACTGACACTGTTTTTAGTTTTAATAGTTAAATGAATGCAGTATTTGCAAATGGCCAAACAAAAAAAATGTAAAAGAAAAAGAATAGATGTGTTTGCACTAAAAGTGCATCTGCATGCATGTAACACTCTGTAAAACTCCAGAAGCCATTAAAGAGAATACATGAGGGAAAAATCATTATGTGCTGTTGTAACTCGAAAAGATGAAAGCAATGACACCCCTTGTAGCTCTGTGGGGTTTTGTTATATTACTTTCTCCTTTGGGAAGGACGCTTGCCTTTACTAAGATAAACCTTATGCTCTGATGTTGATTACCTGAAAATGTATAAGTAAAGAAGTGTCTACATTATAAGCAACGTTGCCAAGCTATTAATGCTAGGGAGTGTATATTTATGTTGTCTGTATGTTTCTGTGAATGTGTGTACATGCATGTCTGTGTCTGTAATTGTAAATGTTATGCTCATCATGTTAGTGTCGCACAGCAAGAAGTTAGCTTATTTGTTAGAAATGAAGCACAGAATAAAGACCTGCGGAGAGAAATCCTGATATATGAAAATGTACGATTCATCAGTAAACTGGAAGACTCCTCTGCATAAGTATTAATATTGCCAAAAACATTTTTCAAATGAATTAAAGAGGTTATCTTAATTATAGTGTTGTGGGGAGTTATGTGTCTATTATACTAAAAAAATAGCTGTTATTCAAAATACAAATCTGTAAGTAATTGCAGCTTCATACATTAAAATTATCAGGAAAGTAAAAAAAAATAACAACTACTCAGCTCCAGTACCTAGGAAAAAAGTATGGGGGGAGTAAAGTGACCATACAGTGATAAATAGTGCAGATGGAATTGTGTGATGGGGTCTGATGGGATTAATTATGGCAAAATGTTAATGCTGCATAATAAAGGGTTCTACTATGAAACTCAGACTGCATGAAAATTGACATTCAAATCAATAAAATAAAATGCCCAAAAATCAAAAGGGAAAAAACTCCCTTTTTCTTATATTTTGCACCCCTCAATGTGTGGGGGCAAGCCCATCATATACCCATACTTATATATAACAACTACATGGTTGCAACCACCTCAAAGAAGGGAGACTTCTCCCTTAGCAGTGAACTATTGCCGGCACACAATTAGAAGTCACAGAGGCAATAATTTCCTGCGGAGAAAAGCATTTGACATCATGCCTTTCATCTTTTTTTTCTGTGGGCTACTGATGCTTGAGTAATTTCCCTTTGAGCTTCTGTAGGGAAGCTGTAATAGAGCCAGATAGTTGCAAACTGTATAACACTCCTACAGAAATCAAATTATGTTAAGCTCTGTCTTGACTGTATTACCCTTAGATAATTCTAAAATCCCACTATGTTGCATACTGCTTTAGCATTCTCTGCAGGGTAGGCAGAGGATTGTAGAACACTATGTACTTTTTTAGTTGTATAGCTGATGAAGACCTTGAAAAGCAATGGCATCTCTTATAGCTTTCTAGCAGGCCCATATTATTGTGGTAGTGTGCTTGCCTCATTCCCCATTCGCCCAAGTGCCACAGTTAAGCAACATGAGCATAGCTGACAGACTGTAGGACTACATAGCAAAGTGCCGTCTTCATTTATTTCATAAATAGAAACCAAATGGGGTGCTAGAGCCGTCAGAGAAGGGGAAGAACAAGCAAGCGATCTCAAAGAAAGACAATGAGAAAAAAAAGTGGCATAGTATGTGTGTGAAGAATTGATTTTTTTTCAACAAGCGTGCTTTTTAATTTTTAGAGAAGATGAGTATTGAGGAGGGAAGCAGGGGGAATATGTGTCTAAGAAGGAGAGTATTGGAATAGCAGACTCACAAATATATAACACAGACCAAGATTTAATAGGAAGTGTTGATAAAAAGGGAGGCCACGGTGGAATGGCACAGACAGACAGAGTGTGGGCAAATGATGATGGGGATGACTCAACAGTCAGGAGGGATGACTGACACACATGGATATGGAATGCCATGAAGGGGGATAGGGTTGGGTGTGGACTGTTTGCCAGGCTACCACTGGAGGGAACTCACCCAGAAGTCAGTTACCTCCATGACTTAAACCTTGGATGTACTCCACCACTGGTGGTCCAAAAGTTGTGACTGTGCAGCTATGTGAATCTTCTAGTCACATGAGGATACCATCTAGTCTGCCAGTCTGGGTCATGAGGCACCAGTCTACTTCAGAGCTGTCCAGATTGATAAGATATGTGACTGATGTACTTATGCAATATCACTGGAGGCAAAGCTCTGACATATAATCACTCCTAATATCAATCAGCTTGTCAGTAGTACACATTTTACACCCATCACACACAGTACAAAGCAGACAGATAGACCCACAAATGCTCAGGTACTTAAACATAACCTTCCTAAATCACAAAGCCCTCTTAGACAAACTACACATATATGTCCTCAGCAGCCCAAATTGTATTCTTTCAAAATAACACCCACATCAACACATACAGCCACATCTCATGGAGCCTTTAATTCTAAGCCCCTAAGGATAGCCACCACACAATACAACATTCTAGTCATTGGAGATTTCACTGTGCGATAACTGATGTCCCTCAAACCAGGCTGAGTAAGGAGAAAGCCATGGTCAGTTGCTTATTAGGGGTCAGGATCCAGCACATTAGGCATTCACTCAGATCATTGAGCCATCAGTACCAGTGTGACTTAGTCCATGTGGGTGTAAATGACCTGAGACGTACCTCCCTGAACTATATATAGAGAGACACAATGGAGCTCCTGGAATATGTGTCCCAGGCTGGTGGGAGCCTAGCATTGAGCAACATTTTATTGTCTACAAGGTTTATGCCACAATATGAGCAGAAGATGACTGACTTTAATAATTGGCTTAGTTTCTGGTGTCATCCTAAAGGGGTGCAATATTTGTCAGCAAGGAAGGAGATGGTCAAAAAGCCATGCACTTTGCTAGGGATGGTCTGGACTGTTGTCCACTCCCTACAAGCTCTCCTCACCCTAGAGAATGATGACATCTGTGCAGTCACTGATACATGGTTTAAAGTCATGGGCAGCACACTGACAGTGCAAAGCTAAAATGCCTTGCACACACAATAACTAGATTCTAAACAGACAGAGACTAAAGGAGAAGGTGTTTAGATTTACATCAAAAATAAATATACCTCAAGAGTGGTGAACAGGACAATGCACATGAGCTTCTCCATATTCAAGTCCTCATAAACAAAATCCCATACAACTTCCTTGCAGGCTACAGATCCTAGTCTGTGACCCAGGAAACCTATGATACATATTTATGCTTCCTGGAAACAGTCATCATCCAACTCAATAGCACATTCATTAGTGACTTTAATAATAGGTTTGTAGTTTCCTAGGTAAGTACTAGGCTAGCTGCCCTTGTGGGCCATTTTGAGCCTAGCCAAATTCCCTTTTTGTGTTTGAAATAACCTATTCCATTTGGTTATAGATTGGCATTGCTGATCTCACAGTTGATAATTATATACTACCCTTAATGAGAATAACTGGGCTCGTACCATAGACAATTTGAGGGGAAACTCATGCATGGGCTAAAGCATTTAGGAACTTCCTCTGTCCATTAGTAGTGCAGGGGACAGTCTTGGGATACATTTTCTGTTTTCCATCCATAGCTCAATATTGTACTTGAATAAGGACAGGGATACACTTTGTTTTATGTGGTTGAAGAATCTGTTCCCCACCAGTGGTATTCTCAGTGAAATATACCTGTCCATCCAAACTGTTCTGTTGATGTTGCAGAAGATTAACTGGGAATCATATCTGACACCAAACATGCAGACGCAGACATTCCTATATTTTGTAAACATGAAATCCCTGGACCAGATTGTCAGTACACCGACCAGAGGCACAAAAGTACTGGATCTGGTCCTTGGTAATATGGGAGAATGCTGCACATACCATAGTGTAATGTCCTGTCTGGTAAAGTTAGGCCAGAAAACAGTCTCCTTTGAACTAAGAATAAAATCTGGAACCCCAACTACTTCCATACCTCTCAACTATACAGATTTTTCACAGAATGTCCAGATTTTTGCCTCATGTTTTAGTCTGTTTGTCACAAAATTGTGGATTTCTGGCAAATCATTGGCCAAACATTGAGGGTTGAAGTCAGAAAAAGAATGACAGAAATTTCAATTTCAGACTTCATACCCTTCAGACGATTCATGTTAATGCAAAACCTGTTATTCTATCAACTCTTTAAGTTTGTAAGAGCAACATTTAAAAAGAATCCCTGTTTTTGGGCCTTTGTCCCCCCATTATTTATGGCTTTGTCCAGATTTCTTGTCCTTAGAAGTTGAGAGGTATGGCTACATCGTGAATGTTCAGTAACTACTCTAGGGCTAACTTCCTATTAAGTGATAACCTGGCAGAATTTCAAACCCACCATACAACCTGAGAGCACTGCTGACTACACAGAACTGTTCACAGAAACTCTATACTAGCATGTTAATAGCTGCATAGAGGCAACTGTGCCCGCATAACTAAAACAACACCCTGGTGGAATCACATCATCAATAAGCTATATAACAGAAGGAAGAAAATCATGGCAAAAATTCGGAGGTTTGGCTCCCAGCAGGATAAATGCACTGTCTGTAGTCAAACTAAACAAACAACTCAGACAGCAAATAAAGTCTACCAAAGCCATACTTGAGGTAAATGTGGCCTCCCAAGCCAAGAACAACCAGACATCAACAAAGTCTTCTCATAAATGAGTATAGGACTAAGGCATAGAGCCTGAAATGGATAAGAACTGGAATATGCAAGCATTGTGTTAGCTGATAAATGCTCCCTGTGAATTAAGCATAGTTGTTTTTATTTATTTGCTTTTTTGTGCACAGGATAGCTAATAGCTGACTGGTAGAAGCAGACAGAAGGCAAATCTGGTAAAGAGGCAGCACAGCACATGATTCAAATGGGGGAGAAGATAGACAATTTATTGAAAATTAACTTGTTTACCTAAACTATTGCCAGGCTATATGAAGGTGTAGAGGAGTTTTCCCATCCAGCATAGATATAAGTACAGGGCAAATGTATGCAGAATGCACCCATCAGTGATGTACCAGGAAGACATTCTTGTAACATGATAGGTGGTTAGGTGTCCTACAATGTTTGTATTTTGTAAGATGCTCACATAGTAGAGTCAGTAAGACACAGGTACTCTGCTGCACCCAGGAATATTAGTGCTTGATGGAGAGTACTGTACCTCACAAGACATCTACAACAACTGGAAAGACCACAGAACTACCTCACAAAGAGGATTACTGGCCTCAAACAGATGCCCTATGCAGACCGTCTCAAAAAACTACAGCTTTACTCCATCGCATATCGCCTACTCAGGGGCGATCTCTGCCTAACATACAAAGCTATGTCAAACCCAGTGCTGTTGGACATGCTCCACTTAAAGAAATCCCAATCCCTCCCAGCTACACGCTCTGGGGACCTAAACCTTGTCACCACAATACACAGAACATGCTGGAGGGATAGATTCCTGTCCCAGAGACTTCCCATACTCTAGAACAGACTACCTATCTATGTCAAACAGAGCTCCTCATTAGCACTCTTCGAGAAAAATCTTGATGATTGTATGGGAAATGGGAAATTCACCCCAGGGATCACTTCTGTGGCTCTGCTCGACAGGGGCACAGGAAAATAATTTTCTTGGGTGGCAAAATCCAGGGTACATTTTTTGGCTAGGCTTATATATTCCCTAGGTCCAATAGCCTAGTACCTACCTATGAACCTATGAATTGTATTGTTGCTGGTTATGTAGCCATGGCAGAAGTGTCTCTGAGTATGATATTTTGGAGCTTTGGAACACATAAATAGGTCTTGAGAGCATATAGCCTTCAAGCTAAAAATTACATTCACAAGATATTGCTGTGCTACTGTGGGCAGCCTTCCAGTTTGCAGATTTTGTATATGCAGTTCAGTATGCTTTGGGATGGTGCATGGTTCACCTCATATCATTGTGAAACAGGTACATTATTGTAGCCTTTTAATCCTACCAGGCATGTAGCCATACTTGCTGCATTTGTCTGCATGTATTCTGAGATCATCGGTAGATATGCAGCTATTCATCAACAGTTGTATTCCAGGACTGAATAGCTTCTGCATTTTCCAGTATCTGGTTTTTTTTTTCATTCTACCTAGACTTCTACAACAAGTACTACAACAAAGGCACAGCCCAGGATTCAATAAAATCCATGCAGGCTCCGTGTAGAGCCTATATGGAATGTATCCATGCAAGTGGCCACTATTCCCCCTCGGCAGTGTGCCATATTATATTAATTATGGTGTGCACCTAAGGGAGGTCACAGCAACATGGATATTGAATTCGTGCAAGACCTATGGCACAGCCACACATATTTCAGCCAGTTCACCTTGGCCGAAAGGTGTACAAGACATTTTATGTCATTAAACTGCATTTTAATTTTTTTTTACATTTATGTGCTTGTTTGCATGGTGTGTCACATTGCTTAGCTATGCTTAACTTTCTGCACCTATACATCAGACATTTGCTAGACATACAACGATAAAAACCGGAAGCATTCAATGTTAATAAATGATTGACTGATTTATTTATTTTTCCTCTTTTTGTTTGTATGCATAATGTGGCGCTCTGCTTAGCTAGGCATAGCGAGGCGTACAGTAGACATCTGCTAGACATCTAGAAATAGAAACCGGATGCATTCGGTATTAATAGTTTTTTTTTACATGTGCATAGTTTGAGTGATGTGGTGCGTTGCCTAGCTAGGCATAGCAAGGCACACTTAAGCAGCAGACATCCACTAGACAGCTAAAAATAGAAACTGGATGTATTTAATTGTTGTAGGTCTGCTGTGCTCAGTGACGCACAAACCTGGGCAATGAAGCTATTGCATGTTTACAGGCACCTTTGCAGTATATCTGAAGAAATTCCAGTTTCCTTCACTATCCCATTGGCTAGATAGATTGAGTCATGATCTACAGTGTAGTAGGTCCCGGGTTCAAGTCCTGGCTAATACTTTTTTTACATATAGTACTATGAAACTGCATCAGGTGACTGAAACATCAGTTGACATTAAATTGTATAATTGTTACATTTAGAAACAGAAAAGCTGCATGATGGTAAACAGTACATAAACATGGTCAATGATCTTTTCCAGTTTGCGCCTAGCTAAGCTTCACTTAAACATGAGTTGTGCGAGTTTCCACAATGCTAAGTGACATAGCGCTTTTTGGAAAGTTACAGTATGACATGCAAGGGTGGGAATGTAGCCTATATAAAGGCCAATAGGCAGGAATTTCACATCATTCTTTGGAGACTGACTCCACACAGTGGGTATGGCTGCAGGTGTTGGTGAGGGAGTGTGTTTAAGGGCACAAAAGTGGGATCTGTAGGAGTCCAAGGTTTTTATTAGACTCCTGGTAGAGCGATATATACCCCGGCTGCTGGAGCATGACAGTGAGGGCTCAGAGTGCAAGTCTGAGGCCTGGGATCATTTGGCCAGGGACCTAACCAGTGTTAGTGGCATCCCTCACACTGGTGAACAGTGTCATCACCACTATGACAACCTGAAAGGTAGGAAGAGGGGAACCTTAGACACCTGGGTCCAAGAAGCTAGAGATGTATGTTTACCAGTAATTTCTAAATATACAAGCTGAATGTGTGCAAAACTGCTATGTATAATGGTTTGGTTCTCTTACTACAGCTGCAGAAGAGAGGGCTCACAAAGTACAGTCCCATGCTGGGCATTTGGCTAGGATGAGGCGAACGTGTGGTAAGTAAGAAAATCATCAAAGTATTAACTTAAAGCATACCGTAAATAATACAGTAAAGTAAATACAGATTTTTGCAGTCCTAACAGTCGGGTATGAAATACCTGGGACAGCCTACATGTTTATTAATGTGTCAGTGCATATATGAAATGGTAAAGCAAGTTAAAACAAGTAACCATGCACTACTGTGTAGCATAGCTTCCAACCATCAGTTAATGTTGTGGTCTACCCAGATTAAGAATAACTGTTCTGGACTGCTCATTGTCTGAAATATGCTGTAGGTTGCACTCAATAAATGAGCATAGTATATGGGTAAGTTAACAGAAGTCTTATACAGATATCCATGTGTGCAAATGCCAGATTTGAATCAACATTAATCATTACAGTTTAAAAGGAGATGGTGCTTTGATAAGTAATGTTTTCAAGTAAAGTGTTCAGTATTTCTGTATTTGCTGCATGTGTGTTCTAATTAGACACCAGTCAACTGTTACATGTGAAGAAATAAATAATGTACCAACAAATATCAGAAATAAATGCATGTGAAATACCCAGATTAAGGGTCTAGCTTGTGTTATGCTCTTTTTGTCTGAAATATGTAGATTGCAATCAGTAAATGAACAGGTTATATGTGTAAGTTAACAGAAGTCCTAGAAAAGCAATACATCTGTGTAAATGCCAGATATGAAGTGACATTAACCAATAAAGTGTAAAAGAAGATAATGCTTTGATAATTACTTTTTTAAATAAAGTGCTCAGTATTCCTGTAGTCACTGCTTGTGGGTTCCACTCTGACACTAGGCACAGCTATGTATGTGTGTAACTGTACGGTTTTACACAACATGACTCAACAAAATATTTAAAGGTGTTGGTGCTTTGATAATTCATTATTTTCAAATAAAGTGCTCAGTATTCCTGTAGTCATTGCTTCTGGGTTCTAATCTGACACCCAACACAGCTATGTATGTATGTAAATGCACAATTTCACACAACATGACTCAGTAACATTTTAAAGGAAATGGTGGTTTGAAAATGTATTATTTAAACTAAAACATTCAGTCTTTCTGTACTCACTTCTTGAGGGGTTATAATCCCACGGCAGCCAACTGAGAAATGGCCAGGTGTCTAGTGCAATTAGTGTACATGAACATACCTCTCAACTGTCACAATTTTTGCAGAATGTAATGACTACCGCTCCATATGTCTGGACCTTTGATTTGCAGATATATGACATTACATGGAATGGAATGGAATGGCAAATCTGTTATCAGAACACCTCGCTACTAATGTATGAGCACATTATGCAAAAATGTTGCCTATTGATGTGTCTTTGTACCACCATTTTGTATGGCTTGCCTCATAATGTCTAATGCTAACAGGTTGAGAGCTATGGAATGCAACATCATCTATACAATACAAGCAGGCAGTATTCTCACAAGTGAAATATCTGTGAAGTTGCTAATGTTCTAACCCCCCTCTTCTTTTATTTATTAATTATATTTATTATTATAATTTGATATTAACATATTATTTGTTACTACCACTTATATTGGCCTTGTGTATATTTTAATATTGCTTTGCTGTTAAAAATCTTTAATTCACATTATTTATTGTTGTGTTCATCATTATATTCTTTTCTATTTTTTTCCATTACTAATTATTTTTTTCTCTTATGTTATTAATTACATTTGTTTGGTTGTGTTTATTTTTCCTTATGTTTATATTTAATTTACCACAGCGTGACAAAGTAGGCTGGTTCCCTGTGATCTATCTACCTTGTCTCCCCAAGACGTGGCACCAGGGCCCAGCATGTATGGGCTGCAGCCTAGTGGTGCCCACTCTGCTGCCCTGCACTACCTGCTCCATTGGGTAGTTCCGTACCACAGGCTGAGAGTGGTCCCCTGTCTGGGGGTAGAGGTGGAGGGGGTGCTTTTGTCACCCATGATGAACTGCCAGACATGGTAAACAGTGTGGATACAACAAACGGTTAGTAAGTGATATTGTCTGTGATGTCAAAAAGATGAGAAAAACAAAAGGTAGAGCATGGTTCAATAATAAGAACATGAACTTGGTTGAAGTCAGCCATGAATACAAGAAGTTGAACATTAGAGTTCCAATTAAGTTTAGTAGTGATATAAAAGGAATCTGCAATATTGTAAGAAATAACTGGAAGATATTGGCTAATAATGCTGAATTTAGTCCGACAGTGGGCAATTTTCCTAAATTTTCATATAAAAGGAATAAGAATTTGAAACAACTCTTGCATAAAACCACTATTAGTTCCATGAGCAAATTGCCTTTCAGTGAAAGAATAGGAACTTACTGCTGCCGACATTGCAAGGCTTGCAAAGAGATTTCTAAAAGTAATGTTTTTATACATACAATTACAGAAATGAAGTATCAACCCAAACTTTATGCTGATTGTTGTTCTTTCAATGTTATTTACCTTGCTAAATATGGATCCTGTACCTTGTTTTATATAGGCAAAATGAATAGGAGGCCAAAGGACCACATTTTACAACATTTAAGTGACATTAGACTTGGCAAAAATATGAGTGTTCTATTTCAGCATAAGTTAAATCAAGCTGAACATAACTTTACGTTTATGGTGTTGCAGCTGTGTGAACCAAATAAAAGAGGGGGTGATTTATGTAATCGATGAAGGCTATGTGCTTTACTCAGCCGTAACCGGTCTGTTTCTCTCCTATATGGTAGTATGTGCTTTTAGCACAAAATATTAAACATTGGTTGTTTGCCACAGTTTGTTGGTTTCATCATTTGGTTTTGGATAACATTTCTTCTTGAAACCTTGCAGTTGCCATACATGCAGAGATTTTGTTTCTACTATCTTCCTTTAAAACCCATTGTGAGAGAGTGCAAGCTCAAACATTGAGTTGGATAGTTGATCTTGAAGGAAGGACTTTGGCAACCAATAAAAATGAAGAGAAAGGAGGTGTGGTGCAGATACGAGACTGTGATTGGCTAAAGGGACTTTTAAAGAAGTTAATTACATTATGTTCATTGATCTGATGAAGGAATTGTCCAAAAGCACTTATCTTTTATTTATTTTACAATTAAATTTATGGTTTTAGCTGTCTTGTTCCTTCTTGTTTTTTTTTTTTTTTTTTGCTGTTTGCAACAGTGTAATCATAATAACAAAATATATATACTGTATAGCATAAATAATACAAAACAGAGCAATAGGCATCACTGAAAAATCAAATATCTGTCAGATAGGGAAAAATTAAAAAAATCAAATAGCACACCAGAAATGATTGCAAAAAAAAAAAAGACATTGGAGATAGGAGTAAGGTTAAGGTGCTGGAAATGGATGATGAGAACTAGGAAAGAGGAGACTGTCCAGGTGAAGTAAGGGGTAGAGCCAGTTGTTGTTGAGATATTTTTAGTGTGTTTTTAAAAGAAGTTAAGGTTGGGTTGTTCTGGATATCTGGATAAAGGGCATTCCAGGTGTTTGTTATTTTATTGGAATAGAGGGAGTCACCACGGTAGTTGTGAGACTGGATAACTTTTAGTAATAACCTGTTTGATGACCTGAAGGTCCTACTATTGATATTTGGTTAGACCAGGTTAAAAAGTGCTGGGCAGTTATTGAGGTTGTGAATTATTTTGTGAGTAAAAGTAAGCTGGTTTAGTATTAACAGATTGGGAAGTTCTAGCCAGTTAAGTTGATGGACAGCAGAGCAATGACGAGCTCTATGAGGCTGATTAGCTGCAAATTTACCTAGTTTGCTATAGCAGGACAAGTATATTGAGGTCAGCCTTACATATGTTAGTGAAGATGAGTGAGCCATCCAGGTGGGTAGACAGTAAATAAAATCTTGCTGTGGCTAGTCTGGCTTGGTGTCTTAG
Source organism: Protopterus annectens (assembly GCF_019279795.1). Classification (NCBI taxonomy): domain Eukaryota; kingdom Metazoa; phylum Chordata; order Ceratodontiformes; family Protopteridae; genus Protopterus; species Protopterus annectens. The sequence goes on from NC_056729.1 coordinate 1,523,268,495, forward strand.
GTAAGGTTTGGCCCTATAGAGAATGCCAAGTTTGGCATGGATTTTTTTGATAGTTAGAGAGATACGAATATCAAGTTTTAGGCTGTCGTCTATTGTACTGCCTAGGAGTTGTGTTAGATTTGTAGGTTCAATTTTTTTTCCATTTGAGGAGTGAATAGAGAGAGAGGTAGGGATATGGTCTTGTAAGAATCGTTTGTGAGGATCATTAATTTAGATTTATTTGGATTTAGAATTAATTGGTGGTTGGAGAGGTAAGTTTCTATGTCCTGTAAAGATTTTTGCATTTATAGCAGATTAGAAAGGAATTGTCAGCATATTGTATTATTGTGGCAAGCTCTGTTGCTGTATTGAAATTGTTGGTAAATATGAGAAAGAGAAGGCAGCTGAGAATGGATCCTTGGGGAACACCGGTAGAAAATTGCAGAAGTGGGGAGAGATTGTTCTCCCATTTTGTAGCGTGTTGACAATTTGACAGATAACTGAGAAACCAAGTTAGGGATGATGAATTAAGATTGCAAGTGGCAAGTTTATCGAGTAGTAGCTGGTGAGAAATGGTATCAAATGCTTTTGTCATATCTAGAAAAATCGCAGAGACTATTTGCCCATCATTTTTGAGGTGACGAATAGTATCTGTAAAACTTACTAGTACTGTGTTAGTACTATGCTTAGGTCTGAAGCCATGCTGGGAACTGAAAAGTAGGTTATTAGGGGTCAGGTGATACATACCTTTCTTTATAGGTTGTGCAACATAGAATGATGTCCACAATATTACAGATACATGACAGACAAAAGGTAGATCACTATCTGTGTCCATATGTCACTGACTACTCTGTCAACTGTTCAAGGTTTGCGGGCAATACAATAGTTATCAGGGGTGGATGACTTCCCAAAGGATAGTATTGTGCATTTCTTAGTATTTAGTGTTAGCCCATGGCTCTGACAACAACTGTATGTCTGTATCAGCCCCTCCTTGGAGAACATTTGTGTCAGTGTGGGATTCAAAAAAATAATAAAAGCCACTGGCAGCAATAAAGTTCCACAAAAAGGAGGTTTATTACCCCAGAAAAATAATAAAGTAAGTGCTTTCATCTTGCTTCAATGAGCAAAACTTCTTCAGACAAAAAAACTCTTCAAAAACACAGTCATTTAAGCAAATAAATAAATGAATAAATAAATATACATATTTATATATATATATATATATATATATATATATATATATATATATATATATGGGTCCCCTTCACATGGTCGACAGTTCATATAATCGACACTCATTTGGTTGACAGTTCATTTGGTCGACAAGCAGATTTGCCCCCTTCCCCAATGTTGTGCAACCCTGGAGTTGATATATATAGTTAGGGGGGGTGCCCCCCACCTAAAATGCTTGTCAATCAAATGAACTGTCGACCAAATAAACTGTCGTCCATATGAACTGTCGACCATGTCAGGTAGACCCATATATATATAAATAATTTATCGGAAGTATACCTTATAAGGCTTAATTAATGTAGTCACGTGATTTGATTTATTTGTTTAAATGGTTGTGTTTTTGAAGAGTTTTTTTTTGTCTGAAGAAGTTTTGCTCATTTTAGCAAGATGAAAGCACTTACTTTATTATTTATTTCTGGGATAATAAACCTTCTTTTTGTGGAACTTTATTGCTGCCAGTGGATTTATTATTTTTTCGAAGTGGTTTTATTTTTACTGGTTTGTCAGTGTGGGATGCAATGACAGCTCCTCATCTGCATGAAGTCAGCGATGACTAGAATGCTGGATTGTGTGTTGGCTTGTCTTATGGGCTTATAGCTGTTCCTCCATGACATGTTGCTCTATGTGTTGATATGTGTGTTGTTTTCACAGAGTGCATATAGGGCTGTTGAGGGTCTTTGTTATCTGGACTTTTTCTACAAGGTGTTTGTGATTTATGTAGGTTACATGCCAATGCCTCAGTTCATGTCTGCTTTCGATTTTGTGTAATGGATGCGTAGTATGTACCAGTGACTACCTTATTGACATTAGGAGCACTTTTATGTGAGAGCTTTGCCTCCAGTGACTTTGTGTATATACATTTCTCACATGCCATATCAGTTTGTTTGATAATGAAGTGGTTGTCGGTAAACATGTTACGAATTCTACATAGCCTCAGGATACCCATATCCACTAGAGTGGTAAAGGTCTCATTGGGAATCCTCATATCCATGGCAACAGATCTCTTATTATTGATTACACAATTGCATTGAGAATATCACTCAATGTCACAAGTATCAGTTCTGAAAATATGGGGACAATGCTTGCCAGTGCATGCTGGTTGTTCTGTGTGCAGCTTGACAGTGGAGTTAATGCCATCATGGTTTCCGAGAAAAATGTCACCCAAGGTGTCTGATTCTGAACAGAACACTGCCAAACACTGGAGGAAAATGTAATATGTACACCCTGTAAAGTTAAGGATGGTGTATTTAGGCAGTTATTCTGGAGTTAAACACTAATCAAGCAGTGCATACTGGGAAAGAATAATTACCTTATGAAGAATGCTGAAAAGAGAGGAGTTGCTTGAATTGCTGCTGCCAGACTACTACGTATACATTCATTTGTCTGAAATACATTTCAGTAGTCATATGATTGTTTGACTTTAAATGTCGAATCACACTTTGAACATACCAAGATTTCAAAAATGATAATCTCGATAATGAGATTCAACCATTTTCAAAATAGAAAAAATTACATACAGCTTTATGCAAGGGGGCAAGTCCCACTGCACCTCCCATGTGGGGGGTGCAGCCCCCCCACCCCCCTACTTTAATATACAAACTCTGAGTTTGCACTACAGTGAGGGAAAGGATTCATTTCCCGATCCCGCTATAGTGCGATCTGCACCTAAAATGCCGACTTCAAATGAGCGAATGCCAATGTACATTCGGTCATTTGACAGTTGCACCTTTGTTTTTGTAATTTTGGAGATCTGGAGTTTGTACTTTCGCACTTTGGTGAATCATACAACCTCTGTACGAACAAATGAATGTATACCGACTACTACTACTGCTGGTCTCAACACATCCTCATTGTGGGGGGGACACAAAGCTCCTATTCTTTTGTCTCTCACCAGAAGCAAAACGTTAGCACCAAGCTCAAGATAAGAAATGGGCCACAGCCTGTTTGTTGACCTACACACTTGTCACACATGATGCAATGTTCTGTAGGCTTGTTGCAGCCTTTTCCAGATAGAAGCCTTAATTAACAACCAGATCAATCATTTGGCATTTGCATGTATTATGCCTTGGGTTCCGAAGCTCGTAGCATTTGACTACAGTACCGACCTGATGGTGATTAGGAGTGCTACATCACAATATAAGGTTAAGTTTCAGGTGACATAGGTGTCCAAGGTTGCTCCATAAAGCTCCACAGCAGCAGTGATCCATGATACAAGACAGTTTAACAGCAATTCATGCAGCCTGCCCTTCAACAGCATAATGGTGGTGATCTGTGTGACATGGATGTGTGGCCTACTGCAGATGGCTGGCCACCTTTGAGCAATGTCATTGCCCCTTCCACATGTCCTAGGTATGTCATACTGTAGATTTATGTTCCCAGAGCACTGGACTCTGTTCCCACACCATTTCACACAACATACAATTGCTGTCTGGTTGTTTGACAGACATTGTTGACTTGCAAGCCTAATGTAATGACAGCAAAGTTAGACAAGTTTTATGTGCATGCACATGCACATCTTCACTGCAAAGAGTGCCTACAGAGAGTGTGTTTGAGACTGTGAACCCCAAGGAGATAGCAGCATGACCCTTACTTTTCTGGAGTTGTACATTGTCACATCTGTAAGTATGCTCTTGCGACCATGCCTAATAACAGGATTATAGCTCATTCAAGTGCCACAACCCTAGCAAAGCAGTGTACTCAATCTACCGTGTTATCCCACATTGTCAGGTACTGTTTTACTTTAGAATGTCACCATAAAGGTAATAACATGTTACATGTAAGCATCTGTCAGGCCACTGCCCAACCATGGCCTGTTGTGACGTATACACAAGCAATTATCTATTGCTAATGGCATTACCTCTGACTGTTGCAGAGATGTGGATAGCATCCCCAAACCTCTACTCCTACTCCACACAAACACAACTTGTGAGAGATGCATCTACATTGAAAAACCTTGAATCTATGCTCTCTCATACACCTGTCAGTACAAATGGCAATGAACGTGGTGACAACATGCCCACCTCACCTCCTACTGCACACAGACCCACATCACACATACCTACATATGCAGAGGTCCACAACAGAACATACCTAATCACCAGACACCTAATAAACAGAAACACAAGCACACTACACATAATACTAACTCTGCAGCACACAGTACACATAATGGCTAATGCACCACTGTTTAACTGGTCAAACCCTTACTGCAAAACATAAATTCAAACATATTAGTCATAGGTGATTACATTGTGAGTCACATTGAAGTCCCTCTCACCAGGCTATCTAAGGTAAAGGTCACAGTCAGCTGTCTGTGAAGTGCCAGGCTACGGCATACCACACATACAATCAAATCTATCAACAACAAGTACTGTTATGACTACATCATAGTTCCTGTTGTTTTGTAAGACTTGAGACATACTTCTCTGGACTGTGTGATGACAGACATGACTGAGATCTCACACTATGTGTTTTAGGTAGATATGCCGTTGGCCATCAGCTGCATTTTACCTTCAGCTAGGATGATGCTTCAATGCAAACAGAACATGATTGACTTCAATAATAGGCTTAGCATCTGGTGTCAGTTTAAGGGTCTCCACTATCTGTCAGCCTGGGATAACAAGATTAACAGATCTAAGTGCTTTGCCACAGATAGTCTTCATCTGTCACCTCTTTCAGATAGTGGCCAAGGCTCTTGCCACCCCCATAGTGCCCTTTGTAGGTGGTGCTTCAAGGACAAAATTTCCAATGTAAAAAGCCCATGTGCAAATAACCTCAAGGTTATGCTGCCAAACATTACCAGTGTCAAGAAGAAGCTGCACTCAGTGGAAGCTGTCTTCATCTTGGAACACGCAGACCTTTGTGTAGTCACAGACACCTGGTTCAAGGCTGTGGAGAGCACCACAGCCATACCAGACTACACCTCCTTCCACAAGTGCAGACCTCAAACTGAAGGTGTGCAAACTAATGCTGGCAGTTGTGATGCCCCACCACTGGCCCAGTAGTCAAGGAGCTTTAAACCTCACCACTGTCAATAGTGGGGGACAAACAGACTGGGAAGATGACAAGTACACACACAGTAAAGTGCAATTTTCCTAAAAAGAATGCAGAGTCCACAGTCAGTCTGGGGGTGGTTTCTCCCTCTTTCTCCAGATCCCTAATAAGACTCCCCACTGGCACAGCTATAGGGTTGAGATCTCAGCTGAGTGGCCAAACCAAGACCTCCAGTACCCTCTCTGTCCAACCAGTGCTTCATGTCCCTTCCCAAGTAGCTGATGCACACACACATTGAGGTTTGATTTGTACATACACATAAACACCTGGCAAAGGCTGGCACAGCTTTACTGGCTATGCCCTCTTCTTCCCAGACTATAAGGTAGTTTTCACTGTCACCAGCAGCTACTAATCAGCTATTTTAAGGCCCTTAGTAAAGGGTGTCCAATCTTACTATGTAATGTTACTATTAATCCAAATGGTAGTTTTACCAAGAGCATGATTATTACGAGTGGCCCACTGTATCACCAAATAGATATGCAAGTACTCTAAGAGCTTAAATATGTCTCATGAATATCAGCCACAAAAACAGGTTTAAAGATATTTAATAATAAATAATAAAATAACAAGAAAATACTCATTAAATCATCACAGTAACTTCAGAGTTCAAAATCACAGGAAATATTTAAAACAACATTGCAGGACAGTCTGAAATAAATACAGAAAACATCTAAACCAATCTTTACTATGTTCCTAACTATATCTAAAAGAAATTTCTGTACCCTAGTTAACTTACTTACAGAGCAGCAAGGCAGATGTGGTGAGTAGGTTTTTCCCAGCTGATGCAGTCAGGTCAAAGACAAATAAAAATGCCCTACTTCTTTCTCAGAGAGTTCTTACATTAATATCAAATATTACTGCTGGGATATTTACAGCATGACATCACTTTTTGTCACCTGACTTCAGTTCCCAGGCTCAAAAACAACCATTGCTAGAAACTTCCAGCATTTACCATTTCCCTGTGAAAATACATAGCCCTCATATGTTTGCAACTGCTGGAAGACATCAAATAATAAAACAATTACAATATAATGTGGAAGGCTCCCTAGTTCTAGACATTATGTCTGTTGTTGCACTGAAACTGAAAGATAACATCTCTTTTAGGAAATGGTTATAAAATACTTTAATTTTAAACAATTTTTCTGAAGTATTGCAAGTTAACCTTCTATGTGCCAGTTCCCACTGTTAGAACATATACATTTACACAGTTACAATAGTCTGTATACATTTCTGTTCTAATCCAGCAGGGTACACTGTGGCTACATCTTTAAGCTCTATACTGTACACACCCTTTTCACACACACTTCTGTACCAGCATTTTGATATACACATAGCATACAGTTCTAGTACATTTGTAACACAAGCAATTGCATCATGCTGATATTCACAAATGACAAACAACTACTTCCAAAATTCCAGATAGCTGGTCTAGTAGTATCTCCTTTTGTTACACTTCTATATAAATCATATTAATATTCACAAATCACATATAATTATTTACAAAATTCCAGATAGCTGGGCTGGCAATATTTCTTTTTGTGACAGCAGTATATAAATATTCATTAAGGATACATACACACCCACAATAGTTACACAGTATGATTGCATGGATGCACTTCAGGTGCTATTTGTGGAATACCTATTCAAGTCATTTCCAGCTAAAGGAGGTCCTCCATGAATCAGGACACCTACTCTGCTTATTTGGATCTACATGGGTCTATCAACATACATCTGGACACCATGGTTTGGGGTGACTTTTACCACTCACTGACTGGGTAGATTAGTCATGCTCAACTCACATGTCCAAAAGTTACTCGACTTCATTATCTCCAGTGCCCTGGACCAGCTGGTTGACACCCCCACATGGGGAGCTAACATACTGGATTGGGTGCTTACCAATATGAGTGACCACAGTACTACCCCCACTGTGAGGTCCTCCCTGGTGAAAGTTGACCACAAATTGGTCTCAAAGTAGGTATCACACCTGAAACCCCCTGCCTTGCAGCAAATACACTAAAGACATTCACCAATCCAGATTATAACACCCTATGGGAGGTATAAATAGCTTCACTGTACCTCCTCTCTCAGATGTAACTAGCAACTATGTTGAGCTCTACATCAATGCTTTATACAAACACCTGTATGACTGCATTGACTCAGCTGTATCTGACATGAGTACAGCAAGGTCCTCATGGTGAAGCAAACCTGCCTGGTGGACAACTGCCAGCAACAGGCTTTATAATACTAGGAAGACATTGCTGTCTAAGGCTAGGAGGGAGGGAGCCCCCCTAAACTGGAAACGCTCCCTCCTCAACTTAAACTAGAAAATATGTGTTGTTGTGAAGTCCTCCAAAACAAAGTATGGGTTCAAATTAGTCTCCCCCACAAAGGGCAACCACAAGGCATTCTATAGTTACATCTGTAACCCCAAAGGAAAAGCCCACATTTGTGCCAAACTTATGGTTAATGATACCTCATATACAGAGCCTGTTAACATAACTAAATTGCTGGCCAACAGGTTCTGTGAAATGATCACTCCCCTGTCCCCATCACACTTACCCTATGACATCCCTACCACCTGTCCCCTACACTGTATCTGTATAGAGCAGGTTGAAAATGGCCTCTCTATGGACAAAAACACAGGACCTGATAATATCACACACCAAGTCCTACATGGAATCCGACATGGAGTAACTCTTTGCAATCATAGTGTAACCAGTGGCTTTGTCCGAGCTGAATGTTATCTACTTGCACAGCAGTGGTGCATCCACTGACTCGGGGAAACTATATACCTATTATCCTGACTAGCTATATCTGCAAGGCTATGGGGCAAATCATCACAGACCTTATCAACAAAGATAGGTAATCTCCACACAGCTGAGCCTACACAGTTTGGATTTGTCAAAGGGAGATCATGCCTGTTAAACCTGGTGGACATCTTTGAGACAGTCACCTATGACCTGGATAAGAGAAAATATATGCATACAGCCTATCTGCACTTATCCAAAGCATTTAACACTATCCTCCACTCAGCCATCATTGACAAATGCACTGAATTAGGCATCAACCCTTATATCATCAGAGGGGTCATTCACTGCCTCAGTGATAGAGGTCATGTAGTCAAATAGGAGAATCCACCTTGAATAGTCAAGATCTAACCAGTGGTGTTCTACAGGATTTAGTCATGGGTCCTCTACTGTTTGGAATCCATTTGTCCAAGGTACAAGCACAAAGTTTGCTGATGCCTGCAAACTGGGAGCAATCATAGAATCTTCAAAGTCTGTCCACATCCTGCATGAGGGTCTTACTTGAACAAATGATTGTTGCCAAAGTCATGGCCTTAAAAGCCATGCATATATATGTATTATCATTGCTTTTTTTAACAGTGATGTTCTTGCTAAGCACCACATCAATAGCAGCAACTGACATACATACTCAGGGGTGGGAGATCTGCACACACAGGTTGGCAGCTAGCTTACCTGATATCACCATGTATCTGCAGTGGTAAGAAGGGCATTCAATCATGTTCATGTTATAAGTGAGGGAATTGTCTCCAGAAAAATTAGATGTCATAAGATCTATGTCCTCTTCCCTCTGCAATCTAATATTTGAGCACAATGGCCTTTTTGTTATGTACCTTTCCAAGCACCGGTGGTAATTGGAAAGAGCACATAGTTTCCTCACAAGGGGAATTCAGGTCTTTAGCATCTCTCCATAGTGATCATCTGATGTCACTGTCACTTTAGGGTGCGTCATACAGACTACTCAGAGGTGATCTATGTCTTTCATACAAGGCACTCTCTGACCCTACTGTTTTGGAAAATGCTGCATATCTAGTCAAATGGTACACATGTTACTCACTGTATAGACCTTAACCTGGCATGTGACATTAATACAACATGGTGGAGGGAGGAGAATTATCTACCAGAGATGAACACACCTTTGGAGCAGACTCCCACATCATGTAAAATAGAGCACCTCACTGGCCGTCTTTAGATGCAGTCAGTACAATCGGATAGGTGACTGTAATTTCATTGCAACATTTTCACCTGTGTTCCTCTTGGACAGGGGCAATAGGTGCTGACCATGTACATAAGGGTAACAACTTGGCTAGGATTTTAAGGGAACTAGGGTCATTAGCCGAGTAAATTCCAATGAACCTATGATCCCATAGGCAGATGTAAAATGCCCTGACTAACATCCCCACACACTTGAATGCAGTGAGAATAGTACCAGGACCTACTTATGTCTGCAGAACACTGCATAGCACACACGCCAAGTTGGCTGCAGTGAGATTAGAACCCCTACCTATCTTGTCTTACACAATATAGATCAGAGTACTTAATGCATGCACCACGACGTAAGTCTGACATTAAAATGGCTTTAGGTAGTCTTTTGGTAGATGTCATCATCAGGCCTGGTGGGGGGCAAGCGTTTGAAGGCCTGCATTACCTGCTAGGCCCAAAACAATGCAAAACCCTATTTGTTTATTGGTCAGTGTGGGATTCATATTTGTTTTGAGGAAGTTGCAATGACACACCAAAACACAGCAAGTTGGTCAGAGTGAAATTAGAACCCCTACTTCTCTAGGCTTATACACTACAGATCACAGTACTTAACACATGCACCACAGCTCAAGTTGGCTTTGTAAATGATTGCAGGTGAAGTAGTCCTACCGAACATAAACAAGACCTGTGTGGAACAGCTTGAAAGGCCTGCAGAGTCATATTGCTTTTTACTGTCATATGCAGCTAGTAGCCAAACAGTCAGAAAACTGTTTTGTAGCCTAGCTATGTGACAACAGCACCCATATTGGGCAGATGTGTTTGCATTTTGATGGGCAACCATTTGGCAAAGCTAATTAGCCCTCTCAATGAGTGTACAATGAGTGTACACAGAACATAATACTTACACAATGTGTTCAGTTTTTGATGTATGTGTGGTGAAATCCAGCAGACAAGGGGGCTGTAGTGAATGTGGGTGTTGTTGCTGCCACAGATACAAACATATGACTTGACAATATATATATATGTATATATATATATATATATATATATATATATATATATATATATATATATATATTCATATACAATGCCATACATTTTCAAGGGTTCAAGGGTTTCACATGCTGTAATAGGGAGACATGGTGTGACTCACCACTGTCCAGATGTTTGCAGCAAGTACACAGGTTTGACTCACAGTTATGTGTGTATCACACTAAATTGTGGTCTGCTGTCAAATGTAGTATCATTTACACATGAAGTGAGAAAAGACTGCCAGAACTCTGAACTTCAGATGTCCCAATAGTCCTCCAGTTACAATATATGTTATTCTAAGCACTTCCACATTCTTGTAAGTGCATTATCTAATGTTGAGCACTTCCTTTTATTCCTTCTTCCAACATTATAAGTGTTGTAGTGCAGCTTTACTGTCTATGAACTGGGTATGTAGGGCAATACTGACACACACACATGGACACACACACATATACATATATATATACATAAATATAATAATATATATGTAAATTTTTAATCAAAATTGCATGAGGAACAACAGATTTGCACTCTGCTTAACTAAGTGCATGGGCATGTGCAATGGCATTTCTGGCTTGTTTGCGTATTGCTAAGCAGAGCGCAAATGGGTGGCACATTGCTTACATCACAGACTTAATGCTCCATAAACTGACTTCAATCCACAGCTAGCTGTACTCCAGGATGGGCTTATGATATGATTAGAAAACTCAAAGCTGGATCTATCTATATACTCAGGTCCATAAATGAATCTACAGTTTCAATCAGTGTGTGCTGTATGTAATATTCACCTTTCTATTTATGTCTTCCAAGTCTCATATGCTTAACCTGTGCTGTATGTATCAGCATATTATACTTCTGGGACCAAATGGTCAATTTAATCAAGTTATTTAGCAGATATGCCCCATCTGTGAAACATGTAATTAATATACTCAATTTGAAGCCATCTGCATACAGACTGGAGAACAGCTCAGATGAAATCGATAGGTTTACAGAGAAATCTGAACAAGTCTGGGCCCAGGACAGACCTCTGTGGGACACCCTGAATGTGACCAATTATTTCACTTGCCCAATTGCTGTATGATACTTGCCATGTTCTATATGTAAGCCATGCAGCTATCCATCTTATCAAGAGTGCATCAATACCTAGTTGTTCTAATTTATTGATCAGTGTTTTTGTATATCCCTGTAAAATCTTTATACACTACATCACAACACAATTTTTCATTAATAGCTGTTATTATATTGTCATAGTACATCATGCTGCAGGTGGTACTTACATCTAATTTTAGCATATGCATGCTGATACATGGTTTCAAGTCCCAGCCTTTATAATTCTGATATTGAGTAATCCAATATTACCTAAGACTTTTTAAACAGGTTTTGGCTATGTGGCACAAATGCAGATGGGTAAGTGATATGTGAAATACGTTAATAGTAGTATAGCACACAGAGAGTCACAGCTTGTAAAAAAATATTACTCCTTAACATGCCAAATATCTGACTATCTCAGGATTAGAACATTAAACACCATCATACAAGTTACCTGCCTTAGTCCTTTGAGCCACAGAGGCTGACTAACAGACAGGAGATTATTCATCATACCATCACCTGCATAAATATGTACTTTGCTATTCTCAGTTAACTAACACATAAATATGTAAGTTTAAATTGTACATTACTGTCCTGATACTGTGTGACGTACTAACTCTGTGAAATGCTCATACAGCATTGATGATTCTTTGTTATGTCAGTTACAAGGGACAGTACTGTTTTGAGTGGTGGGGGAGCAAAAGCCCATGTTCACACAGGCACTAGTCTGACTATCATTTAACGTCACTTTCTAACATGTCCATTGAATGAAGTACCAGTAATCCGTTGCAGTAAGACTGCATGAATATTCCATGCTTGAGACCTACCAAATACAGATTGTGACATGTTAATGGATCAGTGTCTGTAGTCCCATGTGGATGTAATTGCTGTCCAAATAGCCCAGTATAGATGTCTGCATAATGTATTTGGTCCAGAGCTACACTGACACAAAAATACACTACACTACCGTGTAGGTATGGACTTACCTTGCAAGTGCAGCAGTTGACACAACTGTAATCCAGGGCTGACTCTGTCTGATGCAAGCAGTACACAGCCAACACATGGATAGGTACAGGATGTGTGATCTGTCTGGCATCAATTTTCATATCTGTATGTGAATAGGAGTAAAGTGTTAGTCCCTAGGTCATCAATGAATGTGCTATGCATTGTCTCTTAGCCAAATCCAGGGTGTACTGAGCATGCCTACATCTTCCTACAGGGACATCAACAGCGGGTTCCTCCTCTGAGTCCTCCTGTGATTGTGGCTGTGGTAATCTAAGCTCCGGTGGGCAGCTGTGTATCCCTTCCCTTTGCTGATCCTGCTGCAGCTGTTTCCGCAGGATCATATTGTGTAGCATGGCACATACTGTGAATATCTGTGCACATGTGGCTGGAATATACTGCAAGGCTCCACTAGATATATCGAGGCACTGCACTGGAACTGTGACTTCAGAAGCCCAGACACATGCTGTATGATGTTCCTAGTTTGTGCTTGTGCCACTTTATGGCATTCTTCTGTGGGTGTGTGTGCATTTCTGATGGGTGTCATCATGCATGATTCTAGGGTGTAGTCAGCATCCCCCAGTAAATGGCCCTGTGAATGTCCCCTTAGCAAACATCTGGTACATCTGTGATGTGTGCCAGATATGGGATTCGTGATTACTGCCAGGGTTGCCAGCACACACATTCATGATAATACCCTGGGCATTGCACACAACTTGGAAGTTGATGCAGTGGCATCCCTTGTGGTTAATGTAGATTCTATTCTGGTCACCAAGTGGTGCCCTGATGTGTACATGAGTGCTGTCTATGGCACCCAGTAATTCGGCATAGTGTGCTACATGGCAGAAGTGTTGCACTTCTTGTAGCAATTATTGTAGCACACAAAAGTGCTACCAGCAGTAAATATTCTACAAGGAAACAACTCCAGCAATTATTATTAATGCCCACCCCTCCAGGCATGTCTAAAGGTCAGTTTCCTGTTCTTTCTCCTATTAACCTAGTGAACTTGGGCATCCTGAGGCAATGTAGAAACTGCCTTATGTACACTGACAACCCTCTCCTCTTACCTCCCAACACTCAGATTTGTGAGTGATGCACGCACTCTCCAGCCAAGACAGGAATAGCTGGTCAAGAGGAGAAGGTCAACACTTGCTCCACACCACATGGAACACATAGCCCTCCAGAACACACACCAGCACTGTCTTCACATAAAAACACAAACCACACACCCACCTTCGCTGAGGCCATCCATAAAAGTCTAACCCAAACAGCAGAGACCTCCAAGGCAGAAACTCACTCAACCACCACAACTAACACTAATCACGAGACACATACATTTCCTAAACAGTGTGCCACTCAGCCAAAGCCCCTAATGCAAAACAGCATGCCCAACACAGTAGGCATAGGTGATTCGATAGTGAGGTACACTGATGTCCCACTCACTAGGTTGAATAAGGAGAAAGTAACAGTCAGCTGCCTGTCAGGCGCCAGGATCCACCACATAACGCACGCATTCAGGTCCCTCAACAACAGGTACAAATATGACTCTGTTATTGTACATGTGGGTGTGAATGACCTAAGATGTGCCTCCCTGGACTACATGAAAAGAGACATGGAGGAGCTCTCGGATTATGTAGCCCAGGCGGGTATGACCCTAGCCCTGACAAGCATCCTACCATCACCCAGAATGATACCACAATACAAGCAGAAAATGATTGATTTCAACAATTGGCTAAGTTTCTGGTGTCATTCTAAGGGGATCCGGTATCTGTCTGCCTGGGATGACATGCAAATGGAAAATAGTTGCATGACCACCGAATCATACACCAATGCACTGTATGAACACGTACACAAATGCATGAATCTCACCATACCCAATAGAACCAAGACACTCTCCTCAAAAAAAGAGGAAGCCAATCTGGTGGTCCCCTGCCATAAACAAGCTCTGCAACAGAAAGAGGAAACTGATGTGGAATAAGGTGAAGTCCCAAAACTAGAAAAAACTCCCTTATCAGCCTCGACAAAAGGTTGAGATCCCTCATCAAATCCCCTAAAGCTAGCTATGAAAACAGAATTTCAGCAGATAGTGAAGACAACCACAAGGCCTTCTATAGTTATGTAAAGAATCTTTACGGCAATACCCAGATTTGCTCTGAGCTACTGCACAATGGTACCTCCTATAGTGAGCGAACAGATATTGCAATATACTGGCCAACAGATTCAGTACCAACTTTACCCCCCCAAAGGACCAATCACAATAACAGTAGATTGCCAGGCACCCAGTATTACTGCTGCACAGGTTAAAATAACACTGTCCAAGGCCAAGAATACAGCTTCTATAGGGCCTGACAATATCCCCGTCTGTGTTCTACATGAACAACAGAGTGAACTGGCTCCTCACCTGTGTGCCCTGTTCAATCACAGTCTCACCTCAGGCTTTGTCCCTACTGAATAGAGCACTGCTACAGTCATCCCTCTTGACAAGGGAGGAGCGACTACAGACCCTGGGAACTATCACCCCATTAACCTGACAAGTCTGATATGCAAAGCTATGGAATGCATCATCATGGACCTAATAAACAAGGATATAGGGACTCTCCAAACTCTGGATCCTACACAGTTTGGTTTTGTGAAGGGTAGATCATGCCTGCTCAACTAGGTCGACTTCTTTGAGTCAGTCACCAGAGCTGTGGATGAAGGCAAGGTAGTTCATACAGACTACCTTGATCTGGCCAAGGCCTTTGATACCACTCCCCACTCAGGAATCATAGAAAAACTCACTAAGCTAGGTATCAACCCCCTATATCAATAGGTGGGTTGCATACTGGCTTACAGATAGAACCCACGGTGTGAAAATAGCTGACTCCAAGTCAGACTTTTGACCAGTCACGAGTGGAGTCCCACATGGTTCGGTCCTGGGTCCTCTCCAGTTTGGTATCTACTTCTCTGAAGTCCATGCCAACACAAAGGGACTCTGACTTTCAAAGTTCACAGACAATTGAATGTTGGGAGCTATTATTAACTCCCCAAGTGATGTTGACATCCTACAGAAAGGCCTCAATGAGACCCACGACTGGTGTCAAAACCATGCCTTAAGCTCAATGCCAAAAAATGTGTTGTCATCCCCCTTGCGAAAAAACTGGTTCTTTTGAATTACCACATTTATGGTAGTCCGTTGAACACAGAAGGTGTTAAAAGAGATCTAGGAACACAGGATGACAGCAACCTCTCTTTTGACCACCACATTGCCACTGTGGCCAGAAAGTCCTTCTATCTGGCACATCTCATTACTAAGGGTTTTGCATCCAGGAAGAAATAGGTCATTGTCTCCCTCTACTCTTACCTCATTAGGCCAATCATCGAATACAATGTCCCATTTGGCATGTACCTCACTAGACACCTGCAACAAATAGAGAGACCACAAAAGTACCTTACAAAGAGGATCCTAGGCCTTAAAAACTTGTCCTATATGGACAGACTCAAAAAAATTCCAACTATTCTCTGACGCATATCACCTACTTAGAGGTGATCTCTGCTTGACTTACAAAGCCATGTCTGACCCAGCTCTGTTAGAAATGTTACTGTGACGACCATGCCCTGGCCCAGCAATCAAGGTGCCTCAATCCTCACCACTAAAACCAGGGAGGTCATCTCATAGAAGAGAAAAGGATAACTAATACACACAGTAAAGTACAATTTCCCTTAAGTGCACACAGAGATCACAGTCAGTCTGGGGCTGGTTGCTCCCTTGCTCACCAGGTCCCCAGTAAGACTCCTCACTGGCACAGCTATAGGATCCATGTCTCAGTCTAGCTGGGCAAGCTAGAACCTCCAGTACCCTCGCTGTCCAGCCAGTGCTTCATGTCCCTGCCAAGTAGCTGACACAACACACACACACTTTGAGATAAGTATTTACACAACTTCACAGACACTCCTGGGAAAGGATGACACAGATTCTCCAGCTGTGCCCCTTTACCCAGACCATACGGTAGTAATCTCTGCCGCCATCCAGCTAATAATATCAGCTACTAAAAGGCCCTTAATAGGGTGTCCAATTATTACTGTGCAATATTATTATCCAATGGTAATGTGACTATTCAGTCTAGACTTATTTTAGAGTGGCCTATTACAATAACCTCTATAAATATGCAATGTACTCTAGAGCTTATGTCTACACAAAGCAGCCACAGGTAAAGGATTTAAAAATATTTAATAATAAATAATTAAAACACAAGACAAAACTACTACGCCACAGAGATATCTAAGAGCTCAGAGATCACACAGAAACCTAAAATAATACAGTAAGACAGGTCTGATTTCAAGGAAAAATACCTAATTAATCTTTAGTAGCCTTAACTATTCCTACAAGAAATCACAGTGATAGAAACTTACATGTGAGCTTAGGCAGAGTGCTGAGTTAGATATCCAAGATCAAAATGCTTTTAGTCTCTTGTGAGAAATAGTATTTAAACATTACTAACAAACACGTCTCTAAGGCCTTCCCAAATTACATAATTTTTGACACTTAGTCTGGAGTTCTCAAGCCACAAACTGCATTATTTAGCAATCTAACACCTGCTCAGAAACTTACAACAATATAAGTAATTTCACATGTATACTCTAACAGAAACTAGA
This sequence comes from Protopterus annectens, assembly GCF_019279795.1. Lineage (NCBI taxonomy): Eukaryota > Metazoa > Chordata > Ceratodontiformes > Protopteridae > Protopterus > Protopterus annectens. The sequence goes on from NC_056729.1 coordinate 1,523,285,525, forward strand.
GCAATAAAGCACATTCCACATCTAAAGTCTGGTCATAAACTTTAGCCTTAAAACAATGGGCATAAAACCTTCATCCAGACTCACTGGAGCCGAATTCTGACATGAAAGGGTCACAACATGCTTCACTGGGCCAGTAGAGTGCAATGTTGTCACATATTTTGCAGTTCTACATTTCACAGTGTTCTTTTACATTCAAGAAAACATGCCTGTATTTTATATTTATTTACAAATGCCAGAATTATATATCAAATTCTATTTGACTAGGCTGGCAGCCTTTGCCCATCTCTCCTCAATTGTCACAGCTACAGCTAAAGAAATCCCAATCCCTCTGAACCACATGCTCCAGAGACCTCAGCCTCATTACCACAATCCACAGAACATGCTGGAGGTACAGGTTCATAACCCAGAGACTGCCCATGCTCTGGAATAGACTTCCCATGCATGTCAAGCAGAGCACCTCACTGGCCCTCTTCAAGAAAAATCTTGATGAGTGGATGGGAAATAGAAAATTCACCCTGGAGATCACTCCAGTGGCTGTACTCGACAGAGGCACTGGGAACTAAGGTCAGGTGGCACAATGCCAGAGTAATCCTATAGGCTAGGCTTGTAAAGGCTTCAGGGCCATTAGCTTAGTACACACCTATGAACCTATGAACTTATATTGCTGGCCCTCACCTCAGGGTCAATGGGAAAAAATATGTGCTCAATGGCATGTGGGAGCATAGCATCCAGAATTTGCTTGAGCATCCTGGATGCAGATGCCTGTGACACCCCCATCATGTCCCCAGTTGGTGTTTGAAAATTGCCTGTAGCTAGTATCCTAATGGCTACACTTACCTTAGTTACCACTGGGATAGGTTCCCCCTCCATTAGCTCTGGCTCTGAGTTGAAGGCGGCACAGCTCACTTAGCTCTTGTAATATGTCCCTGTCCACCCTGTAACACTCTACAATCTCCAGCTCATGTAGCTCCTGGAAGGTTAGCCTGGGCCTAAACACTCTTCTTCTCAGCCTAGGCCTATTGTCAGTAGCACCGGCAACACTGACTTCAGAATCTGGCACATACAGATGTAGAATAGCTGCAACAGCCCTAGCATTATCTCAGTTAGAATTTCCAAGTCTCTACTCCAATGGTTCAGAGTATGTAGGAAAAATCAGAATGTAGGGTGTATACATACTTTATTCAGTTGTGGTGTAGGTCCACTATGATGGATTGGCTTATTCTGATGCACTTCAGCTGCTTAGGATATAAGTGGCATGATTTAAAGGCCCTACTTTTTATGTGCAATGCTGCTCTGTGTGCAACATCTCGAGTATAGCTTATACTAAAGTATATATTATTAATTGAATATATCCAGTTTGAACTGATAGCTACCTATGTCATCACTGTACCTGGGTGGTCTGTTCATATGAACATGCTAAGTTAAATGGCTCACCACACAAACATGCACACTGAGCAGGAAATAGCATAAAGGTAACATGACCCCCCCTGATGTCATCTACATCCATTGGGAATACAAACACCATGTAGGAGCCTACGCAAAAGGGTTATGTGGACATGATTGCTCCATTTACCGATTCAACAAATGCACCTTATTTGCATACATATTCCTGCTGATAGCCTAGAAACTACATGGTTCTTAGCAGTGTAAGCTGAGTAACAGCACGACTGCACCATTGTATGGATCCAATGCAAGGTCCTACAGGGCATTTGTGAAAAATACATTATACATATTTATTTAAAATTTTTTTCTGTTAAGTATGTGTGCACAATGTAACGCACAGTGCAAACATGCAAATATTATTAAAAATATTAATTTTATGTATCCCGTTCCTTTTACAAACATCAACAATACATGTGATCTAGTATTTTCAGGAGAGTTATGTCCATATTTGTGGATTTTTACATCCCCTTTTGTCCATATAGACTCCTGTAAGTGGAGAATTTTCACATACAATATGAACATGGACATGGAGTCTACACAGATGCCTTTTGCTTGTTGGATCACTCCACCTGCCTCATTTTGCATAAGATTCAGGAATTTGCATTGTATGGAAGTTTCCTTGTTCGCATGTGCTTGCCCACCACTAAGTGACACTTACTGAGTCTAAAAATGTTCATGCTCATATGCGTACACGAAAAAAAACTATGTAGGCTTTACTGAATTTACACCATAAAAGAGCCATTCTCAATGCTTCTGTAACATTTACTATGATGGCAGTAAGCTTCCGAAGAAGAAAGGGCTACATGGCATCATGAGACTAATTTGTTGATGGTTGGACCAAGGGAAAAAAATCTAAGCTTGACATTGAACATTATGCTGCCAGTTGAGAAGCAGGGGCAGCAATTGCCAGGTAATGTTATTAACATATGAGACAGAGAACCTAATACTGTCCAGCATGGCTGCACTGATGCATGCACTGACAGTCATTACTTAGAATAGCACTGTCTTAGTTATACGCATTACACATTTTGTGGCAGCTACATAAGACATGGACCTTACAGCAATGTGCTGTTAGACTGCTGGATGTGTCAGAGACATAATTGTGATTGGCAGTAGATGCTGGGAATCATCATGTACACACCTGCCGTATGCCCCCTACTGCACTGCAGTGCCTTGGCTGTGCAAACAGTGGTCAGAGACATAATTGTGCCTTATGCTCCATGCACTGCAGTAGATGCTGGGAATCATCATGTACACACCTGCCGTATGCCCCCTACTGCACTGCAGTGCCTTGGCTGTGCAAACAGTGGTCAGAGACATAATTGTGATTGGCAGTAGATGCTGGGAATCATCACGTACACACCTGCCTTATGCCCCCTACTGCACTGCAGTGCCTTGGCTGTGCAAACAGTGGTCAGAGACATAATTGTGATTGGCAGTAGATGCTGGGAATCATCATGTACACACCTGCCGTATGCCCCCTACTGCACTGCAGTGCCTTGGCTGTGCAAACAGTGGTGTCATGGTCATGCAGGTTTGAATGATTCTTTACTTGAAATGCTGGGTTTGAGGCCTGTTCTGAAATGAACCCTAATAACTGCCTAACTTAACCTCAGCAAAACAAATAAACTAGATACCAGTGGAACAAGCATATGTTGTGGTAAGGCCAGCTGGAGACAACGTTATGACTTGCATTAGTACTTGTGCACAGAGGGTGTGGTAGCATTACTCTAAGCATACTATATCTATGATTCCAAACATACCTCTCAAACTCTTAGTGCAAGAAATATGGACAAAGTCTAAAATAATGGGGGGGAAAGGCCCAAAAATAGGGACAAATTTTAAATATTGCTCTTATAAACTTAGAAAGTTGTTAGAATAACAGGGTTTCTGTTAGCATGCATTTTTTGAGGGATATAAAGTCTAAAACTGAAATGTACATCATCATTTAGTGACTTAAATCCTCAGTGATTTGCTGGAAAACCATAGATTTTTGTACAGGACAGACCAATAATATAAGGCAAAAATCTGGACAGTCTGTGAAAATCTGAACAATTGAGAGGTATGATTCCAAACTTTACAGGAAACACAAACATATTTTAGTGTGTCCTTTTGTACAGTATTCTTTTGGATGGCCTTACAAATTAAACTGTAGAAGTGGAAAAATTGTGGAGATAATTTATAGACACTGTTTGGGACATCCTAAACAGCTACTTATTTTTGTTAAATTTTTTTTTTTTGTAGCTCATCTGGTTGCCAGATACAGGGATCTATGAATAGGTTTCTCACTGTCAAAATCTCAGCAGTCGATGCAGTTTATAAAAGCAGCTTCATAGTTTAGTTTCAACACCTGGCTGGGAAGCGTTTCCTATAGTTTTCTTCAATATTGTGATACAGTACCTTTTCTGCTAACAGTAAGCATATGAGAGATGAGTTACAAGATTTTGTGTAGCTTGCTTTGCCTTAAGCACTAGGGTAGCAGTTCCATTTGAGCTACACAACCATGTGAATTGTAAGTCTGCTGACCTTAGGTACTCTGCTCCAGTTAGAAGTCTGATAGCAGCTTAGAAAATGTGAAGAGAAGGCATTTCTGAGCATGTGCTTGATGACAGCTTGCTGGAAAGGTTCATGCAGCCATTACCAGTTCATGGAATAAAGTGATAATAGCATGAAAATAATAGATAGCTTTCAGAAGGAAGGTCCTGTATGTGCACATGCTTCAGAGGATATATGTGTGTGTTTGTGTGTTGTGAAAATAATAGATAGCTTTCAGAAGGAAGGTACTGTATGTGCGTATGCTTCAGGGCATATATGTGTGTGTTTGTGTGTTTTAAAAATAATAGATAGCTTTCAGAAGGAAGGTTCTGTATGTGCGTATGCTTCAGAGGATATATGTGTGTGTTTGTGTGTTGTGAAAATAATAGATAGCTTTCAGAAGGAAGGTTCTGTATGTGCGTATGCTTCAGAGGATATATGTGTGTGTTTGTGTGTTGTGAAAATAATAGATAGCTTTCAGAAGGAAGATTCTGTATGTGCGTATGCTTCAGAGGATATATGTGTGTGTTTGTGTGTTTTGAAAATAATAGATAGCTTTCAGAAGGAAGGTTCTGTATGTGCGCATGCTTCAGAGGATATATGTGCGTGTTTGCGTGTTTTGAAAATAATAGATAGCTTTCAGAAGGAAGATTCTGTATGTGCGTATGCTTCAGAGGATATATGTGTGTGTTTGTGTGCTTTGAAAATAATAGATAGCTTTCAGAAGGAAGGTTCTGTATGTGCGTATGCTTCAGAGGATATATGTGTGTGTTTGTGTGTTTTGAAAATAATAGATAGCTTTCAGAAGGAGGGTTCTGTATGTGCGCATGCTTCAGAGGATATATGTGTGTGTTTGCGTGTTTGGGTGTGTGCATCCATGTGCATAGCTGATAGCACTAAGATAGTGATGATAAGCTGTCTCTCAAGTGCCAGGATCTGCTATGTCACTAAAGCCCTAAAGATCCTTCACCCAAGTTATTCATATTGCTGGGTCATTGTGTACATGGAAGTAAATGAATTGATGCACCTCCTTAGATCATATGAAGAGGACATGATGGAGTTCTCAGAATTTATTTATTATTATTTTTTTATTTCACATTAGTTTACCAGGAAAGTCTGACTTGGACCAAAGCCAATTTTCAGAAGAAGCCCAGGGAGAAATGCTCCAGACGCATGTCCTTGTAATGTGGGAGGAAACCTACAAGAATGAAGGGAGGACATGCAGACTCCACACAGAAGGCACCACAGCTGAGAATCAAACTTGAGAACCCCTTGCTGTGTGGCAACATTGCTATCACTGCACTACTGCACTAGCCAGAATATGCATCTGATGCTGGTATGAAACTGTTCTTGAGCAGCCTGCCATCACCAAAAATAATGTCACAATGCAAACAAGGTATTTGACTTTAACTACTGGCTTAGTTATCAGTGCTATTCTAAAGGGGTCCAATACATATCATCCTGAGATGAAATGACTGATAGCCCAACCTGCTTTGATAGGGTTGCCCTTCATCTTTTCTGCTTTGACAGGGTTGCCTTTCATCACTTTCTTTATGGCTTTTGAATATTGGTCAAAACATTTGCTTCCCCACTGAGCCTTTTATTAGGCAAGGTCACTCTCCTTGAATGATCAACATAATAAACAATTCCAAGACAATTCAAAGGTAGCACTGTTTAGTGCAAGAAACCTAAATACGAAGTTATAGTTCATACAGGCATTCCTAACCTTTGAAAATCGACATGCCTGCATAGTAAGTAAAACATAGTTTCAATAGTGGTAGCATCCCCACAGTTCCAGGTTTCACTGCCTACCACTCTTTCAGAACCACTGCTGAAAATGATTATGCTAATGGATGATGCCTGCCCATATTCCTAAAATGCCAAATAAATCTAGATTTATAAGGCAGGGCAATGACTTTGAATCCATACATATTATTTATTTATAGTATTTTGTTTACTGGGAAAGTCTAACTGGGTCAGCAGGGTACCAATTTTCAGCAGATGCCTGAGGAGAAAAGCTCCAAATTATATCACAAAAAGCATTCTATAAATATTATACACTACAAAATTATTGCAAAAGTAATTTTGCATTACACACATATATAGACATATTACATTAAATGTAATATAGTAATAATACATCTTTGTTTACAAATATTATACAGCAGCAAAAAAAAATGTTATATGAATAGTGAGTCTGAAGTAAAGGAGATAGAGAGGAGATGTTAGGAAGGATGCCTGTCTCTATGTCCATACATATAGACTCTGGATCTGTAGTAGAGTTAAAAGTAGATATCGGAAATGTGGTAAATCTTTGGAAGTATTATCACACAGATATAGGAAAGATCATTGGAGTATTTCAGTTGATTTAATTTCTCCAAGTCTTTTACTTTTTAATAACATCATGAAAATAGACTCCATTTCTAAGTTAAAATATGATTAAAGTCATGAAATTAGTATTGTTTCAATATTTGATGTTAGCCAAAGTGCTCTTTGCAGCAGCTGCAATGCGCCCAAAATTGACTCCTTCTGCATTTCATATGGAATTACGTGTATTGATAGCATATCTAAATAAGACTGTAAATTCTTTTTTATGAGACCCATTGCTCCTACAACTATTGGAACTGTCTGGGTATCCTTCCAGATCGCCTGGTATTTAAGAGTCTGTGCCTCTCTGTACTTAAGAGACTATAATAACTGGGTGTAGCAATTTCAATGATCAATGCTACTTTTGTCATCTTTTCATGGACTTCTATATCTGTTTTTCTTGCAACTGTTTTTGAACTGTTGGTAGTGGGTGATCCCAAGAGATATAAACTTCATTATTTTCTATAATACTTTGTGGCTTTTTAGTATACAGGTTGTCTGCTATTATTGTATCACACCCAGCAACAAGATGTGCAACTGTTTCCAATTCTGTTTTACAGAACCTGCATTTGTCTGTTTCTCCCACATATTCAATGGATTTTGTAAACCATTGTGTACATAGTCTACTATAATGGGCCATTAATATTATCCTTTCATCTTTTGGATTGAATTCACCTCTCCTTAACCATTCCTGCATCAGATCCTGATTGACATGAGTTTGTTCCAGGAGTTTTCTGTACTTGCAACTATATTTATGCCTTTTACACATTTTTTGCCTTCTCATCTGATCTTTCTCCTTTTATTCTTTCATTTATTTTTGGCAAATTCAGTTGCTTTCTGATTTTTGTCTACTTCTTGTTGGTTTCCGTTCCTGCTTACACCAATACGCTTCTGCTAAACTAAGCATGGAAGTCAGCTTAAATGTGTTCTCTTCAACAACATAATGGGTTACGAGCAAGACAAACGAACCATGGTGACAAGGAGTCATCTTGGAATATCCCCCTTTGAATTTTTATCCTTGGGATAACAATTTGTCCTTTATCATGTCTTAGCTGTAAAGTGGTTTGACACTGTTTCACGGTCACTTGAATGTAATTGATCAATGTAGGGTGTATCTTTACATTTGTAAGCACTCCTTTATCTACAAATACGGAATTATGTCAAATGATTTTTTGTAATCTAGCCATGCCATACTTAGATTTCTTCCCTTTTTTACAATTATCCATTATGACTTTATTTACTAACATATGATCCTTTGCACCATATGACTTTATTTTGTTACTCTTTAGATATATTGCTATGATTATTTTTTTTCTAAATGACTATAAACTCTGTCAGCATCAGTTCCAGTTTACAGTTTATACATCGCCGGAAGGCAAGTCATTGGTCTATAGTATTTAGGATTGCTTGCAGTTCACTCTTAAGGAAGAATTTCATTTTTGCTGTTGTTAACCAGGTTGGTGTTTGTTCAGGGTATACATATAAGTAGTTCTTACTTGGGGATAAATCTTCATGTAAAGATGTTAACACATTTAGTGAGACATTAGGTACTGCATCTGGGCCTGGGGTTTTCCCATTTGGAGCTTTTAAGTTTGTTTTAATTTTTCTGCCCATTACTTCATCTCATTTCATATTCTGTACATTTGGACTTCTTGCTGTTCATAGGTTCATAGGTTCATAGGTAAGTACTAGGCTATTTGCCCAAAGGCATTTATAAGCCTAGCCAGGATGTGTTGGCTTTCGTCGCCCCCTTAGATTAGTTCCCTGTGCCTCTGTCCAGCAGAGCCACTGAAGTGATCCCCGGGGTAAACTTTCTGTTTCCCATCCACTCGTCAAGGTTTCTCTTGGAGAGGGTTAGCGAGGAGCTCTGCCTAATGTAGATTGGAATCTTGTTCCAAAGCATTGTTTGTTTTATTTCTTCTGTCCATTCAGCATCTTTGTTGTATTGTCAGCATCTATGTTGTATTGCACAGGGTCTTCCTAGATATTTCTCTAAAGTGTGAATATTTCTTCATTTTTGGTGGTGTTTCTATTTGTTTTGATTTGTTTCCTGATTCTGTATAAAACCTTTTTTTGGTCATCAAAGAATTGCTTATTTTGTACTTTTTCTTTATATTTATTTGCATATCTTCTAAGTTTTTTTCCTGGCTGTGCTGTCTTTAGCTTATTATTTGCAATAGTTTATTATAGATTTTGGCCTTTTCTGATACAGAACATTGCTTTTATCATGTCTACCTTTCTAAATATTTTTGTTGACCTGTTCCCTCTTCTCTACTTTTCTAACAGCAACCTTTCTTGTCTTTATTGCTTTATAGTTATCTTTATTTAACACTTCTGTAATAACATTTGATTTCTTCCCTTCCTTTCCCTTATTGCCCAGTATTTTTGTGATACGACTTTATCTGTTATTAATTTAACTGGACATTAGTATATTCTATTTACTTCTGTTATATCACATGGCTCTTATTGACTTCCTGTAATCTATTTCTTTCATCAAGCTTAATATTTCTATTCATCTCTCTACTAAATCAAGCAACTCTTCCCTTACATATTTTTCTTCTAAACCGAGCACATAGTCTTTATTCTCCATTTCCTGCAGGCATCCTACAGAAAGCTCCAGACCATTTTCTTGTGACATATTCTCTTCAGCTGCATCCTGCGTCATTCATTGCTCTTTCATATGGGAACTAACTGGCTTATCACTCTACAAAACATTGACTGAGTCAGGGGTGCCACCATTTCCTGCTCCTTCCCTTGCTGTGGAACTTCAGCTGAACTTTTGTACTGATTTCCTGCTGGAGGTTCGAGAGTATATTAATGTGGGAATTTATCAGATACTTCCCATTCCACATGTTTCTCCTTAATTTGGGGACTAATTGTTTCATTATACTGTGACTTTACCAGAGTTGGATTATATATTCTACACTTTGCAGGTAATCCATAAATTTTGTTTCTATTACTTTAACTTCTCCATTGCTAATCCTCTTTTCTACATTCTCCCTTTGTTTTCTTATGTTTTGCATTTTAGAATTTTCAAATCTGGATTTCTTGGGCTGTATTTCTCTTCAAATAGCTTTGGTGCTGCCTTTTTTGCATCGATTAGTTTTGCTTTCTCCATTGTATAAATATTGCACCATATTAAATCTCTTTTTCGGTGGTGCAGCGGTTAGCGTTGCTGCCTCACAACAAGAGGTTCTCTGGTTCTATCCTCGGCTGGAGGGCCTTCTGTGTGGAGTCTGCATGTCCTCCCTGTGGTCGCGTGGGTTTCCTCTGGGTGCTCCGGTTTCCTCCCACATCCCAAAGACATGCTGTAGGTGGATCGGACACTCTAAATTGGCCCTAGGTGTGAGTGTGTGCATGTGTGTGCCTTCTGAGGAAGGTTGGGTGCCGGGCTGGCAACTTGACACTGTAAAACTCCACTACCAATTATGAGCGGACAGGTGATCTGCTGTGGCGACCCCTAACTGGGAAAAGCTGAAAGAAGAAGAAGAAGATTAAATCTCTTTTTTCTTTGCCATGCCCATATTTTTTCTTCAGTTGTCTTCTCCACCTGTTTCTTCTTACTTTATGGACTGAGTTTTTTCCATCATGCTGTGACATAACCTGTTTTAGCCATTCTACACTAAATCTTTCAGTTTGCAGGTATTCGATAACTCCAGCTTCAGTAATCTTCTGTACTGTGATCTCCTTTTGTGATCTTATTTTTTGTATTTTGAAATTTCCCATATCTGATTGCCTTTGCATGTATTTCTGTTCAAATATCTTTGGAGCTGCTTTTTAGTATTGATAAGTTTGGCTTTCTCCTTTGTATAAATATTGCAGCATATCAGATTTCTCTTTCTTTCCCATGTCCATGTCCATGTTTCTTTTTTATACCTTTCAAAAATCTCTAGGTTTTGTTCTGTATATTTCTACACTTCTTCAAGTGCTTCTTTTTCCAAATGGACCAAGGTTTCTTGGTCTATATAATGTGTTTTCATGAATCTGTTATATTAATGAACACAAATTTGCATTTGAAGCTTGTTTTTTCTTGTGCAAGTAGTTTCTTTCCTCTGAATTCTCTTGTAATATTTTTTTGGATATCTTCTATTCAGAAATTTTAGGCTTATTGGATAATTATAACAAACCATAATTTCTTTTATCCTCAGTAGTCATTTTTTTCTTCTTCTTCTTCTTCTTTCGGCTGTTCCCATTAGGGGTCACCACAATGGATCATCTGTTTCCATTTCTTCCTGTCCTCTCCATCTTGCTCTGTCACACCAACCACCTGCATGTCCTCTCTCACCACATCCATAAACTTTATCTTAGGCCTTCCTCTTTTCCTGTTACCTGGTAGCTCCATCCTTAGCATCCTTTTCCCAGTATACCCAGCATCCCTCCTCAGCACATGTCCAAACCAATGCAAACTTGCTTTTCTGGCTTTGTCTCTAAGCTGCCCAACCTGGGCTGGCCCTCTAATATACTTATTCCTAACCCTGTCCACCCTCGTCACACTTAGTGCAAATCTTAACATCTTTAACTCTGCCACTTCTAGCTCTGACTCCTGCATTTTTGTCAATGCCACCATCTCCAACCTATATAACATAGCTGGTATCACTACCCTTTTGTAGACCTTCCCTTTCAGTCTTACTGGTACTCATCTGTCATAAATCACTCCTGACACTCTTCTCCACCCACTCCATCCTGCCTATACTCTCTTCTTCACCTCTCTTCTATACTTGCCATTACTCTGAACTGTTGATCCCAAGTATTTAAACTCATCCACCTTCACCACTTCTACTCCTTGCATCCTCACCATTCCTTTATCCTCCCTCTCATTCACACACATATATTCTGTCTTAGTCCTGCTGACCTTCATTCCTCTTCTCTCTAGAGCATATTTCCATCTCTCCAGGGTGTCCTCCACCTGTTCCCTACTCTCACTACAGATCACAATGTCATCTGCAAACATCATAGTCCACGGGGACTCCTGTCCTCTGTAGTCTACTCTATCATATTTATGACTCTTTTTTGGTCTGCCAGTTTTTGTGTTTTTTTGTGGACCACTACTTCCTTCTATAACAGGGGGACCATGCTCTCTGTAAGCCCGACTTAATGCCATTGTAGGAATTTTTTTGTCTTGAGGATTCTACAGTCATTTTTTCCATTCCTGGCACCAGTGCACATACCAGGATTGGGCAGTTTTTTATCTTGGGCCTTGTGCACCCAGCTATCTTTTTTATTCTTTAACCTACTTCTCCCCATGATTTATGTTATATAAAATACAGCCTATGTATCAGTGTCATCTTGATGAGAGTTTGGAAAAATAGGGTCCACTTCATAAAGGTACTCATCAAGACGTGTGAATGAATTAAATTCCAGTAATACTACTGTCCTTTGCCTACTGATTTTATAATCTGTCCAAGCTGACCTCAGCTTTGTGAAGAGTTAGATTATATGGCAAAATAGTGGATATAAGAAAATCAGATAAGAACAGCAGTAGAGATTGACTGGAGAGGGGTATGTGTGGTAGGGAAAGAGGAATTTTTTCAGTAGGAAATGGTCAGCCTGGGTTTGAGTAAGAGCAAAGACATGAGTTAAGATGGAACTCTTTTAGAGTATTTTTAGAAAAAAAAAACATGAAAATTAGAGTCTGTTTTGATGGCTAAAGGTAGTGAGTTCCATGTTTTGGTTATGGAGCAGAAGTAGAGGCTTTGCCTTGCACTTTTATTATGTTTATTTTGATTTTTATCTTTGACCAGAGAGATCTGTTTGGGTAGTATCTATCGAGAAGGGATGTCAGGGCAGGGCAGACTGCTGGCTTATATAGAATTCTGTAAGTAGCTGTAAATAGGTTAGGTAATTAGGAAATTCAAAAAACAAGTAATCTCCATGGTATCCCCTAAGTCTCAAACAACCCACTGTACAAGTATAGTGGGTCCAAAACAAAAGAAACTTGTCTGTGTGGAAGTTTTTCAATTGCTGTATGTCTAGTTAATCACTATATATTAAAAAGCAGTAAAAAACAGACAATGGTAGTAGAAGTAATGAACTTAAAAAGTCTTAAATAAAAAAATAAAAAAAATATTTTGAAATATTATTAATATTATACAGAAGTATTAACTCTAGTAGGTATTCAGAAGTAATGCAAGCAGGGTAGACAGTCTGTTTAAGGTTGAAAATCCTTTATTAAGCACACAGACAAGTGATCCAAACAAAACAAAAAATAAACAGAATGATAGTATCATCACAAACTTTCTGACTATATACTTGTTATCAAGTATGGGGGTGGTTTATTTTTTTGTATAACAAAGTGTAATGGTATACATTGTAAACAAATTCAAATCTCTTCCCCCATCCTTATCAGTGTGATATTCTAGCTCGTACTGCCCTACTTATTAAATGTCCTAATAATTTAAACTTTATGCACTTTAAATGAAATTGATGAAATTAATAATGATGTGATACTTCTTATTAAATAGATTATTATTAAACAAAGTCTGTGAATTTATTAAAAATATTATAATACATGGTTGGAAATATTTAAACATTAGAACATAATACAATAAAATATATATATTTTGGCATCCAGAAAAAATATATTGTGCAAAACATACCCCAGGATTCTCAAAAGCTTGCACATGATTAGTGTAAGAGGAAATTTTGCCAATATGGCGGCCGAGCGATCCACGTATGTGCTCGTTTGACGTGCACGAGCGATCTAGCACTAGTGCTGCACGTTCCCATCCCCATATGCAAATTACCCCATTTGCAGGTGAAAATCATGCAAATGAGGTAAATCTGCCATCCAGAAAGCAGGAATCAGGGCGTGCAGGACTGGCGTAATATGTAGAAATGTACTCGGTTAGTAACATAGTACAGTACTGCAAAATCCAAAATGGAGCTATGACAGCTCCAAATAAAGGCTACATATCATTGAGGAAACATGCCAATGGCCAAGTAGAAGGCCATTGGCATTGCAAACAATACAATAAATAAAAATATCAACCTTTATTTTATTTAAAGCTGATCTCGGCTGTTTAAGCATAGGGCAGCGGCGCGCAAACGAGATCGGGGGGAAAATAATAAAATAAACCTAAAATGAGCATTAAATCAGTATTCTGCCATGCAAGTCAATGGCAGGCAGAAGACAACCTGGCCAGTGAATAGTGGTTGCTAAGGGGGGAGGCTCAGTGTGAGACATGTAACTATGCATTAGCAGGCAATCCTATGCAAATGGGGGGAAGGATAGTGAATCCCAGTTTTCCATAGCATGTGAGGCAGGTCCCAACAGTATAAGAGTATGAATAGCTGAGTGCAAGACTAGGAGGTAGGTGACATCATGGGTGGGTGTGTCAGGCATACTGTAAGCAGATTGGAGCCCTGTGCCTTGGGTTTGCACCTAGCGTAACACAGCTAAGCTAGGAGGTGTGTCTAAACCTGCCTAGCACTCTTTACAAAGTGTAAGCTGGTGTGCGCACCACGTACTGGGTTTTAGAGGAAGAAAAAAAGAAGTTAAACAAAGAAATAGCAGCAGTGTGCACATATGAGTACTCTGTTTGAGTGGTGCACACACGGGCTTAAACAAGAAGGCAATGGGAAGGGAAAACAGCAGAAGGAAGGTATACAAGGAGAACTAGCTTAGGTGAAATGTATCAGAATCAGCCAATTACACAGGCAGCAGACCAGCTCAGCCCAGAACACTACTATAAACTAAGAAAACACCTTCCCCTCTGGTTTTTCCCACACTCTACACCACCGGTGTATACAAGTGGGGAAATTTTAACAAACAAACCTACAGAATGAGAAGGGCTGCAGCAGGCAACATAGAACAACATGTGCAAGAGGCTGAGGTTGGTGAAGATGTGAATGCTGTTGAACAACCCACAGTGAGGAAATGGAGAAGAGAGTACAGACCCATGGTAACCCACCATGGGCTACATGAGCTGAAGATAGTGGAGTGCTATAGGGTGGACAGACACCTCCTACAGCAAATTGTTGAGCTGTGCCGGCCATACCTGACACACCAAACTGACTGAAGGAAACCCATCTTAGTGGACACCAAGTTATGTGTAGGCCTAGGTATACTAGCCACAGGTACCTCCCAAAGCACAACTAGGGTTATCATGGGGATCTCACAGGCATCAGCATCCAGAGTATTCCACCAGTTCCTGGAAGCCATGTCAGCACATGCCAGTGAGCATGTATATTTCCTCAACACCCGTGAGGTGTTGACCAGCAATATGCATCACTTCCTCCAAATACCAGAATACCCTGGGGTAGTGGATGCTAAAGACTGCATGCACATATGCATCAAAATACCACTTGGTGAGCAGGCTAGGGCCTATATCAACTGCAGCGGGCATCCCCTTCATCAACTGCCAGGTTGTTTGTGATGTCCAGGGCATTATAATGAATGTGTGTGCTGCCTGCCCTGGAAGCTATGACGATTCCCACATATGGCATCTGACACAGCTGCACCAGAGATTTGCCAATGTGGACATCCCCTATGGTCACCGAGTGGGGGATGCTGAGTACCCACTGTAGCCGTGGCTGATGGCACCCATCACAAATGCACACACACCTGAACAACAATGCCATAATGAGGCACACGCACATGTCAGACATATAATATAGCATGTGTTGGGGATGCTCAGATCACGTTTCTGGTGTCTGGACACATCCGATGGAGCCTTGTAGTATTCACCAGCTGCATGTACCCAAATTGTATGGTATGTGCTATGCTACACAATATGATCCTGCGGAAACAGCTGAAGCAGGAACAGCATGGGGCAGGCCCACACAGCCCCCACACCAATGCCAAGGCCTGCACAGGCACAGAGTGACCCAGAGGAGGAACAGCCTGAGCCTGCCCCAGTAGGCAGAAGGAGGCATGCTCAGTATGCCCTGGCCTTGGTAAAGAGGCAACGCATAGCACATGCACTGACACAGTAGGTACCCAGGGAATGACACCTCTCTCTGACTCACACATATGGTAAAAGGGATGCCAAATATGACACTACCTGTGCTCAACCATGTATAGGGAGGGTACTATGTGCATCCAACATAGGCAGCCCTCCAGCACCATCCGCAAGTTTGGCACACCCTCAAGGTAAGTCAATCAACCTACCAATTGCCAAATGGAGCAGAATGTGTTATTACCTGTAGCTATGGTATGGATGTGAGCATGCAAAGGAATTGGGTGGCTGAATGTTATGGCAGCAGACAGTAGACAACCATAGTGACACCATGACATCTGCAACACATACTGGAGTCAACACAGTAGCCAGTACTACACAGGGTGATAAAACCCACTGCAGGAAATGTGCTGTGTGACATGTGTGTCCATATGACCCACACATGCCAGTCAGGATGTTTCACATACCCAACAGCAGTCTCAGCCAGCAGGACAGGTGTAGACAAACCCAAACAGAGCCTTTGGCATGGCCCCAGAATGATGGCTACGTTTAACCCTCTCCCAGGCCTACACAGACAGACCACAGCACAGCAGGCAGTGAAATGTTAGTTCTGAAGGGTAGGAAGACAGACAATAATATGTAGGGCAACCAAAGTCATGATCTGTAGTACAAGGGTATGCCTCTAGTCAGCATGATAATTTGCAATACAGAATGAAATGGAATACCTGACATACCAGTACGGTCATAGCGAATGTGTACATGTTTCACATGTGCTCCCCACATCCTACATAGTAATGTAATAACAGTCAGGTGTGCCCCCCACTCCTGTGTAGAAATGTAGAAATAGTCAGGTGTGCCCCCCATCCTACATAATAATGTAATGACTGTCAGAAGTGCCCCCCAACCCTATGTGGAAATGTAGAAATAGTCAGGTGTGCCCCCATCCTACATAATAATGTAATAACACTCAGGTGTGCCCCCCCCCACTCCTGTGTAGAAATGTAGAAACAGTCAGGTGTGCCCCCACCCTGCTATGCAGTAATGTAGTAACAGTCAAAGCCAAATGATCGATGGATACCCTGCAGAGACAGCATGCTACCTGTTGGTGTACAACACAACGGTCAGCACTGCAGCACAAACTACCTGGACATGATCCACAGATTCAATACAGACGGCCATATTGGGTATGCTCACACACTTAGAGAAATGAGGGCAATGTCAGTCTACAACATACTGAAAGATTATACTGGGCATACTCACACACTGAAACACATGAAGGCCATGACTGCAAACACCAGTGGACCAGACATATCTGGCAGTTGCAGTTGTTAGTGAAGACAGTCGTCAGTATGCACCACTCATGTCTTGCACACACGGTGGATAGGAATACAAACATATATGTCAGGACAACACACTATAATAAGCCAAAGATAGATGTACATAGATGTGTGGAAGAGGGTCACTGTGACAAGGACCCATGCAGGCCTGTCCCACCCAGCACACAGCCAAAGGGCCTCAAACACATGAGGTGTAGATGTCACTCACTGCAAATACTAGCCACCAGTATATGTCAGCATTACAGGCTATGTGGTGCACGTGCCAGCTGAGCAACATGACTGTTCAAGGAAGTAGTAATCTAGTGCTGTATACATGTACCTGTGACATATGACGCCGTGTGTGCCCGCATGTGGCGTGTCAACCCGTACATGAATGGGTTATGGCCCATGCACAAACTGCCCTCCCATAGCCCTACTATGACAAGCCTGCTGAGGTAATCCAATGTGAAATGCACCTTTGGGAGAGTTGTAGACCAGTAATCTCTGTAGCATGTCCCATAATTGTGTACTGCTGTAGTGTGATAAACTAATTAGGTAGGTGTTCTAATCCCAGACTTGGCAACTGTGTGTGTGCATTTGTATGCGTGTCTGTCCGTCTCTGACTGTGTAGAGATCAAGGCTTTTTAGGGTACTCCCACTCCTCACAATTCATATACTCAACTTTGGCAAGGCTGCTGATGTCACCTACCTAGAACTATACCTCTAGCAAGGCTGTTGCCCCGTAATCTCCATAGCACATCCCGTAACTGCGTACTGCTGTAGTGTGATAAAGTAGTTAGGTAGGTGTTCTAACCTTGGACTTGGCAACTGTTTGTGTGCGTGTCTGTCTGTCTCTGATTGTGTAGAGAACAATGCTTTTTAGGGTACTCACACACCTTACAAGTCATATACTCAACATTGGCAAGGTTGCTGATGTCACCCACCTAGAACTACACCTCTGGGAAGGTTGTAGCCCAGTAATCTCTGTGGCATGTCCAGTAACTGCATACTGCTGGAGTGTGATTTAGAACTTGGTAGGGTTCCATCTCCACCCATGGCAGTTCTGGATGTTTTGCATGTGTGTTTCAATGTCTGTGTATGGAGCAATGCATCATAGGCTAGTCACTCACAGTACATTTCAAATGCCCTACTTTGGTAATCCTTCTGATGTCATTCATTGTGAAATGCACCTTTGGGGAAAGAGTACCCCAGTAATCCCCATGGTGCGTCCTATAACAGCTCCATGCTGTAGTGTGATATAGACCTCTGTCAGGGGTTCTATACTCACACATGTCGGTTGTGGATGTTTTGTGTATGTCTCACTGTCTGTGTAGGGAACAATGCATTTTAGGCTAGTGACTCCCAGTACATTTCAAATGGCCTCCTTTGGCAATCCTGCTGATGTAATTCAGTGTGAAATACACCTTTGGGGAAGGAGTACTCCAGTCATGTCCATGGCATGTACTATAACTGTGTAGTGCTGTAGTGTAATAAACTAGTTAGGCAGGGGTTCTACTCCCAGACATGACAGATGTGTGTTTGTGTGTGTTTGTAACTCATATCCTGGGTGTGTGTGTGTGTGTGTGTGTGTGTGTGTGTGTGTGTGTGTGTGTGTGTGTGTGTGTGTGTGAGAGACATCTGGGCTAAATGTGTGGTGGGTTTTGCAAAATTCTTATATGGTGACCGTAGTACATATCACAATGTCCAATGTACAGGGGTAACAGCTGTGAAATAGCAAAGAGGCTGGGGTGCATATCCATACCCATACATGTGACATCAAAGCCAGACAATCACAGTTAGCAATCCCAGTATTACCCAGAGCACACTCTCACCCACGTCTCATGCACACACACATGCCTAGGCAACAACCAATATGTGGGTAGTACACTGCATATTGGCCACTGATAGTAACTATGGAGTGATATCAGTGGGCTACAGAGAGCATGTCATCCTCCCCATCTGTCCAATATGCACATACATGCAGACAGTGCACCTCCCCCATGTTCCCCAATGGACACCTGCGCCACCTGTGCTGCCTTCACATGTGATCCACAACAGGCATACCATGCTTGACAACATGCCCTGTATGGACAGATGCCAATGCCACCAGGGAATTCTGTTAGCATGCTATCAATGTAGCTGTAGGCTAAACCTGCTGCCCATTACCAGTCCCTGCCACAGGTGGGCAAGACGGGCACATCTGATGATAATCTGTGTTCATAACATGGGCCAACACTCCAGGTACAGTTCCACATGTCACTGTACATGCATGTGGGAGGTGTGCACATTCTAGACACCATCCATGTCATGGACTAAGGAACACATACATGGCAAGTGATGCACAGCATTGGCCACACACAATAGTCACCGAGGTGATTGGATGGGGGATACAATACCCACCTGTATTGGCAAATGCAGAAACTACAGCCCTGAGCCACAATGCAGACCATTGTCATGTGGCCTGATGTCAAGGTATACCCATTGCCTACCCTTGTATAGCCTACTGGCACAGTCGACCACCACACACCCATGCAGACATGCACCCATGCATGTCAGTACTGGAACCCTGTGTGTTTGTGTGTGTGTTGTATGGTGTGTATGTCCACATCCATACTCACTACAACCCCCATGTGCATACTGAAGCATGCTGTCTGATGTCTGACACCTCCTCATAATATTTGCCCATACAACCTCCGTATGACCTGTGTGGTGCATGTGATACCTGCACAGTGATATGTTGTGACAATCCCACTACTGATGAGTTGTACTCCTTGCCGTGCCAAGTGTGTAAATGTGTGCGCATCCCTGTGAGAGTGTGGCTGTGCTGATGCTGGCACCTGTTCATGCAGACAGGCATGTGTACGTCATCTATTGTATAGCTACAGTATCCCTGTTGCAGATGTCACTCACCATCACATATATGTTCTGAGTGCTCCACAACAGGTAACCCATGTGATGCATCCAATAACTGCATTGAACTGTGATAGCACTACATAGTTGTTGGGGGTTTGATACCCTGTGCTGGTAGGTGTGTGACACAAACATGCTTCAGTTTTACTCTCCCACCCTTCTCTGACATGTATTTGCCTCTGTCTGCCTCTCCCACTTCCTCTCTGATGGATGTGGAGACCCACACCTGCTTTGCTTAGGCAGCAGCATGTGTATTTTAAGTGATGCTCATGATCAGCTGATGGCCTCTGTATGAATTGCAGCCCTCCCCTAGCTGATTGCATGTGGAACAGCTGTGGTAACATTCACATAGCCAATTGCATGGAAACACACTCCAATATCTAGGAACATCATGATGGTGTTGGTCCTTTTCATTCACTGTGAGCAGGAACTAGATCTGTTGTTTGGCAAATAGCATCTCAGATGGATTGGGGATTTATCTCTAACAACATACACCGTGGAAAGAGGGCAATAAACAGGAGGGGGAAGTGCTGGACCTGACTACAGACTGTAAGTGCTGCTATACTACATTTGGAGTAATGCTGGTTTCATAGTGTTTGTCTGGATATGGCTGTCGTACATGTCTGAATACCTGCCATGTCAGTTCCATGTTTATGAGGAATCCCCTTCTGCAGGGTCATCTGCAGACTGGGCAGTGTTGTGCCTTTGGTTTCATATGTTACCCATGGAGTATCTATCTGTGGACTGCAGAAGGTAGTGTGAGGATTGCAGTCTGTAGATGGCGAAGGCCGTGACAGTTACTGACTTCATATCCCTCATAGGACATATGTTGCAACAAACCCCGTTACACCAGTAAATGTATGAGGTTACCACACTAACATGTCAATATTGGCCCTGTGTATATGCTCCCAGCCACACCTCTGTCAACCTTTGTAGATATGTTGTGCAGGAAGTGGTGCATATGTGCTGTACACCATAATTAGTGTCATCATATCTGATAACAAGCCAGTGATATATCAGCTGCTACACGTTATGTACAGTAAGGGTTATATTTCATGACATAACCTGGACATTCTGTGGATGTTTGTACAGTACTGAGGTCTGTGTACTTATGGTGAATGTCGACAGTGTGTGTATTGTTAATATGTACTTTAGCCTGTGTACAGACTATGGCAGATGTCATTGTTCTAGTTCCCTTCCTATCTGATGTTACATGCTGCCCCACTGTATGGAACAGTATTAGCGTACATGTTTGTAGGGCCATACACACACATGTCCCATACCACAAACAGCCATCAGACCAAACTGTGTAGCAGCCCAGTATATGTAGTGTCAGTCTGTGAGTGGCACATATGAGGATGGTGTAGAACAGATAGGCCATATACTGTAATATTATGCCAGCTTACCATATGTGGCTGTGGCTGTGTTCACATTTGTAGTGGTTATGCACTTTCACACAGGTGTATCTTACCATGTGCTGTGACATGCCTGTTGAGCCTGCTGTATATGCAGGTACATGTGCATTCCCCCATAGGAGATGTAGGCCACTGTTGAGCCAGTCAGCCTGTAGCCTGCACAGTGCATTGTTACATGCCTAGCAGTTTAGTATACTTAACCAGTGAGATATCATGTGCAGATACTTGCCAGATGTGCTGCTGTCAGGCCTCCCTTACAAGTCATATATGTCAGACAGAGAAGTGGGATGTTGTACAGATGTAGTAAATGCACTAAATTTCAGCAGCTCAGAAACTCTACTAAATCAGACATCACCTGGGATAAAAAGAACTATTTTTGTCACCTCCAGGATAGACACCAGAATAACCCAAAGAAGTTCTGGGCAGGTTTCAATAACCTCCTTCATTCTGGGAAATCCTCTACCCCCACCCCTGAGAAACTTATTGGTAAAGATCCTGTAGAAGTAGCTAATACGTTTAACTCTTTTTTTACCGAGACCATCCAGTCACTAGCCAGTCAGTTACCTTCTTCTTCCTCCTGTATTACTACTGCTATTGGCAAATTTCCACCCGCCTTTAACCTTCAACCAATATCCACCTCCTATATTAGAACCCTATTGAAGAAACTTAAACCATCCACCCTATCGGCCGATCGACTCCCAGCCGAATACCTACAAATAGCATCAGATGTTGTAGCCTACCCCATTTCAATCTTAATTAACAGAACTATAACAGAGGGCACAATCCCCTCTCTATGGAAAATATCTTATGTCATCCCTCTTCATAAGGGTGGTTCCTCCACGGAAACTTCTAACTATAGACTGATAGCAATACTGTCACCAATAGCAAAAATAATGGAAAGATGTGCTCACAAACAACTCCTACACTATCTCACTCTAAACAATCTTTTGTCCAAAACTCAACATGGTTTTCGCCCCCATCATAGTACAACCACTGCCCTCCTTTCCTTTGTCGACTCAGTCAACAGCAACCGCAACAACAAACTAATTACTTCTGCTCTATTTCTTGATCTGTCAAAAGCCTTTGACATGGTCAATCATCAACTGTTACTCCAAACCCTCGAAAACCTTCACCTTGATAACCTGGCCCTAAACTGGTTTAATGCTTACCTCTCTGGTAGACAACAAGCAGTTCAGTAGCAAAGCAAGCTATCTCACTTGCTACCTAACACAATAGGAGTTCCCCAAGGCTCTATACTTGGTCCCCTTCTTTTCTCCATATTCATAAACGATCTCCATTCAGTCATCCCTAAAGCCACCTGCATTCAATATGCAGATGACTCTACGCTGATTTGCTCTGATCTCTCTCTTCATAACCTCCAGAAAGTCACCCAACACTGCTTTACTGCAGTGGAAAAATGGTTCACCGAACGGAAACTTATCCTAAACCCCAAAAAACTAAGCTACTAATTCTCCCCACCTTAGCCACTTCTTTAGGGCTATACCCTCCACTCTCTAATAATATGGCCTTCCACGTTCAGTCCACTAATGGGACCATCATTGAGCCCGTCACCAATACCAAACTACTAGGTGTCACTATTGACCACAAGCTCAAATTTGACATTCACATCAGTCAAACTATAAAGTCAGTAAACAAGAAACTTGGTTCCATGTATAGAATTAAGAACTTTCTTACTCCCAATACCAAACTAACCATTGCACGCACTCACCTTCTCTCCACCCTACTATACGCCTCTCCGGTACTTTCCTTCCTCAAAAAAACTGAGCTTAACAAACTCTCTGTAGCTTATAACCATATTGCCAAATTTGTAACAGGAGAGCCTTGCCGTACTCACCACTGCCTCAATCTAAGAAAACTAGGCTGGTTAGAACTCCCCAATCTTCTCAAGCTTAACCAACTTAGTGAAGCATTTAAAATTATCAAGGAACCAGAGAAAAACCCCTCACTGTACAAACTTTTGACCCCCTATTCCAATCTAAATAGCCTTCGTTCATCAAATAGTGTCCTGGTACAAACAACGAAATCTAACAATTCAGGTGGCGATGCTCTTTTTGCCAATTCCATTGGAAAACTATGGAATTCCCTTCCAAATAACCTAAGACTAGCTACCTCTCTCAGCCAATTCAAAACTAATCTCAAATTATTCTTTAATGCTCATTGGCAATGTCCTTGTACTAAACCAGACTAAATCTTTAATTCCCCGCTTTCCTTCATGTCATTCCCTAATGGTCTCTCTCTTCTCATATATCTCTAGATCCTACATTTTCTATCTCCTCCTGTACATTGTCCTTAATTAATCCATATTTCTGTTAATTGCATTTCCTCGAATTAGTTAATTTATTTGTATGTCTAATTTGTCTCCCTGTTTATTTTTTTCTACCAAAATTTATTTCTGTATGTAAATCAATGTATTGTATGCTTATTGTGGAGCTTTTCTCCCCGGGCCTCTGCTGAAAATGGATATGTATCCAGTTGGACTAGCCCGGTAAACAAATGTAAAATAAATAAAAATAAATAAAAAATGTCATATCAAGTGGGTAGTATGTGGCCATGGCACACCTGTACCAGTTGTCATTATGTGTCAGGTCAGACAGGAGTGTGTGAATGTATAACCTATGTTGGCAAATGTATACCAGTTGTTATGTGTTATACCCATCTACATGGCTGTCTCCATCCATACTGTCAGGCATGGTGCACATGTTGTGCACTAAGGGCTTATGTGTATATCTCTGGACTGTACAGGGTGTGTCAGACTTTCCACATATATTGGCCAATATCTCCTCTGCAGTCCACAGGGGCATTACATGCCAGCAGCAGTACTTTACAACGATGTCCTTAGGATGTCTGTCAGTAGCCAGTAGCACACATGTTATAAACAGATGAGACCCCCCCACACACACCATGTATGTCAAGACAATCCCAGTGACAGTAGCAATAGTCTACTAATATACCTGCTATACATACCTGACATCCCCTTCCACTATGACTTTGGGACTATAGAGGCTAGGGTAGGGCTACATTCCATTTCCAGGACCTATGGTGGAAATATATGTACATATACTTATCCAGATAGCCATATACATATATATATATATATATATATATATATATATATATATATATATATGTGTGTGTGTGTGTGTGTGTGTGTGTGTGTGTGTGTGTGTGTTTACACATGTTTAGTGCTTCAAATTACCAGTGTCATGGCAACCATCCACTATAAATCCCTACATCATGTGGGCATTGTCCCTTTACATTTCCTGTGTGATGGACATCCTTCCTGTGTGTGGGCATCAGTGTTACAGACAGCAGGTAGCAATACCTCTTACAGGAGAACTGGCACACTCAGGGCAGCGACATATTTGTAGGAGGATCAGGAACAACATACAGACTGTGAGTAGAGTTGTGTTATACTTTGTATAGTACTGGTGTTACAGGGTGTGTATGTGTACATACTAGTTTACCTTGGAATGCAGTCTGTCTACATAGCTCACAACTGTGGACCTATACTTTTGCTGGGGAAAGGATGTTAC
>NC_056729.1:1523314543-1523394543 GCF_019279795.1 Protopterus annectens
AAACCAGGCCCTCACTGTACAGGCTTTTTGACCCCCTATTCCAATCTAAATGGCCTCCGTTCATCAAATGGTGTCCTGGGTACAAACCAAGCGAAATCTAACAGATTCAGGTGGCGATGCTCTTTTTGCCAATTCCATTGGAAAACTATGAATTCCCTTCCAAATAACTTCTGGACAGCTACCTCTCTCCAGCCAATTCAAAACTAATCTCAAATTATTCTTAATGCTCATTGGCAATGTCCTTGTACTAAACCAGACTAAATCTTTAATTCGCTTTCCTTCATGTCATTCCCTAATGGTCTCTCTTCTCATATATCTCTAGATCCTACATTTCTATCTCCTCCTGTACATTGTCCTTAATTAATCCATATTTCTGTTAATTGCATTTCCTCAGATTAGTTAATTTATTTGTATGTCTAATTTGTCTCCCTTTATTTTTTTCTGCCAAAATTTGTTTCTGCATGTAAATCAATGTATTGTATGCTTATTATGGAACTTTTCTCCCCAGACCTCTGCTGAAAATGGATATGTATCCAGTTGGACTAGCCCGTAAACAAATATAAAATAAATAAAAATAAAAAATGTCAATATCAAGTGGGTAGTATGTGGCCATGGCACACCTGTACCAGCTGTCATTATGTGTCAGGTCAGACAGGAGTGTGTGAATGTATAACCTATGTTGGCAAATGTATACCAGTCGTTATGTGTTATACCCATCTACATGGCTGTCTCCATCCATATTGTCAGGCATGGTGCACATGTTGTGCACTAAGGGCTTATGTGTATACCTCTGGACTGTACAGGGTGTGTCAGACTTTCCACATATATTGGCCAATATCTCTTCTGCAGTCCACAGGGGCATTACATGCCAGCAGCAATACTTTACAATGATGTCCTTAGGATGTCTGTCAGTAGCCAATAGCACACATGTTATAAGCAGATGTGACCCCCCCACACACACCATGTATGTGAAGACAATCCCAATGACAGTAGCAATAGTCTACTAATATACCTGCGATACATACCTGACATCCCCTTCCACTATGACTTTGGGACTATAGAGGCTAGGGTAGGGCTACACTCCATTTCCAGGACCTATGGTGGAAATATATTTACATATACTTATCCAGATGGCCATATATATATATATATATATATATATATATATATATATATATATATATATCTATATATATATATATATATATATATATATATATATATATGTTTACACATGTTTAGTACTTCAAATTACCACTGTCATGGCAACCATCCACTATAAATCCCTACATCATGTGGGCGCAGTCCCTTTACATTTCCTGTGTGATGGACATCCTTCCTGTGTGTGGGCATCAGTGTTACAGACAGCAGGTAGCAATACCTCTTACAGGAGAACTGGCACACTCAGGGCAGCCACATATTTGTAGGAGGATCAGGAACAACAGACAGACTGTGAGTAGAGTTGTGTTATACTTTGTATAGTACTGGTGTTACAGGGTGTGTATGTGTACATACTAGTTTACCTTGGAATGCAGTCTGTCTGCATAGCTCACAACTGTGGATCTATCCTTTTGCTGGACAGAGGTATGCCTATCATATTTTGTCTGTCCACTACACAGGTCCTGTGTCAGACATTACACTGGCAGTGTGTGTGTTGAGTGCTGTCAGTACATGGCTACATCCATTTCTGTTTCTAACCTCAATTCCCTGACTATGGGTATGTTGCAGACTATCCTGTAACACCAGCAACTTGCTTAGTGTATGGCAACAGTTTTCCACATATGTGCCGTTCCAGCCTCTGTCCTCCACCTACATACCAAGCTTTGCACATATGACATGCTGGTGGGTGTTGTTCTGTAGGAGGCTGTGAGTATATCACACTGCCATTGCTGCCATCAGTCTACTGCTGTTGTATCCCTCACACATACAGTAGGGATGGGGCCAAATATGTGTGGGCGTCACCTACACAATACTTGTGTGCCCTTATGCACTCCAGAGGCCAGTGTATGTAACAGTGGTATATAGCCATGTATTATTGAGTCTGGGGGGAGCACCATAAATGACCTAGTCTGTTACAAAATGTGGGGGTATCAGGGGTGAGCCACCATAGGGTATCTGGATGCACAGTACTGTATACTTCACCTATATTTACATTACTTACATGAATTGAGGTAATGCAAGCCTACTGCCTCCTGCCATACAGACTGTTCTGTTTATCAGTGTGCTTGTGATGGTGTCGGTTATGCCTTGTTATGTAACGGTTACAACCCATTTGATCACATAACGTCTTTAGCACCTACTGAGTTTGTACTGAGTGTAGATAGATGCTGCTGTACTATATACCTACATTACATACTGTTGATTGTTTGGCATCCTGTGGCCCAGTCTTTCTTCACTATTGTACAATATGAAGGGCTTGGCCTGGACAGCAACAGCTGTGAACCTTTACAGACTACTGTATTAGTGTAACTGTTTCACAGTTGCAGTATTCTGTTTATGTGGTTGTCAGTGTCTGAACAGCTATATGACATGGCATATAGAACTGTAATAGTACACAATTAAAGGTTTTCCATTTCTTCAAACCTGTGTGTATTGCCTTTCCTATGACCTCTCTATGGGTATATGTTGCAGGCAACGATTAACATATGTATGGGTGGCCCATACAGTGTCCAATTGCAAAGGTGTTAACTATAGGCATAGTGGCTGTTCCATATTGTGTGCACCTTCTACATATGTATCTTACTGTACATATATCTGCATGTGTATGTGTAGTCACATGTATCTCTCTCTCTCTCTCTCTATATATATATATATATATATATGGGATATAGGCCTATATAGCTATATATATGCCTATATAGACAAGGTGCATGGGTTTGAGTCTATAAGGGATATATATATATATATATATATATATATATAGCTATATACTATATGAACCTATGAATATATATATATATATATATATATATATATATATATATATATATATATATCTGTATCTGCATATCTGTGTCTGTGCATCTGTATCCTGGGGATGTTGATGGCTTCCACATATTACATTTCCTATGGGAGGCAGACTGCACTGCATGATATGTTAACAATACCAGCCTGACATCATACAGGTGGGATGGCTTACTGTTAACATCTTGTGGCCATGTCGTGTCAAGTCCTGGTTATGGGATCTGCAACACTTAGTAGTGTACTGCAGGGCAGATGTGTTTGTCTGTGGGGGAGGTGTCTATTCAAACAAGACATATAGTGTGGGGGGCCTCACAACTCCATTAATGGTGCATGTGGACATATGTGTGCTTGTTAATCTGCCATAGCTATCTACAGATGTATGGCCATATATACCTATATAGCTATATCTATCTGCGCACATATATATAACTATGTCTGTATATACCTACATAGATATATATATATATATATATGCATACACATATGTAATGTGCTGTGTATATGTAGACATATAGGTGTAGACACATATATGTGTCGATGTAGGCATTTGCATGCATATATGTGCATATATATTGATATATATGTATATAGTTGTAGATATATATATATATATATATATATATATATATATATATATATATCCAAAGGAAAAAACAGTTCACCACTATACCAAAACTAGGCTGTCTTCCAACAGAGGCTGTCCACAAGGATACAAACAATAAAATTCCAATCCACAGCAATTCGCTTCATACGTTTATTCAAAAGTTGGTGCAATTCAAGAATTAAGCGCTTTCATCTCATGACCAGAGACTTCATCAGAATCAATACAAAGAAACTTAAAACCATTTAAATATACCTCTCATTCCAAAGAAAGTTCATTGGCTGTTATACAAGGCTAATTAATTAGTCATTGTTGTTTAAAGTCCAAGTTCCCTGTGTACACAATCTTAAGAATATATATATAAACACATATATAATCACATATATAATTAAATCAATTTAAATATACACACTTTACTGCAATAAAAACCTTGTGTTAAGGCATGTTAATATGTATATATTTATACATTCATTTAATAAATATAAAATGATATATTGTACATACACAATATTAAATAAGATATAAAAAATGTAAAAATAAATCAATTAATTATCTCTGCCTTTTTGGATCTGCTGCTTTCAGTTTGAGAATCGGGGTGATGGACAAATGGTCATTGAGACCTGGATGATGTACCGCATCTAGCCTAAGTTGCCAAATCAACTCACGAAACTCTGATTTTGTTTCCCAATCACCCCGTCTCTCATTCGGTGTTACTTCTTCCAGCACCCAAAACTTAAATTCCGCTTAATGGCATACTAATTTTGTGCCTATATAATACATTGTATTCATTTTTCTTATTTACATCCCTTATATGTTCATATATTCGTTTCCTGAGGCATTGTTCTGCCTTGCCTATATAGTATGCCCAGCATACTGTACAATAGGCAAGATAAACTACCCCCTTTGTATAGCAACTTGCATATTTCTTGGCTTTCAACAAATATTTAATGCCAGGAATGTATAATTCTTTTTTTACCAGCTATATGTGTGCATTGTCTGCATCTCCCACATTTAAATGTACCCAGTCTAGTGCTAGTTCCATTAAACATCTCTACCCACAATGCATTATATAGGCACAAAATAGTATGCTATCAAGCGGAATTTAAGTTTTGGGTGCTGGAAGAAGTAACACCAAATGAGAGAGGGGGTGACTAGATAACAAAATTAGAGATTCGTGAGTTGATTTGGCAACTTAGGCTAGATGCAGTAGATCATCCAGGTCTCAATGACCATTTGTCCATCACCCCGATTCTCTAACTGAAAGCAGCAGATCCAAAAAGGCAGAGATAATTAATTGATTTATTTTTACATTTTTTATATCTTATTTAATATTGTGTATGTACAATATATCATTTTATATTTATTAAACACTACCAGGCTATACCTCATATCATGCTTTTCGGCCCCAAAACCCAGACCGAACCACAAAAGGAGGGGGAGTTTCCATATTTATCAAGGATATCCACACCTCCAGGTTAGTGGCATTGCACGAAGTATCGGAGACCATCCATGTGCAACTAACAGTGGGCAAGACTGCTTTTCAGTTTATAGCATCCTACAGACCACCCTCTCAAAGTCAGGAATCCCACTCGGCTTTCCTGAAAACATTGGAGAACATGAAGATCTCTCCGAACACCATTATATTGGGTGACTTCAACTACCCAAACATTGACTGGGAGCACTACTCAAGCCCCAGCAGCTTAGCCCAAAGGTTCCTGGAAATTATAAACTCAAATGCTATGGAACAATTAATCACCACTCCCACAAGAGGGGACAACATACTAGACCTGATCATTACCAACATGGGGACTCTATGCTCCACACCAGAAGCATATCCTCATTGGTAAGATCAGACCATAAATTAATTTCACTGGATGTCCACATCCCGACCCCACCCCAGCCCAGAAAACCACAGTGAAAAACTTCTCAAAAGCGAACTTCTCACTTCTCAAAACTGAAGTGGAATCCTTCAAGGCCCCAGGGCCAGTGGAAACTACGGCCCAAACTGCAGAATCCTATATAAATGCATTCTACGGACATCTCCAGGAATGCATGGATCATGCTATCCCAAACAAAACCAAGACCCAATCATCCAAAGGCAGGCGTCCAGTCTGGTGGACCCCTGCCATAAATAAACTGTACAACAGAAGGAGATAGCTCCTACATGATAGAGCAAAATCCCTAATAGGAAGGCATCTCTGATTAGTACTAGCAAAAATTACGATCCCTCATAAAATCCTCCAAGGCCAGCTTGAGAGAAAAATTGCACAGGACACCAAAGACAATCATAAGGCTTTTTTCAGTTATGTTAGAAACCTGGGATGCAACTCCCACACTTGTTCTGAGTTGATTCTAAATGACAAAAAATACACTGAACCCACAGACATCGCCAATATCCTGGCAGACAGGTTCAGTGCAAACTTCTCCACCCCAAAGAGCAAGTATCTATCCCAGCAGAGGGGTGCCTCCCAAACATCTCTGATGCTCAGGTGAAGGCTGCCCTCTCCAAAGCAAAAAACACTGCTTCCATGGGACCAGATGGCATCCCAGGTTGCGTCCTAAGAGGAACTAATCCCTCAAATAAAACAGCTATACAATCTCAGCCTCACTACAGGATATGTGCCCACAGAATGGTGTACAGCAACAGTGGTCGCACTCCACAAAGGTGGAGCCTCTACGGACCCTGGAAACTATCGCCCCATAAGCCTGACTAGCTTAGTCTGCAAGGCTATGGAGAGGATCATTATGGAGCTCATAAACAAAGACATTGGGGACCTACAGACACTAGATCCTACCCAGTTCGGCTTTGTCAAGGGCAGATCCTGCCTTTTGAACCTGGTTGACTTCTTCAAAACAGTCACCAAAGCCATAGATGAAGGGAAGGCAATCCACACAGCCTATCTGGACCTTGCAAAGGCATTTGACACAATACCCCACTTGGGCATCATAGATAAGCTATCCAGCTTAAATATAAACCCCTATGTCACAAGATGGGTCACTAACTGGCTCAAAGACAGAACTCACAGAGTGAGAGTTGCTGGAGCCATGTCAGACTCGCAACCAGTCACAAGTGGCATCCCACAGGGTTCTGTCCTGGGACCACTCTTGTTCGGTATATACTTTTCTGAGGTACAGGCAAACGTGGGAGGACTATGGCTCACCAAGTTCGCAGACAATTGCAAACTGGGCACCATAATCAACTCTCCAGCTGACACAAACATCCTTCAAAAAGGTCTCACAGAGACAGATAACTGGTGCCAGCACCATGGTCTAAAGCTAAATGCCAAAAAATGTATAGTCATACCCTTTGGCAAAAACAATGTGCCCACAAATTACCACATAGGCGGAAACCCATTAAGTACAGAGAAAGTTATTAGGGACCTGGGGACCCAAGTTGATAGCAATCTCTCCTTTGAAAACCACATTGCCAAAGTGGTTAGAAAGACCTTCTACATAGCCCACCTCATCACAAAGGGTTTCACATCTAGATCAAGAGAGGTAATCGTGCCCCTTTATTCATCCCTCATCAGGCCCATCATAGAATACAATGCCCCTTTTGGGATGTACCTTACCTAACACCTGCAGCAATTAGAAAGACCCCAAAAGTATCTCACCAAGAGGATCAAGGGTCTCAAACAGATGCCATATGCTCTCGGTTAAAAAAACTCCAGCTCTACTCACTTGCATACTGCCTACTTCGAGGCGATCTATGCCTGACATACAAAGCTATGTCAAATCCAGAATTAATGGACTTGCTCCACCTCAGTAAATCTAAATCCCTTAGAGCCACACGCTCGAGGGACTTGAAGCTCAGCACAGAAATAAATAGAACTTGCTGGAGGGACAGGTTCATAACCCAGAGGCTCCCTTCGCTCTGGAATAGAATTCCAGTTCTTGTGAGGCAGAGCACCTCACTGAATCTCTTCAAGAAGAATCTCGATAGGTGGATGGGGGATCGTAGGTTTGTCCCAGGGATTACTCCTGTGTCACTATTAGACAGAGGCACAGTAAACTAAACCTTAAAGGGCACGGTATACTCAAATCAAGTGGTGGCGTAAGCCATACAGAATCGGGCTAGGCTTATAATTGCCTCAGGGCAGATAGCCTAATATGAACCTATGAACCTATAAATGAATGTATAAATATATACATATTAACATGCCTTCACACAAGATTTTTATTGCAGTAAAGTGTGCATATTTAAATTGATTTAATTATATGTGTGATTATATATGTGTTTATATATATATTCTTAAGATTGTGTACACAGGGAACTTGGACTTTAAACAACGGCTAATTAATTAGCCCTGTATAACAGCCAATGAACTGAGTTTCTTTGGAATGAGAAGTATATTTAAATGGTTTTAAGTTTCTTTGTATTGATTTTGATGAAGTCTCTGGTCATGAGATGAAAGCGCTTAATCCTTGAATTGCACCAACTTTTGAATAAACGTATGAAGCGAATTGCTGTGGATTGGAATTTTACTGTTTGTAGCCTTGTCGATATAGATATATATATATATATATATATATATATATATATATATATATATATATATATATATATATATATATAGTTATGGGTATATATACACACACACATACCTCTACATATTTAGCTACATATCCTGTAATGTAGACTGGTTTTGCTGGATACTGTGTTTCATGTGCATAACAGCTGACCTTGTGTGCCACTTATGTCTTGCGATACCTACAACTAAATCTGTTGGTGTAATCTAAGTCACACGTGAAATCTATTGTTAGCACCAGGGTAACATCCGTCCCATGCAGGACAACCCAATCATTGGGTATTCAACTTCTGCCTACACCCAGAGCCACAAAGGTACCCATGGTTATGTGCATGGACTACAGCGTGTGCCAACCTGGGTTACTTGGGTCGGGACAACATATGTGATGGGTCCTGGGGGAGGGAGTGGAGGGAAGGCAATGTGTGGTGGTGTGGTAGCTATGGGCCAGTAACCAGGGTAGGGATGGTGGCTGTGTGTGTGTGCAGCACGTGGGAGGTAGCAGAACTGTGGGTAATGAATGTATGGGTCGGGGATGGCCTTGGTTGGATGGGCCTGTACTGCTCGGCCCGCCTAGTGGGTGGGGGAGAGGGGGATGTGATGTCAACATGTGAAACATAACAGAGGGCTAATTTAAATCCCTATTTCAATGACACACGTACAATACAATGAGCATGGTAGTGTATTGCAGTGCGGACTTGTTTGGCTGGGCGGGGGGTATAGCAATTCATACGTGACTTATATTGTTTGGGGCCTCTCAAGCCCATTCGCGGTGCATGTGGACATATATGTGTCTGTTAATCTACCATTGCTATCTACAGATGTCTGGCCATATATACCTCTGTGGGTATATATATTTGCTTACATATTTCTAACTATATACCTACGGAGACATATATCTGTGTACATATATGTAACTTGCTGTGTATATGTGGACATATAGATGTTGACATATACATGTGTAATTGCTGGCATTTGCGTTTATAGCTGTTCATATATTTGTATATATATGTATATATATATATATATATATATATATATATATATATATATATGTATATATCTCTGGATATTTCTTATATATATATATATATATATATATATATATATATATATATATATATATATATAAATAACTACATCTATAGATATGTTGTATCCATTTAGATAGTAATATATTTGCACACATATGTCCATCTAGCTGTAGGTATACAGTCTCTGTACTGTTGCATGACTGGGCTGGGGTTATGTTTCTGACAGTATACGATTTTTGCATATCTGGCATTTTGTGTATGTTGTGCATGGTCCTGGGTTCTGACCTTGCAGGAGCTGTTTGTTTTGTTTCTGGGCAGGACACCAATCATTGGATATGGTGTGTTTAAGGCACTTTAAAGCAGTTGTAAGCACGTTTGAGTGGAGGTAAGCACTGCTAAATTCCGGTCACACTGTCTTACACCCAGTTTGCTTCTCCTTTGCTTAATCTGTGTCAGCAGTGTTTAACCCCATGCAAACGCACTTGCACACGCTTACTAGTGCTTACATATGCTTACTACTGCTTATCAGTGCTTATGCCTGCTTACAGCTGCCTCATTCATTATGATGCTGACTCTTCACATGTGCATTTCCTGCAGTACTCCTGTTCATAAAAATGTATGTTCTTTAGTGGGTTTTCCATTACAAATATTGCTTATACCATGCTTTACCATGTAAAATAGCCTGTGCTGCACTGGGACTCGATCTGGGAATGCCTGCTTGTTAGGTTAATGCTCTGCCCACTACACCGTTGCTAACATGCTTCATTTGCATATATCGTCCTTGTTATCCTCTTTCGCCTTTTAGGCTGCTTTCACCGTGGCTAAGCAATGGGCACACCTGTGCACCTACGGTTAGCTGTACTCGGTGCTTTAGACACAGATACAGGGATTTCTTCTTTTGATTTTTATGCCCTGTTGCTGTTGTACACATGAGGGACTGTTGGTGGGGATACATGGACACCTATGAGTGGTATCGCTCATTTATTTCCACTTTCTGCTGTTCACCAGCGTGTTTATTCTGTGGGCTCTGCTCTCAGACATGCCCCCTGCACTCGTACATGCTCTGTGTAAGCCTGGGAGGCTTGGGCAGCACACCTTCATTACTATGCATAGCGCACTGCCGTCCTACTCCTAAGCGCCCACTTCTGTGCAGGACTAGACTAGTCCTGCATGGAAGATTAGTAAATCCGGGGAATAATCTATTTTCATAGAGGATTATTGAACTCTGAACACGCTGTTTTTCAAAATTTTATAAATAATTTCAATTAATCAATTGATGGTCAACGTTATATATACTGTGTTAATTGAATGTACTGATTGTCTGAAGAAGTCGAGAATCTGGCTGGTCCGTTATTAGAGGATTAAAGCGTTTACATGTTTTCATGGCTGGTGACAGCCTTGTCTGGAATAAAGAGCTTTGGCTGACTTCCTGGTGGCGATTGTTTCGTTTCGTGGTTGCCTTTTGACTCAGTTTCATAAATTATTTTAACAAAGATCACGTTTGTCCCTCTAGACTTCTTCAGAACTGTGTACAAGAACCTTAAAAATATACATCTACAAAAAAATCTTACTGAAACCAACCAATATGTATTGCAAAAAACAGTAAACCAAAATTAAAACAATAATACAACCGTATATGTCCTTTTAATGAATAAGTTAAACCAGGAAAAGTAAATCAACTTAGTGCTAGCCAGTGTGGGACAGAAAACATAGTGTCCTTATAAAAGTAGTGAACACTCCATATAAAATAACAAAAGCAATACAATCAATATAAATTAAATTAAATTAATAACTAAAAAATGTGTGACAATTTAAAGAATTTATTTTCTAGTGAATTTCTAAATACCTAGAGTTAATAATTCTGTATAATATTAATACTATTTCAAAATAAGTTTTTTATTTTTTAATTTAGGACATTTTTAAGTGTGTTACTTCTACTACCATTTTCTGATTTTTTCTGCTTTTTAATATATAGTGATTAACTAGACATACAGGAAATGAAAAAAACTTCCACAGAGAGAAGTTTCTTGCACTTTGTAATTAGGAAATTCAAGTCACTTTAGAGTTTTAAGTAGTAAGCAGTGGTGTGTGAGGTGGGAGGCATTTGTTACCAACTTTGGATATTTATCATAGCATATTTCAATTTTTGCCTTTAGAGAAATTTATAAGTTGTGAGACCTGGAGCTCAATAAAGCAGAGATGGTGGGGTAGAGTGTCAGCAGGTGTAGCTGTAGTAGCTGTGTTTAGGAAGTGGTTTTTGCCTGTAAAGCATTCCTAGTCTTTGGTGTGGGTGTGTATGTATGTGTGTGTGTGTGTGTGTGTGTGTGTGTGTGTGTGTGTGTGTGTGTTTGTGTGCTTTGGTATTACTGTAAATGTGAAAATTGAATTTCAGTTTGTCATCTACCATTAAACCTAATAATATTGTATAGGAGATGGTTTGAATTTCTGCTTTATTAAGGGAAAAGATTTTAAGTTTGGTAGTATTGTGACTGTGTATTTTTTTGGGGGGGAGGAATAGTCTGGTTTTACCTGAATATGGGGGAGCAATAGGAGATGTTATGGATTTTTTGGTTATTTGAAACAAAAGTTAGCTGGTGTGATCTGTGTTTTGGAAAGGAGGCAATGCTATCAATGAAGTAAGCATATAAATCTGTTACAGTTTTCAGGTATTATTAGGGGATGCACTAAATTCTATTTGTACATAGGTTCACTAAGGAATTAATTGAAATCAGAATTTTTTTAGATTATATTTGTGGTTGATTTGGAGGCTTATGTAGTATTTCTTCTTGTAAAGGTTAACTTGTTTTTTACCTGGATCTGGAGTTGCTTAAAGGTTTGAAGGTTATTAGGTGTTTTGTTATTTTGCCAGCCTTTACGCGCCCCATCTCTACTGTGCATTAGGTTCTTTGTCTGTCCTGAAAGGAAAGGAGAGTGGTTAGTTTTTATTCTTCTACTATATACAGGAATGAAGCTGTTTAGGAATAAGGTGATAATGTGTACAATGATGTAATTTAAAGGAAGGGTTTTTAGCATTGTCCAGTTAATGGCTTTTAAAATGTTGATAAATGTTTGTTGTTTGAAATTTTGACAGATTGTATGTAGTTTTATATTGATTTGATATGGCCAGATGGGTTATAATTCTAGGACCATATGCTGGGGGATGGTCACTCAGAGCATTGGAAAGTGAAGCAACAGTCAAATATTTATCAGGGTCAGAAAACAGTATTCAGTCAAAAATGGTAACTTTATCATATGACTTGTATCTAGTGAGACTCTGAATGAGCTGTGTCAACTCAAATAAGTTTATCTTGAATGTTGGGCAGTTGTGGTTAGGTTTTACCAATCTGTATTGAATTCACCAAGTATGATAGTTTCATTTGAAATGGCATTAGATACCTAAGAGAGTGTGTCTTTCAGTACAGGAATATTATTACCTTGGGATTTATAAACAATGGATATACTTTTTGTCTTATTCAAATTAAAGAAATTGATGAGTATTGCTGCATTAAGGAGTTTCCATATCCTACTTACACTCAATAGAAATCTGTACCAAATCATAGTTTTTAGAAACCAGGCATAATGGTTAAGGTCTTTTCTTCCCATGCACAAGGAGCAAAGTTCAATCCTGAAGTCTGGACATTGCCAGTTTGGAGTTTGCATGTTCTCCCTTTGTCTCTTTGAGGTTTCCAAAAGATGGACCAAGCTAGGATGGAATACTAGTTGGCTAACAAGGAAGCCAAAAAAGGAGATTCAGTGGCAAAAAAGAAGGCATCAGAGGCACTCTACCAGCTTCTAGAAAGTAAGTCAGTAGCTGGTACAAAGAAACTATATTAGGTTGCAATACAGAGGCAGAAAGATAAAGAACATAATCAGACACCCTTCACAAGTATGTACGAGTGCAGGGGGCATGTCTGAGAGCAGAGCCCACAACCTGCTCAACAGTCCACAGAACATCAAAAGCAGATGAATTCCAGCAGCTTCTGAATGAAGAACCCTCCACAGAAGCTGCACTGACCCAGACACAGCCTATGATGAGAGAAGAGGAGGTGCCCATGATAGAGGAAACAAGAATTGCACTAAATAAAATGAGGTCAGAGAAAGCAGCAAGTTCAGATTAAGTCATGGCAGATTTGATAAAGATGTTGGGTGAGACAGGGTAGAAATGGCTCCTGAGAGTACCCATAGCAATATAGACAGAAAGGCATAGCTAAGATGACTGGAGAATGCTACACTAGTGGCAGAGTTCAAAAACAAAGGGGACATGCACAACTGTGAACAATACAGAGGAATTAGACTCTCTCCACATTGCAAGAGAGTTCTGGAGAGGTCGATTGATAAATGAATATGCAGAGTAGTAGAAAGTAGGATGGGATATGAGCAGTTTGTATTCAGATCAGGATGAAGCACAACTGACCCAATGCTTGCAGTAAAACAGATAGTGGAAAAGAAGCTAGAGATGAGGAAAGAGTCCAATTGGGCATTTATAGACTTCAAGAAAGCATATGACAAGCTCACAAAAAACTGATTTGTGCAGTCCTGCAGTGGTTCAAAGCCCCAGAAACACTGGTAAAAGTAGTGTAAACTATGTATAAGGATCCATTGACTCAAGTGTAAACTGTGGTTGTTGTCATAGAGGGGTCCCCAGTGGGAGTGGTGTGTATTAGGGTTCAGCTCCGAGCCCACTGCTGTTCATATTGGTGATGGACTACATTAGCAAACAGCTCAGAGGAGAAAGATCAACAAAGTTGCTGTATGCAGATGATGTAGCATTACAGGCAGACTCTGAGTAAAGGATAGTGGAATGGAATGCAAAACTAAAGGCACATGGAATGAAACTAAGTACAGATAGGACAGCTGTCATTGCAGCACATTGGGGAAATCAGAAGAAGCTGAGAACTAAGCTAGAATGGAAATAGTTGAACTGGTTAACAACTATTTCAGAGGGGTGATTTGGGAGAAATTAAGTCTGAATGAGTAGGTTAAAGCTGGAATCAGAGGGGATGCAGCCAACTGGCACAGAGTTTCTGGGGTAGAGTATGACAGAAAAATGCAAAAAATCTGAATAGTAAGGTGTACAAAACAGTGGTGTGATCAGTACTATAATATGGTACAGAACTGGGTAATGCAGGCAGAGCAGCTGAGGACAGGGAAAGAGGAATAAATGAGGATGTCAGAGCAGAAGCCAATGTAGTTCAAATTTCAGACCAAGTCAAAGAGTACAGATTTGAGTAGTCTGGTCACATGTCCAGAAAAACACATGGCACTTTGGTGAGGAAGATTTGGGACAGACAGGAAGAAGGCAAGAGGAAATGATGGCATCCAACAAAGAGATGGATGGATTGCATGAGAGAAAACCTTAATCAGTCAGACATGACTGTTGAAGAAGGTAGGAGGGTGGCGTTAAATCGAGATACATGGTGACAGTTGACATGACTCCCTGACTCCATGAAGAAAATGAAAAAAGGGGTGGATGATGATGATGTAATAATGATGAGCTTATTATCACATATTCAAAATACTTACAATTTTGCATTGTATAATTAATCTTGTTTTTGCAAATGTATAACATACATAGCTGTTATCATTTTACCTTATGCTTTAGTTATTGATGGAACATGTCCATTTTGGATGTAAGTTCCTGCCATGTTAAAAATATAAAACAAGATAAATGGTTTTATTTATTTGCTTACTTATTTCAGTTTGCTGTTTTTTATGGTCCCAGCAGATCCCATATCAGCACACAATGAGCATAATTAATAGCTCTGGTAATGACCGATCAATATCATTCGTTCATTTCTGCCATTGTGCTTCAGGGCATGATCCCAAGTATGACTTGTGCAGTGCAGTGCAATCCATTGGTGTGTTGGCTAAGGGCATGGACTGCTTCTCCTCATGAGCTTTACCTTGATGGCCATTAAGATGCTTCCTTGCTAGTATATTGCAAACCATGGCATAACAGACTTTTGAACTACCAGAAGGCCATAAGGAGTGAATCCTGGTATACCCAAAATAAGATCTCTGTCCTATTTCTAATTGTTTTCAAGAGAACCCACATTATGGCATTGCTCTCACAATCTTTATCCCATGCATCTACAGTTCATCCGAGGTTATTTACACCCTGAACTGGCATCCATTAGCAGAGCATCTGTATTTCCAACACTCACTGAGGAAGAAGAGTTGTCATTGCAGATACTTGATCCAATCTGCCCTGTGTAACAGTACCTCATCATCAAACCATACTTACTGACATTACACACAAGAGTAAAATGCCTGTGCCATGAGGGTTATCGGGGTATGTGGTTTGTCCTGGCAATGTCTTTAGCTACTATCTGAGCTAAAACATACAGACTTTAAAACAATTATAGCAAAGCAAATATCATAGAAACTTACAGATAAGAAAGTACAAGTCACAGCTATGCAAGGCATAGTAATAGTAGTATGTAGGAAATAAACATATAGCAGATAAACAGGTAACCTTAAGTCAGGAAAATAATTAACAGTTAAACTGAAACAAGAGACCTCCTATAAATATCAGACTACAGGAAACAAGTAGAGCATTAGAAGAACATGACGTACTATCAAATTATCAAAAGCATTTAGCACAGATTCACATGAAATCTTCCTTCCCAGATTAAAACTCTGGACAATAACAACAATACAATAAACAGTTTACATAGTTATCTAAAAGACAGAGCAAAATTAGTATAATGGCTAACACTTGCTCCTCTTTCATGCCTCTATTAATAGGTGTTCCACAAGGATCAATTTTAAGTCCCCTGCAATTTATTTATTTGACAATTGTTTTCCAGTAAAGTCTGACTGGCCAGAGAACCCCTTTTCAGTGGAGGCCCAGGGAAAAAAAAAGCTCCATTAAAAAGTGATTGTTAATTGATAATACACAGTACAACAGAGAAATGATTTAAACAATTAGCATAATACAGATTTAATAAGTAGAGCATATAAGTAAATACACTGTCCCTTACAATTTACATAAAAAGTAATAAAAAGAAAAAAGAACTGTATACGAGAGCCAATATGTTATATCCAAACGAACCAAGAAAACTGAATAACATGGAGAGAAATAGTAACAAGACAAGAGGATGTGGAACTGAACATTTGAAAATATGAACAGTGTACAGATGAGGAGATTTACAATCTGAGATATTTAGGGATAGTTGCGGAAGCACAGGTATTGGGAAATGACAAAAACAACAACGAGTGGAAATAGAGAAAAAGACGTTGGTTACAGTGTGGTATAATACATTATCAGAGGCAGGATTTGGAGAGGAATTCTTTTATGGAGGGGCTGAATAAGGTGACTGGTAGGTATTAATATGATGTACATGGGTATTGTCTTCCAGGCTTTAGCTACAGAATTGCAGTATAAATTATGTCCTATAGCATTTTTATGTTTTTAAATTGTTAGCAGTTGTTTTACAGAGGAGTGAAGGGGCGATTCGGAAGGAAATGGTTAAGAATGGAGCTGATTGCTGAACAGGAAGAAGTTTTAATACATTTATCAATATATGCATAAATGTATCAAATTATTTCATAGTTCAATATGCAGATGACTTCAGTATTGTCTGTTCAGCCAAAGCGATTACTGAACAGCAAAGTAAAACACTAAAACACTAGTTATAGAATATGCCAACTAAAACTGAACAGCAAAATAAAACTAATTCTGACAAGTTAAACATCTACTCTGCAAAGAATCCTAGAATTAAACAAGTCACTAAAACACAGATGCTTGGAATAATCATTGAAGAACTTAAATTTGAACAAGACATTCAGTATGATTTGTTACACAAAACAAAGTCATTTCTCACTAGCTATACTAAGGTAACCTCAGCCTTTATGCTTCAGCAATCTGGGCGTTTTTTTCTGGCTATACTGCTCAGACAAGCTCCACGTGGGTTTACAGAGTGGTCCTAGCAGCAAGGAACTCAAAAAAGCGACTACCTTCTGGATTTAAGTATCTTTGCTTTTTTTCACTGGAAATAGCTTCTGTAGCTTACTTTGAACTAGCCTGAACTGTTTTTTAACTGATTGCTGCATTATTTTAAAATCTGCACTTAAAGTTACATTTAGTCGAATTTGATCGAAAGTTTGCTTGTTTGTTTGTTTAATTTAACTGTGGAGGCTGCCCACTAAAGTGTGCTAGCCTGTGTAACTAATTTATCACTGTCTCTGCATTTTCTGTGTGTTTCTACCAAAAACAAAAAATAATCCTTTTTTTCCCGCCTTCCTCGACTAGTTTAGACCAGTTTACAGGCATTGCTGTATTCTGGGCTGTGGTGTAGTTCCTGTGTTGTCCATTACCTTACTTTGATAGAAGGAAGTTTCTTTGCTCACCAGTGGGAGTGGGGAGCCTTGAGCAGCCTACCTGTCCTTGGGGAAGTGACCTCAGCACAAGAAGCTGTAGTAATTGGTTGTTTGGGACCATTCCTAGCTCTTTTGTAGTTCACTGTTTAAAATCTGCCTCTGGGCGTTTTTTTCTGGCTATACTGCTCAGACAAGCTCCACGTGGGTTTACAGAGTGGTCTTAGCAGCAAGGAACTCAAAAAGCGACTACCTTCTGGATTTAAGTATCTTTGCTTTTTTTCACTGGAAATAACTTATGTAGCTTACTTTGAACTAGCCTGAACTGTTTTTTAACTGATTGCTGCATTATTTTAAAATCTGCACTTAAAGTTACATTTAGTCGAATTTGATCGAAAGTTTGCTTGTTTGTTTGTTTAATTTAACTGTGGAGGCTGCCCACTAAAGTGTGCTAGCCTGTGTAATTAATTTATCACTGTCTCTGCATTTTCTGTGTGTTTCTACCAAAAAAAAACAAAAAATAATCTTTGTTTTCCCGCCTTCCTCGACTAGTTTAGACCAGTTTACAGGCATTGCTGTATTCTGGGCTGTGGTGTAGTTCCTGTGTTGTCCATTACCTTACTTGGATAGAAGGAAGTTTCTTTGCTCACCAGTGGGAGTGGGGAGCCTTGAGCAGCCTACCTGTCCTTGGGGGAAGTGACCTCAGCACAAGAAGCTGTAGTAATTGGTTGTTTGGGACCATTCCTAGCTCTTTTGTAGTTCACTGTTTAAAATCCGCGTTTGCACAGCTTTGCGCGGTCATGCGCATAGCGCAGTACCGGTTAAACAAGGTTAAACTTTTTCTGGCTCCGCCAAGTCTGCTCTTCAAATTTTCCCTTAAGGAAGCTCTACTCTTAGTATAACCAGATTACTCATTGTATTATAAGCCTAGCACTTGTTCTCAATACTTCTCTACTAAGTAAGCACTCTCGTACTAAGTAAAGCACTGCATCTACTTACCACCCCTGTGAATACCCACTTCCCTTATACTGTTCTAGCATGTCGAGTGGTAGATTACTGGCGTCGTCTCCAGTTCAGCTGGTCAATCTGGGCATCTTGAGACAATGCTACAATTGTCTCATGTACACAGACAACCCTCTCCTCCTCCCAACAAACACAAATACATGTGAGAGATGCAACTATATAGCCAAACTGGAGGCTAAACTCTCTCAACCCAGGGCTGGCATGACCAGACAAGAGGAGATGGCAACCACACACACAACAATCCCAGTCCCACATAGACCTACCACAATTGCAAACCAAACACATAAAAACACAAAGACATACTCGGAGGCTCTAATAAAAAACTTACCAAAACAACAGAGGCTCCCAAAGCAGACATCCAAAAATCCACCACCTCAAAACAAAACACATGCAACACATACTTCAATAAATCAGTGTGTCGACCAATCACAGCCCTTAAGGCCAAGCACCTTGCCTGATACACTAGTAATAGGTGACTCCATCGTCAGACACACTGATGTCCCACTGACCAGGCTGAACAAGGAGAAGGTGACTGTGAGCTGTCTATCGGGGACTAGGATCCGCCACATAACACACACACTCAGGTCACTCCAAAGCAAGTACAAATATGACTCCGTCATTGTCCATGCTGGTGTGAATGACCTGAGACGTACCTCCCTGGACTACATGAAAAGAGACATAGAGGAGCTCTCCGATTATGTAGCCCAGGCTGGTATGACCCTGACCCTGAGCAGCATCTTGCCCTCACCAAGAATGATACCACAATACAAAGACAAGATGATCAGCTTTAACAATTGGCTTGAGTACTGGTGTCATTCTAAGGGGATCCAATGTCTGTCTGCCTGGGATAATATGTTGGACAAGCCACGCTGCTTCGCAAGGGATGGCTTACACCTGTCACCACTGGGCTTCCGGATATTGACTAAGGCTCTTGCCACCCCCATAGTGCCTTTTTTAGGCAAGGCTCAAAAGACAAACCCACCTCCTTAGAAAACAAAAATGGAAAAAAACTAAGGGTAATGCTGCTCAACGCCAGAAGTCTAAATCTCAAGATGCAGGCACTTGAAGCACTCCTCAGCATGGAGAACATTGACATCTGTGCAATAACTGAAACCTGGTTCAAGGCTCCTGAGAGCACCCCAGCGCTACCAGGCTGTAACTTGTATCATGCTTTTCGGCCCCAAAACCCAGGCCGAACCACAAAGGGAGGGGGAGTGTCCATATTCATAAAGGACACCCACACCTCCAGGTTAGTAGCAACACATGAAGCAACAGAAACCATACAGGTGCAACTAACCATAGGCAAAACTGCTATACAACTGGTAGCATGTTACAGACCACCCTCCCAACCTCAAGAACCCCACTCAGCCTTCCTGAAGACATTGGAGGATATGAATGTATCACAAAATACCATCATACTGGGAGACTTCAACTACCCAAACATAGATTGGGTTCATTATTCTAGCCCTAATACCCTAGCCCAAAGGTTCCTGGAATTCATAAATTCAAATGCACTGGAACAACTAGTCACCTCTCCCACTAGGGGAGATAATATACTAGACCTGATCATCACAAACATGGGGACAAAATGCTCCACACCGGAAGTATACCCCTCACTAGTGAGATCTGACCAC
Organism: Protopterus annectens; assembly: GCF_019279795.1. Classification (NCBI taxonomy): domain Eukaryota; kingdom Metazoa; phylum Chordata; order Ceratodontiformes; family Protopteridae; genus Protopterus; species Protopterus annectens. The sequence continues at coordinate 1,523,334,645 of NC_056729.1, forward strand.
AAACTAATCACCCTGGATATACATATCCCACCTCCACCCCCAGCACAAAAGACCACAGTGAAAAACTTCTCCAAAGCAGACTTTACTCTTCTTAAGAAGGAGATGGTATCCTTTAAGCCCACTGTGCCAGTGGATACCACATCCCGCAATGCTGAATCCTTCACAAATGCTTTCTATGGACATATCCAAGAATGCATGGATCATGCAATCCCAAACAAATCCAAGTCCCTCTCCACCAAATGTAAGTGTCCTGTCTGGTAGACCTCAGCCATAAACAAATTGTATAACAAAAGAAGGAAGCTACTGTACGTTAGAGCGAAATCCCATGAAGGGAAGACGTCTCTGATCAACATTAGCAGAAAACTACTTTCTCTCATAAAAACATCCAAGGCAAACTTTGAGAGAAAAATCACTAAGGACACTAAAGATAACCACAAAGCCTTCTTCAGCTATGTTAGAAACCTGGGCGGAAATCCTCAGATATGCTCAGAGTTGGTTCACAACAACAAAAAATACACTGAACCCACAGATATTGCTAACATTCTGGCTGACAGGTTCAGTGCAAATTTCTCGCCTCCCTCACCCCCAAAAGAAGAAATACTTATCCCAGCTGAATGTAATCTCCCTGTCATCTCAGATGTCCAAGTGAGAACTGCCCTAAACAAAGCAAAAAACACAGCATCAATGGGACCTGACGGTATCCCGGGGTGCGTGTTACGTGAACTCCAAGAGAAGCTAAACCCACACATAAAAATGCTATTTAACCTTAGCCTTACTTCGGGATATGTACCTGTACACTGGCGTACAGCAACAGTGGTCCCACTCCACAAGGGGGGTGCCTCTACAGACCCTGGAAACTACCGCCCCAGAAGCTTAACTAGCCTGGTCTGCAAAGCTATGGAAAGAATCATTATGGAACTCATAAACAGAGACATAGGGGACCTACAGACACTTGACCCCACCCAGTTCGGCTTTGTGAAGGGCAGATCCTGCCTTTTAAATCTGGTTGACTTTTTCGAAACAGTCACTAGAGCCATTGATGAGGGCAAAGCAGTCCATACAGCATACCTGGACTTGGCTAAAGCCTTCGACACAATACCCCACTCAGACATCATAGATAAGCTAAACAGCTTAAAAGTAAACCCCTATGTCACTAGATGGGTTGCAAACTGGCTAAAGGACAGAACCCATAAAGTTAAAATGGCTGGAGCAATGTCAGACTCAAAGCCGGTCACAAGTGGTGTCCCACAGGGATCTGTCCTGGGACCCCTCTTGTTCGGCATTTATTTCTCAGATGTTAAAGCAAACATGGGAGGGCTGTGGCTGACAAAGTTCGCAGATGACTGTAAACTAGGAGCCATAGTCGATACACCAGCAGACACACACATCCTACAAAAAGGCCTCACTGAAACGGACAACTGGTGCCGTAGTCACGGCCTTAAACTAAATGCCAAAAAATGTATAGTCATCCCTTTGGAAAAACAAAGTACCCACAAATTATCACATAGACAGCAACCCACTGAGTACGGAAAAAGTAATGAGAGACCTGGGGACCCAAGTAAACAGCGACCTCTCATTTGACACCCACGTTGCCAAAGTGGTTAGAAAAACATTCTACCTTGCACACCTCATCATGAAGGGATTCACATCCAGATCCAAGGATGTCATTGTACCCCTATATTCCTCCCTCATCAGACCCATGATTGAGTACAATGCCCCATTTGGTATGTACCTCACCCGGCACTTGCAACAGCTAGAGAGACCACAGAAGTACCTCACCACAAGGATCAAGGGTCTCCAACATATGTCTTATTCAGCCAGACTAAAGAAACTTCAGCTCTATTCAGTGGCATACTGCCTGCTCAGGGGTGATCTCTGCCTGACGTACAAGGCCATGTCCAGTCAGGATTTGATGGACATGCTCCACCTCAAAAAATCCAAATCCATCAGGACCATGAGAACTAAAGACTTAAACCTCGGCAGAAGTATGAATAGGACATGCTGGAGGGATAGATTCATAACCCAGAGGCTTCCCATGCTTTGGAACAGGATCCCAGTTCGTATTAGGCAGAGCCCCTCACTGACTCTCTTCAAGAGAAATCTTGATGAGTGGATGGGAGATCGAAAGTTTACCCCAGGGGTCACATCTGTGTCACTGCTAGACAGGGGCACAGTAAACTAATTCTATTATATAAGGGGACCTTCAGTGTGTCACTGCTAGACAGAGGCACAGTATTCTAGATTTTTTCTGTACATTTTTGTACCATTTCACGGGGTGGCAAAAGCCACATCACTATGGCTAGGCTTACAAATGTCCCAGGGCAGATAGCCTAGTACTATACTATGAAACTATGAAACTATGAAACAAACACAAAAGAATTAAAATGCACTACAGCACTACAGCCTTTACACTTCAACGCTCTTAACAAACACAAACAATTCAAATGCACTACAGCCTTTATGCTTCAACACTCTTAACAAACACAAAAAAATTCAAATGTACAAGCTAGAACAAACTAATAACAAAATAAACACATTTGCAACTAAAACTTCCACTAGAACTCAATGTTATTATGCTTTATACAAAACAGAGTAACTGCCTATACACAAGGTCATTTTTCTAACACAGCTGAAAATCACCAAATAGAAAAATGCCTGAATTACATGGACTTGTTCAACCCTACACAAACCTCAAGACCATTAAGATCACATCAAGAAAACTTGTAACACATAACCCAATCGCAAAATCACAAAGGAACCTATCTTTACTCAGTCTAAGTAATCAGGGAATGGAACTCTGTGACATTTCACATTAAAACTCAGAAAAGCATTAAGTATTTTACATTATATCTTAAAAACTATCTTGAAAAACAAACAACCAATGTCACTATACATAATCCTAACCTTACATGCCTAGAATGCACATGCTGTATACTTGCTAAGAAGACCTAATCTCGTAAAATTTCTCTTTCTCCTTGTTTTTCATCTATATTGACAATCATCAAATCTCTTTCTGCCAAAACTTACACACCTACTTGCTTAATCCAGGCTTCCTATTTCCCTACCTTTCTTATAAACTTACAAACCTCTTTAGAATCACATTATCTTACTTTCTTCACTCCTGTCAATCATTTACCACCTTGTTCACCATGCTCAGTATTATACAGTATCTTTTTAAATGAGGTTAGAAAAGCTTGAATGCCATACTCCTTTGTAGAGTATCAGGATCTTCCATTAGCAATATGTGAAGAGGACTTCATCCTTTGCATACCCTTCTGTTTAATTAATTGTAGAAACAGTCTGTTAATGTTTGGTTTTACAGCAAAAACTTAAATGCATGTATGTATTTATTTATTGTTATGTCTTGTTATGGAAAATATTTTGTCTCATGATTATTCTTCACAAAATGCATAGTACCTTGTAGTTTCTTAACAAATGATTCAAACAAAATGTTTATAACATGTTTATGTTAAAAGCATAATGTAAAAATGGATGCATGATTATCAAGATATAGTCTGATATAAGTTGTAGCATTATATTTCAATTGTCTTACAATCATATTCTCTCTGTTTGATACCTGAAGGCAAAGTAAGTGCTGAAGGAGTTAAGGAATGTTGAGATGTTATACCTTGTTTAAAGAGTATGGTTTCAAAATGTTAATAGAGTACAGTCTGCCCTTCTCAGGCTGGGGAATGAATTATTGCAAGGATTCCTGTAAGATAGTATGTACTGGTACTGAATGTAACAAGGTCAAAAGATAAATAATTAGACCAGATGGTCTATGTTTTAAAAAGGCATATCGTTAAGTGTTCACATAAAGCTCTAAGTGAAAATCACGAGGGCATACAATACTTAAAAATACATTAATTTGTTAAAACTGTGTAACAACAGAATTCTGCATGCATAAAACTAATAAAAAGGCATGCAATATGATGTTTTCCCTTGTTCTTTGAAACGATTTGAAAATCTTATAGGCAGTCTTCCAGCACTGTTTATGGAATAAACCAGTACTTTGCACATCCTGAAGCAGGATTTGTGATGCAAGCATATAAAGGTAAAACTTTTTGTTATTTATTTGGGAACTTTGTCATTTGGTGCCGTGACTCAGATCTGAACTTTGGTATTGCTGTAGAGCAGTGTGGAATAAATTACAAGGATCTAGCACATACATTTATACTGTGAATTCCACACTGTTTTGTATGAAATAGTCAGAGGTTAGAATACTTAACTATTGAGGGTGTGCAAACATACTAGACTAAATTGGGGAAAATGGATTTGTGGAAAATGTGTTTTTTTCCTCTCATTTTGAGAACTGTTGTTAATAAAAAGTGGAATGAGTGAATAACTGTTTTGTTGAATGCCTGAGCTTACTTTATATGTAAAGCAATAGTGTGAAGAACCCACAGAAAACTGATCCGATGTTTGCAGTGAGACAGATAGTTGGGAAGAATCTAGAGATGAGGAAAGAGTCCAACTGGGCATTCTTAGACCTGGAGAAGGCATATGACAAGGTCCCAAGAAAGCTGATCTGGGCAGTACTGCTGTGGCGTGAAATCCCAGAAGTACTGGTAAAATTAGTGTAGCCTAAGTACAATGACGTAATGACTCAAGTATGAACAGTGTTTGGCCTCACAGAGGGGTTCCCAGTGGGAGTGGGTGTAGACCAGGGTTTAACTCTGAGCCCACTGCTGTTCATACTGGTGATGGACTACATTAGCAAACAGGTTGGAGGGGACAGATCAACAAAGTTACTGTATGCAGACAATGTGGCATTACAGGTAGACTTTGAGCAAAAACTTCAACAAAGGATATGGGGATGGAATGCAAAACTGAAGGCACATGGGATGTGTCAGTGCAATATATAGATGATTTACTAATAGCATCTGATTATTTTCAGCAGTGTCAGCAGGATACCCTGTATCTTTTAACTATTCTTGCTGAAAAAGGACACAAGGTGCTAAGAATAAATTACAGCTATGGTAATCTCAGATATGTTATCTCGGTCATTTTGTATCTCAGGGGAGCAGGCAGATGTTACCATCTCATATTGAGGCAATAGCTAAAGCCCCATATCTAACTACTCAGTGTCAGCTTAGATCTTTCATAGGTATAACAGAATATTGCAGACAATGGATTTCTAAATATGCAAGCATTGCTAAATCTTTGACAAATCTTTTAAAACAAAATACACCAAAGTCCCTCCCTTGGGATAGTGAAGAGAAAAATGCATTTCAAAATTTAAAGCAAGCTTTAGCTACTGCCCCAGCTTTAGGATTACTGGATTATGAAAAGACGTTTATTTTATTTTGTCATAACAAATACGAATTATTTTGTCATAACAAATACGAATTTGCTCAGGGAGTGCTTGCACAAAAACATGGGGACAACTATTATCCATTTGCTTACTATAGTACAGTACTTGATTCTGTTGCAAAGGGATTTCCATCGTGTTTAAAGGTGGTGGCTGCTGCTGCCATTCTAGTCGATCTTGTGCAATTGCTGGTGCTTGGGCATGATCTTACAGTAGCTGTCCCTCATTCCATATCATATCTCTTACTTAAAATAAAAACTCAACCCCTTTCGACTGCATGTCTAACAAAATATAAACGTACACTTCTTTCTGATCCATCTATTTCTCTCATCCACTGTTTTGTTCTAAATCCTGCATCTTTGTTACCTACTGAAAAAAGGTTAAGAGCAAGATTGTGCGTGTGTGACTAATGATCTGCTTTCTTCTACAAATGACTTCAAAGAAAACTCCTATACCCAATGCTAAAGTGGACCTATTTGTGGAAGAAATCAAAATGGAAATCTGGTCGCAAAAATATCTGTCCACACCAGTTATGATGTTTCACTTCAACAAAAATTAGAGTCTATTTGTTACCTAAAGAATTAACAGTAGCTAAATTATTCAAAAAGATATAGATACTATTTCAAAGAAAATAATTTGGCAGATCAAGTTGCTAAGCAAGTTGTAAAAGGACTTTGTGCAAATTTTCATGTGATAGTATTACAAAATTCTAACAGTGATGATGTGTTTGATTTTAAAAGACTATCAGCTTTCCACACTAAAGCATCACAGGGAGAAGTTCAGAGTTGGTTTAAAGACAGCTGCAGTAAATCCACCGATGGGTTATGGCAACATCCTCATGGCTGACTGGTGGTGCTTGCCTCCTTGCTACCTTACCTGGTGAGGGCATATCATTCACCATCCCATGCAGGTAAGACAGCTTTATTTAATGAAATTACCCAAAGTTGGTATGCCCTTCATGTCTCCTCTTTGATACTTTAGTATGTTAATAATTGTACAATATGCCTAAAATATAATGCAAACAAAAAAGCAAACATTAGGGCTGCCTGCTTACCACCACCTTGGGGGCTTTTAATTAATGTGCAGCTGGACTTTGTCCACATGCCAAAAGTTCATAATTTACAATTTATATTGGTGGTGACATGCATGTTTTCTGCATTGATAAAAGCTTACCCATGCCACAAAGAGGATTCTGTAACAGTAGTTAAAAAATGATATTTATATCCATACCTAGATTTGGTGTACCTTGTACTATCAATAGTGACCACAGAACTCCCTTTAAAAATTCCCTGATTAAAAACTATGCAAAAATGTTAATACTAAGTTGAGTCTTCACTGTCCCAACCATCCACAGTCATCTGGATTAGTAGAGAGAGTTAATTGGACTTTTAAAAATAAGATTTCAATGACTTGAGCTGGAACAAACCTTAAATGGCCAGAGGCACTTCCTTTAGCACTAATGAGTACAAGGAGTACATTAAATACTACAAGGAGATTGAGTCCTTATGAGAAATTTGCTTCCGGACTGCAAAACTGCACTCACCACTGTCACTCCATTAAAGAATTAAAATGGTTGGAATTCCCACATTACCTCCAATACACTTAACTAACCCTTGCTCGTAAATGAATATACAATCCAAATAGCTACCCATCACTACATTCTATTGTACAATCCTACATCCCAACCCAAAATCTTCGTTCTACTAATAAACAGCGTCTTACCGTATAGAAAGCCAATAAGAGAGCTGGACAAAGCTTATACTCTTACTCCATAGCAAAGCTATGGAATGCCCTAGCCCCCCTCCATAACACAAATTGAGTCTATAAAAACCTTCAAAGTCACCCTAGAAAATCACTTTCTTAATAATCGCATCTGTCCTTCTGATCAGAACTTCAAACCACCATTAGCCAACACCAATGAGTTTAGAATACCCCTTATTTTAGATCAACTGAAATACTAGTAAACCAACTGTACATCTGTAATGTTCTCTTAAACAAAGTATACTAATCAATATTTAATCTTTAAGAAACTTACACAAGGCAAAAGTATAATGTCCTTCATATTGTGCAGAATATATTGTGTGTCATGATTGTTTATATTGAATGTCCTCAATGAGTTATCCATCTATATACTGTGCAAGTTCTACTGTCATTTATTTTCACTGTATTTTCATTGTACTCTGCATATTTCTATCACTAAGAAATGCTATTTATATTTGTAAGGTTTTTTATTACTGTAAATTGTATCCTGTTGTATAACCATTTTTGCTTAGTTGTTTACTGTAGTAATTTTTAATTTGTTAGTGGAGCTTTTCTCCCTGGGCCTCCACTGAAAATGAGTTATTCTGACCCAGTGGACTTTCCGGTTCAACAAATGTCAATAACTAACTAACTAACTAACTAAATAAAATATTAATGGGGAGGCCAATGGCCCTATCAGCTACTCCCCCTGTGCCAAATAAAAAATGAACTCTAACGAATGATGCTATATTGTCTTACTGCTCAAAACATATTTATTCCTTCAACAGTACCACAAAACTGTATGAAAAGCTCTTCCTCAACCTTCTGACTAGCTCTGTCACTGATTGTGGCCCAGGGATTGGGTTTATGGTAAAGCTTTCCAAAAAATAAAACAGTTTGAGTCCAAAAAAAGACTTGTTGTGTAAAAGTCTCAGACAAATCATTTTTTCAGCAAAGAAATATCGAAGTGCAAAGGACAGATAATCTTCCCCAGTAAAGGATTAAAGAAAGAATCAACTTTGACAGCAGTCCATGATAAATCCAGGGACAGCAGGTAGTTTTGCTTTCTTTTTGTTGCTGTTTCCTTTGGTCAAGAAAAATAGTTTCCTGCTGGTTCTTTGACAATATACTGTAGACTTAAATGTGATAAACTTTTGGGTGTGTTTGCATATACCTCATCATTCAAAGGTGAGAATTCCCATGATTCCACTCCTTGAATCACAGGTAACATTTAAAAATGATCTTAGTGACACATCTAACTTGGTTAGCATAATGTGACAGACTTTTCAAAGGTTTTGTCTCTTTAGCTTGCAACCACATGTCATGGAGACACATGCTATGCCAAAAATGGAACTGTACCAGTGGGAACCAGCAAATGTAATGACACTAGACATAAAAGTGCGTTGAACTCTTTACACTTAAAAAGCTATGACTGGGGGGCGTGGCATGGGCATGATAAAAAAATTGTTACTACATTTGCGGTGATCATGCCTACCCCTGGTCTAAATATTGTTTTGTGGGCTTTATTACTCCTGCTGCTCAACATTTTGAGAGTCCTCCAGCAGGCAGACTGAGAAATAAATAGACAATTCACTGGGCAGAACAAGTATTTTCAGTCTTTACCCCTTGGTGTAGAGTGCAAAGAACAAAGCATCAAATCATCATACTTGCTTAAATTCTTCAGGCAGAAAACCATACTTCACATCACATCAGATGGCAAATCAAAAAAAATGACTAAAATTCAGACTGTGGTGTTACAAAATCAGCTGGTACTTGACATAATGCTAGCTGCCAAAGGGGGTGGGGGGGTCATGTGCCCTCATAAAAAGTTGTTGTTCCCATATTAGTAACTATCATGATGAACAAAAGTTGACCAGTTTCATGAAACAGAGGGCCAAGGACCTGAACAGCACATCTAAACAGTGGACACTTTTTGAATGGTTGGGCAGTGCATTTGGTAACCTGAAAACTAGTATATTGCAAGGTATCATTACAATAATTGGTGTTATTCTTTTAGTTGTATTAATATTTCTGTTCAGAAGGCTGTAATTACAAAATGTTTAACCTCATCTGCATGCACAATGTCACTTATAAAAGTATCTGATAATGAACTTAAGGTAAATAAAAATTCAACCACTGTAAATAATGAATACTACGATGCTGAAGCATATTTTATCAAGTTAAAAAAATTAAGTTATAACTGCATGTGTTGCGTGACACTGTTATAGTGTCAAATGGGGTAGGTCTGTTATGGAAAATATTTTGTCTCATGATTATTCTTCACAAAATGCATATTAATGTGTAGTTTCTTCACAAATGAGTCAAATAAAATGCTTGTAACATGTTTATGTTAAAGCATAATGTAAAATAGATGGCATGACTATGCAAGATATAGTCTCATATAAGTTGTAGCTTTATATTTCAAGTGTCTTACACTTGTATTCTCTCTGTTTGATAGCTGAAGACAAAGTAAGTGCTGCAGGAGTTAAGGAATGCTGTGATGTTACACTGTGTTTAAAGAGTCTGGTTTCAAAATGTTAATGCAACACGCTCTGGCCTTCTCAGGCTGGGAAAAGAATCATTTCAAGGATGTCTATAAGATAGTATGTACTGGTACTGAATGCAACAAGGTCAAAAGGTAAATGCTTAGACCAGATGGTCTATGTTTTAAAAAGGCATATTATCAAGTGCTCATGTAAAGCTCTAAGTGAAAATCATGAGGGCATAAAATATTTAAAAATACATTAATTTATTAAAAGCTATGTAACGTCAAAATTCTGCATGCATAAAACTGATAAAAAAGGCATACAATATAAAGGTTTCCTTTGTTCTTTGAAACTGATTTGAAAATCTTGGTAGGCACTCTCTCAGTGCTGTTTATGGAATAAACCAGTACTTTGCACATCCTGAAGCATTACTCTTGACTCAAGACTAAAAAAGTAAAACTCTTTGATATTTATTTGTGACCTTTAACAGTCTTAACTAGGTAAGCCCACTAGGCACAGCTGTCTCATTTCACGTGAGCCAGGAACACTGCCTGGTTGAATGACTGGTTTAGATTTGAACGGTATGCAAATAGGGATTGAGGAAGCAAAATGAGGACTAGATGCCGAAGCACATCAGCATCTTGTAGTCTTAACCATCTGCAGTAAACCGTGACGGTTTCATGTAATGGTTGATTCAAAAATGTAAGGTTTAAGAACTAGTTGTCTGAACAGGAGGGTGGATATTTGGAGGTGAACTTGAATTTTTGGTGGCTTAGTTTTCAAATCATGCTGTTTAGCTTTGGCTTTGATTGGACAGAAGGAAGCAGTTCTACCTAAGTTAACCTAAACATCATTTTCAGTGTGTGAGTTACATACTTTTATACACCTGAGTGTTAGGTGTCCTGTTTTGACTTTTATATTCTATTGATTACTGCAGCACTCTATGGTAGTGTGCCTGAGGAGCATGATGTCCTAGAGGGTCTATACTGAATGTCTGAACATTTAAAATTTTGAGTCTCATATGGTCGACACAATATGATCGGATTTTTGAATGTTCGAAGGTTGTAATGGAGATCTCCGTACAGTGCAAAATGGGAAGATTTCTCTTTTCTGCACAGTAGTGCAATCTCTGAGTTGGTATATTTAAAGAGGGGGGTGTGGAAGGTGCAGGGGGGCTTGCACCCCTGCGTAAAACCTTCAGGTAGGTGTTTTGTGTAGTTTATTTTTTATTAGATATTCGGACTTTTGAAAGTGCGATCATATGGTGTCAACCATATGAGAGATGAACTTTCAAACATTCGATTATCTAATATAGACCCGTCTTACATGTGTGAATTATCATGCCAGATTTATGCAAACGGTATGTAGAGCATGCTGGAAGACTTTTATTGGGATGATGTCAAGATGAAATTATCATCAGGAGGGATGGGCAAATCAACAGTCCTCATTCCCCCTTATTGAAGTAATAATGAATTTAAACACAAATCATAGGATTAGGTCTCAGTCCCTGCTGCCTCTCTGTCATAATATAATTTGCATTGCTACAATCTAGGTGATAAATTTTTGCAAAATAAGTTTTTTTTTTTTACTTGAATTTTATTCAAAGAAAACAAAGTGAAAATAAGTGACATCTGTTTAACATATTGATAAATACGTCTCACAATATTCACACTTATACAAGCCAAAGAAACCATTTTTGACATTTTATTATGATTATTCTACCCAGAGTCATGTTGCTGTTTAAGATGAATTTGAATCAACAGCTGAGACTGACCCCTGGATTCTGCATGCTTTGCACGGCATGCAGGATTAGTGCAGGAGCTCTAGCAGGCAATATGTCTGCCTTGCGATCCAGGAATAGCCTGCAGACCTATCATAGAGTACAATGCCCCATTTGGGATGTACCTCACAAGACACTTCCAACAGCTGTAAAGACCAGAAAAGCACCTCACCAAGAGGATTACTGGCCTCAAACATATGTCCTATGCAGCCCGACTGAAAAAACTCCAGCTGTACTCAGTGGCATATCGCTTACTCAGAGGTGATCTCTGCCTGACTTACAAAGCCATGTCCAACTCAGAATTGATGGACATGCTCCACCTAAAGAAATCCAAGCCACTGTGAGCCATGTGCTCTAGTGAGCTAAACCTCGCCACAACAATAAATAGAACATGCTTGAGGGATAGATTCCTGTCACAGAGACTCCCTATGCTTTGGAAAAAAATTCCTAACTACATTAGGCAGAGCCCCTCACTAACACTCTTCAAGAGAAGCCTTGACGAGTGGATGGGTAACAGAAAATACACCCCTGGGATCACTTCATTGGCTCTGCTTGACAGAGGCGCAGTTAATTAATCAATGGGGTGGTGAAAGCCGACACACTCTGGCTAGGCTTAAAAATGCCCTCGGGCAGATAGCCTAGTACCTACCTATGAACCTATGAACCTATATTCAGAATGTATGAGTATATTTTAAAGCAAAGTATCTGTAATAAGAGGGTGTTTGAGGGTTTATTTATTTATTTATTGTGGAGTGGTGGTGCTGCGGTAGCGTTGTCGCCTCACAGTAAGACGTTGTCCTGTTCGATTCTCAGCTAAAGCGTCTTCTGTGTGGAGACATGCATGAATGGGCGTACCTTCATTGAAGGTTGTGCGTCAGGGCTGGCAACTCGGTACGTAAAAATCTACTGCCAATCATTACCGGACCGGAGTTCCGCAGTGGTGACCCCTAACCAGGAAAAGCCGAAAGATACAACATTGTGGAGATATCCTGACTAGTCAATTTGATCTGTTATCTTTTATTCAGAAAGACAGTCTACAAGTTCTAATAGTATAAATGAAGAGTTTTAATGGCACTAGTTCCACATGTTCCTTACAAAATTCCTAAACAAGGCATTAAGAGCACCACCATGAGAGTTACTGCTCTTAACATGGGTCAAGACATTCATACCAGTCTCAACCTCTTAGTGCAAGAAATCATATAAAGCCTAAAATAATGGGAGACAAAGGTCCAAAAAAGAGACTGATTTTAAATATTGCTCTTATAAATTTAGAAAGTTGCTAGAAAAATAGGATTTGTGTTAGCATGTATTTTCTAAAGGATATGAAGTCATCTCAAATTTATCCCATTATTTAGTGGTTTCAGTCCTCAACAATTTGCTAGAAAATCACCAATTTTTTTAGGAACAGAACAAAAATATGAGACAAAATCTGAACATTCTGTGAAAATCTGGACATTTGATAGGTATTGAAGATATTAATTGCTTGTTGGTTTTGCTGGCATTTAATTGATAGTGATTGTTTTTGCACAATGACAGGTGTGACACAGCAGATTTTTACATGGTTTTATATGATGGCCATCTTCAAGTTAAACTGAAGATACTTTTGTTAAAGAATTTTCCAGATATTTATCATGCTTTACTTCTTTTTTTTTTCATATTTCATGAAGGATATAGCATGTTTAATGAATAAGTACAAAAACATGCTTCTTATGACTTTAGCCCACATTAGCCCACGTTAAGAATGCCTTTAACTAATGTCTGCTTTTACTGTATTTAAACTCTATTCCATTAACTAATGTCTGCTTTGAATATATTTGAGAAATATTTTGTTTGGAGTTTACAGGTGAAATTTTAGCATTTCAGTGCCTTCATACCCTGGGGTATTCTTTCCAGCAGTGCTGGCCTTGTTGATGCTGTCAGAGTTATTAGAAAGAATGTGCCTGCTGCTCGTAATCTCCAATGGGAACTATAGACAATGGGGCGTTAAGTGAATCTGTTGTTTAACTTAGGAAATGTGATTTGCAGAGGAAGATGTAGAGTGATTGGTAATGAAATTATCAGTACAATAAACTGGTGATTTTTTTCTCAGTTTTAGTAAGGCTCTGCATTTCACGGCTGAATAATATCATCTGGGTAAGCAGACAGCAAAAGCAAATAATGAAATTTTGAGATGGGACAGCATTAAACACACCTCAGGCAGTGCTGATGGGTTCAAATTCATGTAATGAAAACTATCCGAGAAAACAGATGCAGAACCTTACTTGTGATACAACAATTCATATTGCTATTGTAAGGAGCACGGTTTTAGGGATCTGTCAGTGATTAAGCACATTTGCATGATTAGCTGTAATACCATGAAGATCACAATGATGTGGCTTCTTTTCTTGCGTTTGCTGTTTGCTGGTTAAGTTGTTACTGAATGTTCTGTCAGTTAATATCCATTTTGAATAAGATACACATTTTATAACATGGGCTCATCCTACTTAGCAGCTTCATCTCTTTGTTTTAAATAATTGCTTTGTAAACTGTTAATTGAACTATTTTTATAATGGTCCTATGCCTTACAGCCAGAGTTTGTACAGATTTTTTTTACTCTGTTCGTGTATATGTTTTCCTCCTCTTCCTCCCAACACTTACCTTATTTATGTAAATGCTATGAATACATGCTTCTATTAATTAATATCCTTTCGCTATTGTACCATCTTACACTGTAGGTAATCATTTAAACTTTACAGTGGTATCATCTTATGGTATAAATATCATTTCTTGAATATTCAACATTTACTTTTCTTGAATCATTCTTTGTGCAAACTGTATTCCTGTTGTACTGTAAAATTTGATTACCTATTACAGAGTGCTATAATTTCCAGTTGTCTAATTGTGTATTTAAGCAAATTGATTTTTCTCTTTTGTTGACTTGTTTGCTCTGCTGATACAGTCTGTTTTGTTGTGTATCGATATTTAACATACCTGGCTGGCCTGGATAGAGTCCATTTGGATTACTGTTCTATATCAGTAAACATAGTTTAATAAACAAACAAACACATAAATAAATACATACATTTTTTGGTAGCTGATATCTTTCTGCACGTATTTAGCTGAATTTCTACTTTCTTTTACGGAAAAAAATGAAGTACATGCTTTGCATTTTAGCATGCATGCATACAGTAATTACTACTTTAACAATGTTTAGTTATTATCACAATACCCAGTTTTATCTCTACTATCACAGCTTGTAGGTGTGCAGTGTTACAACTTGTAGTGAATACAGGTTTACACCTCACAAACCTTATAATCCTTAAATTATTTCCCCGATGATACCTGTATACATGCTTGTCATACTTATCACTTCTCTATGGATTACATATTTTTTGAAAATATTCACTCATTTATCAGTAGAGGTTTTGTGCTAAATCTAGGTTACTTCTTTTACTTTGTATAATGACTTCTCTACTCACAAAGACTTAAGTCTGCATACAAAAATAGTTCCTTCTTAAGTTAAGGTTGTAAAATGGTCCCTTTAATAAATCATCATCCCAGTCAATAAATAAATAAACAAACGCATATATAAATAAAGTAAAGGAAATCACTGGGATTTCTAATTGTTCCTGTACAATACCATCCAAACACTTCAGCTTAAATGCTTTAAAGGACCATATGTCATTAAGGACTAATCTAATCTCTGTATATGGATTTGGATGATCACCTCTACACAGCCACTTATTACACATATTGCGCTATCTACAATGACACCAAATTTTGCAGTTTGATCATGTCTTGCGGTATGATGGAAATTATCCCACCAGAATTTCTACTGTTCACAGTGCCTTTATCTTAATCTACCACATTGTTAGATTTCTGTATCCCCTTTTCTGTTTATTAGTCTTCAGGAAGGGGTCTATATTATGGTGTTGAAATGCTGTAACAGTGAATACAAAAAGACTGACAATTATTCAGCGAAATGCATTTATGAGATTCACTGAAAACTAGTCGGACCAACAAATACTTGCCCCGTAATGCAACAAAGCTAATTTTGCCTAAAACAAACTCACCTATGTAGGGGGGCTTTGTCCACCACACCCCATAACCCCACCTAACTAAATATATCAACTCTGGGATCAGACTATAGTGGAGAAAAGGGCAAAACTGTATAGTTGGCCAACTACATCTTTGCCCTGTAAGAATTCAGCGAATCACAGAAATGGATTTTGCTGAATACGTGTCGGTCTTTTTGTATTTGCTGTTATGGAGTTTCGACTCTGTAATATAGACCCTTCAGGAAGTCATACTATGTCTTCTCACTATTGGTTTCCTATTTTGCTTAAGCACATTGTTGTCTGGAGTAGATTACTTTTAATATCCATCTTCTTACAATTGCCATAATTGTCTTAGTAATGTTCTTTCTTTGAATTCTTTTTCCTTAACCATATATGCATTATACTTCTCCCCATGTTGTCATAGGTTCATAGGTATATATTATGTTAATGCCCACTAGGGCCTTTAGAAGACTAGCTAGGCAACGTGGCCCAATTGTGTCTCTATGTAACATGAGTGTTTATTAGGAGGAGGAGGAGGTATGTGGTGCAGCAGTAGCATTGTCGCCTCACAGTAAGAGGTTCTCCGGTTTGATTCTCAGCTGGAGTGCCTTCTGTGTGGAGTCTGCATGTCCTCCCTGCATTCATGTGGGTTTCTTCTGGGTTCTCTGGTTTCCTCCCACATTCAAAGACATGCGTCTGGATCATTTCTCCCCATGCCTCCACTGAGAATTGGTTTTATTCCAAGTCGGACTTTCCTGGTTAACAAATGTTAAATAAATAAATGTTAGAAAATTTCTAGAGGTTATGGGGAGTATGTTAATTTGGGCATTACTGTCTGCCTCTGTCTATCAAAAAACATGGGGGGGGGGTCAGAACTGGGATAAAGTTATGATTTCTCATCCATTGGTCAAAGTTATGCTTGAAAAGGGTTAGGGATGGATTCTGCTTCACATGAATGGGGAGCCTGTTTTGGAGCATGGGGATCCTCTGAGACATATATCTGTCTCCTTACATTGTCTTATTTATGTCAAAAACAAAATTTAAATGCTTGGATTTAGTGGTTCTGATGCTTTGTTTTGTGGATGTGTAAAAGGTCCATCAGAGCTTGATCTGAGGATACCTTGCGTGCCAGGCATAGATTGCTTCTTACTAACCTCTTTGTGGACATTCAACTGTTGTATACATCTGGTCAGGTGCATGTCAAAGGGGGAATTACAATCAATGATGCATCTGATAAGGACTGAATAAAGTGGCACTTTCTTGGGCATGGATGCCATGCCTTTACTTATATGTTGGGTGACAGAATAATTTTCTTATTACTTTGGCTGCATGGTCAAAGACCAGATTACTGTCTACATACGTCCCCAGATCCCTGAATACTGGGTAAATTCTTAGGGGTACCTCATTGATGGAATAATTCGTCTGGGTAGCAATTTCCCAAAAAGGCACTATAATGGATTTCTTGGATTGAATTTTAATATGTGACTTTATCACCAGTCATTTGTCTGTGTTAGATCTTCCTGTAAGATGTTTGTATCATGGGGGTATCTATGATAGCTCTCAGTTTGCAGTCATCTGTAAACTTGGTCAGCTAAAGGCCTTTGACACTGGCTTTTACTTCAGCGAAATAGATGCCAAATAGTAGCAGTCTCAGTATAGATTTTTGAGGTACCCCTCTGGTGACTGATCTCTTAGTGGAGGTGGTCTCACCAATCCTGACCTCCTGGGTCCTGTCTGTGAGGCAACTGAGTATCCTGCAAGTTATGTAGGGGTTTATACCCAGTTTGGTGAGTTTGTCAACTATACCCAAGTGCAATATTGTTCTTAATTATGAATTACCCCGTCAAAGGCAATTTTTACTTTGTGTGTCATTTTCCCATATTCTGGTTATCTTGACAATATGTTTGCAATCCTGCACATTGCACTTTGCAAAGCTGGAAACTCTATAGCAAAATCTTTATGCTTGATAAGCCAGAATAGTAATTTCCTTAATGAACTGTATGACTTTTATTTTTTGTTAGAATTTCCTAAAGCATTTAAAAATGTATAACATAATGAAAAAAAAATCAAATGTAGTGTTTGGAGCTGAATATCATTGTTTAGTGTATCTTACTAGATCTATAACTTTAGAAGACAAATCCTTTGAAGAAGCTTGATTTGTCTCTTCATTTTTAAAGTATACTTTTTGTTGCATTACAACCAAGAACCTTTTAAATGGCATGCATTGCTTTTGAATCCAGGTCATACAATGGTCTTCAGACTAGAATTAATGATTTCTAGAACAATCATCAGCTTAAATAAAAGCACGTCTATCTCATTTCCAGATCTCTTATAATGAAAACGTGCAGAGTCTGGAAGTTGGTCATGCTGTCCATCAGTTTTTGGATGACACAGATCCTTGTCACGCATTTCTCCAGATCCCTTAAAATTAATATTTTCCTCTACATTTTGTATAAAACAAACCTATTTATATGTCACGACTGTCAGTATTTTCTGCGTCTGACAGCAGAATGAAAATGACTTTCATAAAACAGTTATTTCTGCTTTTTCTACAAGTCATGGGGGAGATATAGAAGACTGAGCTTCTGTCAGCTATGACAGCTGCTCCGTTCATGCAGAAATGTTATTAATGCCTTTACCAGTGTCATCTGAATACCTTAGAGGCCCAGAAGCGCAAAAGTAAAACCACTTTTTCTAACCATGGCAGGTGTATGCTCAGCTGTTAAACAGTGGGCAAATGGATTGAAGTTATCTAGAGATTTTGTTTAGAAGCAGATGTATTTTGAACTGTATTTCTGTGACACACTGAATTGGCAGAAAACATGTTTATCATTTATAATTTATTTTATTAAATAGTGCTGACTGTTGAGAAATTGCAACTGCATCTTATGATCTATACCTGTCTGGAAAATGTATTTCTGTTATGAATAGCTAATTATTGAGAACTGTTAAGGTCTAGTATAATAAGTGAAATAATTTCATAAAAGATTTAAATAAATCTGAAGATTAGATCTAGAATTTCATACCCATAGCCCTTAAAACACTTAGATATACCCTATGCAGGACTATGCAGTTAGTCTTAGCAGAAAATAAAAATGTTAAGCAACATGATACAGCTTTGTCTGATTATTAAATACTAGAATGCATTTTTTATTATTATTTTAAAACTTAAGTGTCCATAGACATTAAAGGGGTTATCCTAGCATTTTCATTGGGTCTACATTGAAAAAGTATAAGTAGGACAAAATCTGGGGGAGGTGGATGTCCAGCTAATGGGTCATTTGTAAACAACCTACTTTCCCAAATCAGCAAGCTGTTTTCATAGGTTCATAGGTAGGTACTAGGCTATTAGCCCTAGGGCCTATATAAGCCTAGCCAAAAAAGTACCCTGGCTTTCGCCACCCAAGAAAATTATTTTCCTGTGCCCCTGTCGAGCAGAGCCACATAAGTGATCCCTGGAGTGAATTTCCTATTTCCCATCCAATCATCAAGATTTTTCTTGAAGAGTGCTAATGAGGAGCTCTGTTTGACATAGATAGGTAGTCTGTTCCAGAGTATGGGAAGTCTCTGGGACAGGAATCTATCCCTCCAGCATGTTCTGTTTATTGTGGTGGCAAGGTTTAGGTCCTGTGTAGCTTGGAGGGATTTGGATTTCTTTAAGTGGAGCATGTCCAACAGCTCTGTGTTTGACAGATAGATTCAGTGCAAACTTCACCCCCCTCTCACCCCCAAAAGGGCCCACAACAATACCGGAAAAGTGTAGTGTCCTGGAAACCAAAGATGCACAGGTGAAAACAGCCCTTTCAAAAGCCAAAAACACAGCATCAGCTGTTCATCCTCAGCCTCTCCACAGGCTATGTGCCCACAGAATGGCACACAGCAACAGTTACTCCACTCCACAAAGGAGGGGCCACAACTGACCCTGGTAACTATTGCCCCATAAGCCTGACTAGCCTGGTCTGCAAGGCTATGAAACGCATCATCATGGAACTCATTAACAAAGACATTGGGAACCTCCAAACACTTGACCTGACCCAGTTCGGCTTTGTTAAGGGCAGATCATGTCTACTAAACCTGGCTGACTTCTTCAAGACAGTCACCAAGGCCATAGACGAGGGTAAGATGGTTCACATAGCCTACCTTGACCTCGCCAAGGCTTTTGACACCATTCCCCAATCGGGTATTACAGAAAAACTCACTAGCCTGAACATAAACCCCTCTGTCATGAGATGGGTTGCCAGCTGGCTTATAGACAGAACTCACACAGTAAGAATAGCGGGCTCTAGGTCCGACTCTAAACCAGTCACGAGTGGTGTCCCACAAGGCTCAGTCCTGAGACCCCTACTGTTCGGCATATACTTCTCAGAAGTATAGGCAAACACAGTTGGACTATGGCTAACCAAGTTCACCGATGACTGCAAACTGGGAGCCATAATTGACTCTCTGGCTGGCACAGACATCCTCAAAAAGGGCCTTACTGAGATGGACACCTGTTGTCAAAGTCATGGCCTCAAGCTAAATGCCAAAAAATGCATAGTCATCCCATTTGGGAAAAACAAAACACCCAAAAATTACCACATAGGTGGCAGCCCCCTTAATACAGAAGAGGTAATAAGAGAGCTGGGGACCCAGGTAGATAGCAATCTCTCCTTTGACAATCATATTGCCAAAGTAGTCAGGAAATCCTTCTATGTGGCCCATCTAATTACTGAAGGGTTCACATCTAGAAATAAAGAGGTTATAGTGCCCCTCTACTCGTCACTCATCAGACACATCATAGAGTACAATGCCCCATTTGGGATGTACCTCACAAGACATGTCCAACAGCTGGAAAGATCACAAAAGTACCTCAACAAGAGGATTACTGGCCTCAAACATATGTCCTACGCAGCCCGACTGAAAAAACTCTGGCTGTACTCAATGGCATATAGCTTAATAACAGGTAATCTCTGCCTGACTTACAAAGCCATGTCCAAGTCAGAATTGATGGACATGCTCCACCTAAAGAAATCCAAGTCACTGCGAGCCACGTACTCTAGTGAGCTAAACCTTGCCACAACAATAAATAGAACATACTGGAGGGATAGATTCCTGTCACAGAGACTCCCCATGCTTTGGAACAAAATTCCAAACTATGTTAGGCAGAGCCCCTCACTAACACTCTTCAACAGAAACCTTGATGAGTTGATGGGTAACAAAAAATACACCCCTGGGATCACTTCATTGGCTCTGCTTGACAGAGGATCAGTTAATTAATCAATGGGGTGGCGAAAGCCGACACACTCTGGCTAGGCTTATAAATGCCCTCATGCAGATAGCCTAGTACCTACCTATGAACCTATAAGGAGCAGCATAACATGCCAGAATTCATGGACAGTCATTAGATATGAGGACAATCTAAGCATGCACTCATATGATCCATATATCTTTTAACATCTTTATTGAATTATCATTTACGACTAAGCAAACAACCCTTTCTATAACAGAAAACAAACCATATTAACATGTTCCTACTTACTAACATTCTCCATCACATTTTTGTATAACTATCATTAATCCAACACTGCATACATTGTTCAAATCTGCCTTCCCTTAAATCTCACTCCTCCCCCAAAATATTATTCTGCATGTATTGCTCCCCAAATCTCCATTGTTATCTAATTTGCTCCTACTTTTTTCTAAAGATCTCATTTCCATTTTTTTTTTATCTTTTACAATATTCAGTACTTCAAATACAGTTGGTTTAGACTTCAGTTTCTATTTTCTAGTAATTGTTTTGTGGCAGCCACCAGAATTAAACTTAACAAGGCCTTACTATGTCTGAACAATTCAGATCTTGTATCCCAGCTCAAAAAATAATTTCATTAGTTATACCCATTTGGTCACCCAATACTTCTGATAGAGTACTCTCTAGGGAATTTTTGAAGTTTGCCAACTCATTACACTCCCAAAATATATGTTACCAGTTACCTGTTTTTCCCCTATCACATCCCCAACATTTGAAGAAAAATTCTTTGGAGCCTGTCTTGGTTATAAAAATGCCTATGTAAATACTTCCAAGAACAAAATCCTAACTCTTCTAGACTTTGTTGCATGCTTGAGAGGCATACATATATCCTCCCACTTCCCAAGCTTTTCTAACCTCCTCTGACTGATTTCTATAGTTCTCATGCAATATTTTGTGTGCCCTACTAATTATCCCTGTTTAAATGCAGCCTTTCTTCTAGATTCAATTAAAAACTCTATAAGAGCTGCTCTTTCACGTAGGATTCCCCTATCCCTTTCTCCTTGCCAATAGTCTGATATCAATCCCTGCTATGCAAGGAATTTTCTAGCCTGCAGTCCAAATGTCTTCTTGGCATCTTCCCATTCTCTTACCTTTTCCTCTCTAGATATTTTCTCCCAACACCGTGGTTCCTTTGCTAGTTTTCTCCAATAAATTTCAGCCACCTCTTTCTTATTCCCTGTTCTTCTAATTGCAGTCACCCCTATTGGCAAAATCTCCTTTCTCCATTTTTATGTTGGCTTAATTCATAGTATACTTTCTGCTACTTTATGAATATAATATTCTGTATGGGTGTTGTTATTCTTCTTAAGGATCTGCATGCAAAATGCCACTCTCTCCTTATTTGTTTAATTTATGCCCCTGTTTCATCATTATCCCTTTCCACTTTGATTTATAGCTTTTTGCTTGTGTTTTGTATATGAGCCTTAACTGTGTATCTCTGAAATATCCCTTCAAATCAAATTATTTTAAGCCACCATCTTCTTTTGGAAGGATCAATAACCCATTTGACACCTGCCCTCTTTCCAGCCTAGATAAATTCTTTCAACTCTTTATTAATTATTGGCCTCAACTTCTTTTCTGGTTGTTAAAAATATGCCTGACCTGTATAGAAATCTAAAGGAACTAAAACATTTTCACCGCTTGCATCTTGCTATCCATATCCATAAACAACAGCTTCCAGTTTCTCAGTTTTTGCATTATCTTTCATTTAGTCTCTTCTCAAATATCCTTTGTTGCCATAACAGAATCCTTTTTAATCCATACTCCTAAGTACTTCATTCTATCGTGTCCTCGTAAATATAGGTATTAATGGACCAACTTATGTGGGTACATAATTTATAGCTATAACCTTTGTTTCATCTTCAATAATTTTATATCCCAAAAGAACTGAAACTGTGTAAGATAGCTCACAACACTGAAATGTCCTTTTCTGGTTTTATCAAATACAAAATATCATCTGCAAATAAAGCCAACTATTCTTGATTACCATATCAATTATATCCTTTTATGTCGGTTCCCTATTAGAAGACCGAAGTCGCATTCTTTTGAATGCGTCTTGGTCGAACTCAAAAGCCTGAAATGGCAAAATATCAAAGCGGCTTTTAAGCAAATTCTTTCCCTGGGAAAGAATTCACTTGGCCGCTTCATTACTTTGCCATTTTTGGCACTGTAGTGTGGTCTCAGAGTTGGTATATTTGAGTAGGGGAGGTGTGGGGCCAAATCCCCCTTACTTAATATAAAGTTTAAAGTGTTTTTTTTTTTTTTTTTTTGTTGGAACAGCGATTTTTTCCCTAGGAAAAAAAAATTGCTGTTCTGACAGTTCTAAATTGTAAGCTTTCACTTACATAGGGTCGATTAATTACAGTTCGCTTTTTTAAGCATTCCTTGATCTAATATAGACCCAAATGTATGAGTCCTTTATTTTTTGACAATGGCTCTAAATATAAAGCAAATAACAAAAGGGAAAGAGGACATCCCTACCTGGTTCCTCTGTTCAGATACAACTTGTCAAAGAGGAACCCTCCCCCTTTTATTTTTGCCTCTGATGTTTCATATATTCTCCTAATTAACCTTATTATTGTATCAGGGAATGCAAATGCTTCCACTGCCCTACTTATAAAATCCCAGGTTACTCTGTTAAATGCTTTCTTTGCATCAAGACCTATGAACAACACTGGTATTTTCTTACAGGCTGCTTCCATCTGGATCATCATTGATCTAGTAATGTTGTGAATTGTTTCTATCCCCTCCACAAAACCACATTGATCTATATCAATGCATTTTGGCAGCACCCTTACCATTCTTTTAGCTATTGTAGACAGACACTTTATAATCATAGTTTAAAATTGAAATGAGCCTACATGAAACTGGGTCTGATGGATCTTTATTATCTTTAGGTATTACAGCCACCACAGCTTTCTTCCAGGATGCTGGTGCTTCACCTGTATTATTCATATATAATGACAGATGTAGAAATCATGACACAGAAAACATTAACGTAACACACATCAGTTCTGAATTGGGTTAAAATCAGAACTGTTTCCATGTCTGTAAATCTTATTTGCATGAATGTTTGCATGGAGTACCACAGATCCCTGCTAATTCCCCTTCTAAGTTCAAACCCTCGAAATATAACTACCCATGCACTAATACTTTGCTATCATATGTGCAAATGAGCATGAAAGCTATGCATTTCAGGAAGAGATTTTCATAAAAAGAAAGTAACGTTAGTTGCTCCTATTACTTGTGTATGCTGTAATGGAGTGTTATACTCAAGATATGATGACTTTGCTGTGATGCTGTCTAAACACTTCATTATGTAAATGTATGTCTGCACTCCAACACATAAGACTTGCAAATAATTTGCAATGGTGTGGGACCTTTGTACACATACTTCCTGAGTGGTATTAAGTAGTATACTTTCATATGTCTGTAATTTACAATGCACATTTTCCAACCATAAGGAAATATTGGAAATGACTCAACAAATTATTACAATTTGCATGCAATCATCCTGAGCTAAACGTTTAGGAATGCTTAGTTGTTAATTCACTGTTTCACAACTGTAATTGTCATCAATATACCAAACTGTATAACAATACATGTTGCTCACACTGCCACAGTTTATGTGGATGACAAGATATGCAACTTATCTGAACAGTATGTAATTACTTGTCATAGACACATTTCTGTTTGTTCTGCTAGTTAAGGCGCATTCTTTTTCACCCAAAGTTGTGATGCACACTATCTTCTCTCCTTACAAATGTGCATTATCTCACATTTAAAGACAGATTTATCCTATGGCACTTGCATTTCATACAATGTACTCTAGATGGTGTTTTTAGAAAGGAAGGTGTTCCAATAATGCAGTGACTGACTATTTTGTGTGTGTGTGTGTGTGTGTGTGTGTGTGTGTGTGTATGAAGTCAGTCCTACCAAACATTACAGACACACATATACATGCACAAGCACACACACAGACACACACACACACACACACACACACACACACACACACACACACACACACACACACACACACACACACACACCTGATGTGGACACTTCTACTCAGGAGAACCACATAAGCCAAGAGAGTGCTCTCTCATCATTTTCTTCCAGTTTCAGGAAAGACATTTTTTCTGCAAGACACTCATGAGATCATCCTTTCAAATGTGCTCTCACTTTTGTAATCAGACATTTCTTGTGGCACTTGCAGTTGATAGTGTGTACTCCTAGTCTGTATAAATCGATAGGTGGTTTGAATCCAAAAGTGTGGAACAAGTGTGAGTGTCTCTTTACTGTTAGATAGATATGGCTTCTACAACAGATCTTATGTGTACGCTTCCACTTAGGGAACATTTACGCTGGGACAGTGCACTCCCATCATTTTCCTTCATTTTTTCCCAACACATCTTCTCAGCAAGACAACCATGATGCCATTCTTTCAAATGTGCTCCATCTTGCTAATGTAATCAGACTTTCTCTGCTGTGCTTGCAGTTGGTACTGAGTACTCTAGACTGACTGTGTGTATGTGTTTATAAGTTAGATTGATATGGCTTCAACAACAGATCTGATGTGTACACTTCCACTCAGGAGTGACATTTATAGTGAGAGAGGGCTGCCTCAGCAATTCATATTTCCCTTTTTTTTCCAGAGTCACCATTACGCATTTAACCCAAATAATTATTTTACTACACACTGATGATGTCATCCTTTCTAATGTGCTCTGTCTCACACTTGTAATCAAACTTCTCACTTGGTGATTGCTATTCATGCAAAGTTTTCTAGCTTGTGATCTTAGGACGTCTGTTCAATCCAGGCAATAATCATGGACTTAGTTGTGTGTGTGTGTGTGTGTGTGTGTGTGTGTGTGTGTGTGTGTGTGTGTGTGTGTGTGTGTGTGTGTAGGTAGGAATGGCATCACCCACAGATCTGATATGCCGATGTATTTATAGAGAGGACTTTCTCTTTACTTTCTGTCCATTTTGCAGTTTAGCTCAGGCAACTGCTTTGTTAGACACCGATGAGGCCATTTATTGAAATGTGATTGATATCACCATTGTAGTAAGCCTTCTCTTTTGGCATGAGGAAATTATATCATGTTCTGTAGCTTGTGGTCTTAGTAAGGCATAGGTTTGATTCTGGCATTCTCTAAGTATTTTGCATGAGAGTGCTTCTACGGCCACGGGGGGTAACTGGATTATAAAATCCCTGTGGTTAGGTACACCTACTGTCATGCTACAATCTTTCAATCAATTTAAAGCTGCACACATGCCTTGCAGCACTATGCTGATTTCATGACTTCAAATATACCCTGTCTCATATTGTATTCTCTTATTGTACAGGCAGTCATCAGAATATTCTATAGCGTGAGCACTTAGATGGGGAGGTGCCGAAAACCTACAGTGACTGAGTAATATGAGTGTGTGTGGCTCTAGTGCTATGGATGAATGGCATCTGCAAAACTTAATGTGTACATTTGCAATTGGAAAGGCTCCTCCATAACTTTTAGCCCAAACAACTGATTTGCACCACAGTGATTATGTCATGCCTTCAAATACATTCTGTCTCACAGTTGTGGCCAGATTCCACCTGTGTTGCATGCAGCTAATGTACAGTTCTATAGATTGTGGACTTCCATAGGCAGTTGTTCAATTCCAGTAAAGGACTACATAATGTGAGTGCAGTGATGTGACACATACAGCAATTTTGTTATCCCTTTTAGTTGTAACAAAGCCCTTTCAATACATTGGGGATTTAATGCCAGTGAAATAGGTGTTGTGATGCTTGTGATGAGAGTTCTCCCACTCAGTTAATACTGGTATGTGTCACATTGTGCACCCAAATTGGCATTGGTTCAAACCTGGGAATATGCAAACAATAGTGACCGCCAAGAGTGGCTTATCCAACAAACAGTGGTATGGCTAAATCACACTTGTGTGAACAGTAACATTGCTATTTGTACTGGATAAAAGCCCTTCTTGGTTCATACCTCAAAGTATGTTCTTTGTGACTTCCTCTGTTGCAGTCTCCTGTGGCAGACACAGCTAATACATAGTTCTGTAGAGTATGGAGCTGATCAGCAGGGGTTTGAATGTGGTAGGGCATGCATGTCAGACAACTGTAATTGACATGAATAGCTTAGCCAAAGACTGGAGATATGACGCAGTAAGAGGGCTACTTTTTGTAAGTCTCTAACTCCATGCTGGGGAGCCATAACCATTCCAATAGGTTAGTGATATAATCTCTTCAAGTGGGTTCCCCATGACACATCAGAAATGTTTCTTTCTGTGGCATCAGTGGTTGATACACCTCTTCCTGAGGTCTGACCTCAGGCATGTGTTCATATCTGGCAAGATGTCATTGCTGAGTATGTCAGAGAATGTTAACAGACAATATTTTGTTCCCAAAAATACTGATCTGTATTGCATGACTTAATGCAAACATTTACATACACATTTTTATTATTTTGGCCATAATATATGCCTTTAAAGATAAAGATGACTTATTTATCATTTCTTGATGGATGCCATGCTGCAAAATCATCACAATGTGTGAGTGGGCCTGTTTTATGATAATTTCGTGTGATATGGTGTTGGTCAGTTGATGTTATTGTAGTCACTGCTGAACTTCCTTATGACCATGCCCGGTATAATGATGCATTAGGTGCATGCCGTTTAGCCCAAAGAACAGCAAGTATGCAATGTTAGAGAGATAGTTGTTGTCATCTGTTCTTCTTTGTCAAAATGAAATAAAATTATCCTCTGGAAGGTTGGCTTTGTCAGTGTCTGCTTGATGGTGTTAGTGGCCACGTGGAGAATAACATTTGTCACATGCCAATGTAGAGTTAGTGTATGCGCAATCTAAAGCTTCAACAGGTCACTTACTAAAACTTGTTAATGTTTCACATAGATATAATTTATATTACTGTACTGTAATACAGATATTAGTCATTTTTAACAAGGCTCACTCCAAGGCTAAATGTCAGGTACAACATGATGCTTGTGTACTTTGATAGACTTTTTTTACTTAAAAATATATGGTGTGTAGAAAACAGGAAGCAAGGGGGTTGGTGATGATGATGTATGGTGTGGCATTTGGAGCAAGAAGGACACATATTCTATGATTGATTACTCTCCCACAAATGCATTATAGTCAGTTAATTATGCCCTGACATTTGATGTATTTCCCCAATAGCTGATGTCATTATTCAATAATGCTGGCATGTAATTATATCTGGCCTACCTCTCCTTTTGTGTTATACACATACATACATACCTTCTATGCATCATGATATACATACTGACAATCCTACAAACACAACCCTGTTGTCAAAGGACTGAGTACACACGAGTCTCACCTTCATTTGTATGCTTGTTAATATATATCACATTACATTACCCCTAAATTTCAAATACTTATATCTCACATCTGCTATACTTAAGCAACTGTAAGTATGGGAAACAGCTGATCATAGTGACAGTTCTATATACCTATCATGTCCTTCAGGTCCACACCACATGCATACACAGCAGGTATGAGCAGTCACACTTTCCACCATTCACAACATACAGGCTGTTGCCACAAAAGCTTTTGTCCTGAATTAATACTATTATCATTGGAATGATTGCACAGGTGTCCATGATTTTTTTCAGTGTTTGCACATTGTTACATGTGTGCACAATGCCATTACAACTTCATTATTGTTTCTTTATGTAAATAAGCCAATGAAAGCATTACAATTCTTTAACCTGTATGTATGTTCTAACATCAGTCATGTGGATGTCAATTCTTTCCTTGGATTACTTATACGGTATACATCACAATAGCAGAGCAGCTCCATACATTTGCAACATTCTCAATATACTTATGTTCTGTGCATGTCTTGGAAAATGAGTAATGGAAACCATGCAGTATATTTTATATCTGTCTAAGCTATTGTTTTGCTAAGAAAATTTTAACTTTTAAAATTGCCTCTCTATGGTTACAAGTGCCAAAAATGACAATAAAAAGTCCCTTTATGAAGTGTATAGGACAACAGATTGAAAGTTGAGTGCAATTGTTTTACATAATAGGTGGGTGCTGGGGACAACTACTTTTCTTGCCAGCAGATATCTCAAATTAATTTTACATCTACCATATTTACTCCCTTTATTACAATGTAGCTGTGTCCCTCTCATATCCTTTTTACAATATTTACTTAGTGTCATATAGATTTGTCTGAAGTGGACAGGATTACTTATATAGTTATCTCTAACGTTTATGCTTGTACATTAATCTGTCTCTCTCTCTCTCTATATATATATATATATATATATATATATATATGCATGCTACACATTAATCTTCCCCTGCCTCTTACTTTACGTACTTCAAGTTGCCCTTGTATTGTATTGTTCCATCGCTTACTGTGGTTGAGTGTGTTTAGAACCTGTTGTTTACATTGTGCACTCGAGCCTCTGTGCATCTTAATCAGTCATTAAAAAGGGGAGGGGTTGGCATAATGGTTAAGATCTTTACCTCGCAGATACAGGGTTTGATTCTCACCTTTGAAGAAATTGGCTAGGCTTAGAATGTCCCACAAGGCAGCTAGCCTAGCACTTATCTATGAACCTATAAACCTATGCTGCCATTAGCAGGTGTGCTGGCCACAAACAGGTGCTGATTAACTTGTAGGTTTGCTTAGCAAAAGTGTATTCAGTGAGCTCTGCAGCTTGTTGCATTAACATGAGTGAAATATATAGGCTTAACATAACATGCACATGTATATTAATGACCCCCCCAGGATTATGTTTTGGGTTTCAATTAGATAGTGGTAATAAATTAATAATGCCAATAAAATTAAAATTATTTCCTGGATGTTTTAATGTATGCTTGAACAAAGTACTCCACTCACTTTGGCATTTAACATCACTAATGTGTAAAGAAATTCTTTGTTTTCACATTAATGAAGTCTCTACCATGTAGAATGTGCCATACCCACAAAGTGACATATATAATAGACATTCATTGTTGCAGTTAATGTTTGTTCTTCTTTCGGCTTTTCCCAGTTAGGGATCGCCACAGCGGACCTCTGGTCCACTAATGATTGGCAGTAGATTTTTTTTACAGTGCCAGGGTGCCAGCTCGACACCCAACCTTCAACAAAGGCATGCCCATTCACGCATGTCTTTCGAATGCCACTCGACCATGGGGAGGACATGCAGACTCCACACAGAAGGTACTCCAGCCGAGAATCGAACGGGAGAACCTCTTGCTGTGAGGCGATAACGCTACAGCTGCACCACCGTGGCTTCTGCTCATTGTTGCAGTGAATGAATGACCTTATTTCATAAGCAGAAGATGTGTTAACTGAAGTAAAAAATGTTTACAAGCATTACTGCAATTAGAACTACTATTGCATGGAAAACAACCCATATTTTATACTGGAGCAGTGCAAACCTTATTTGATTTTTTAAAACCAAAAAAGAAACTACTAAGATTCCTACCTATCCCGTATGCCACAGAAGAGCGTGGGGAATTATTTTACTCAAAACAGAATCTTTGGATAACTGAGAGTAATTTTTCTACAAAATGTCTCTGATTTTTGTATATTCTTATTGAGATCACATTTCATTCCAGTGCAAATCATCACAAATATGCATGACAAATACCCTCCATTGAAAAATGGAAAAACATTCCAGAACCATTGTTTTGTTCCACCCAAAGCCCTGCAATTTAAGATTATATGCCAAGTCTGAGATCACACAGTAGTGAGGAAAAGGAGAAACTTCCTTAACCTCACTGTCTGCCATTTCTGGCAGTAAATTAGTGCACTACCATTAACTGTAGATGTTGATGAAGCAGAAATTAAAACTGCATTGCACAAGTAAATAAGATCCCCTCCACCTACAACAACAGCTAATTAACAAATACATTTTCTACTATGTTTCTGCAGGGGGGCAAGCCTCCTGCATCCCCCATGTGGGGGGCTCTGCCCCCCACCCCCCCTGTAAATTAAACATACCAACTCCAAGATCGCACTACAGTGGAAAAAGTTAATTTCCTAACCTCAGGTGATTGTATCCAACTTAGGAGGACATGGTTAACAGGTGTTACTTTACCAATGATGGTCTGCACCTCTCCCCTCTAGGCTTCAAAATACTGGCTAAAACTTTATCCACCCCTTAGTGCCTTATTTAAGTAATGCCAAAATTGACAAAACTACTGACATAGCAAAATTAACTCAACTGAACCTCAAGGCGTTATTGTTAAGTACAAGGAACCTAAACAAAAAGTTACACTCCATCCTTCCTCACAGTCAAGAATGTAGACATCTGTGCAGTTATGAAGACATGATCTAAAGCAGCAGAGACTACCCTGACAGTGCAAGGTTTCAGTACCTTCTACAGTTTTATTCCAGTAGCTGCACAGACAATGGCTAAAGATGGAGATGTCTCAATATACATCAATAACAAGCATACCTCTATGATGGTCAAACAGGATGACATGCTGAAGTTCCTCCATGTGCAGATCACCAAAAACAAAATCTCATACCACATCATAGCCAGCTATAGATCACCCTCCATGTCCCAAGAAGCTCAGAATGCATACTTGGACCTAATGGAGACATTTACCATCCAATCTAACACTCTACTCATTGGAGACTTTAATTGCCCAGCTATAAACTAAGAATCCCACAAGGCCTTAAATCTGCAGGCACAGAGATTCCTGGACTTTGTAAATACAAACACCTTTGACCAAATAGTGAATGTGCCCACTAGAGGCTTCAACGTACTGGACCTCGTGAGTACAAATGTGGGAGAATGCTGCCTCCCAATGTCTCGTCCTCCATGGTAAGGGACAACCATAAGGCTCTCTCCTTTGAAATCACAATCAACTCTGTAATCCCATTAAAACCAGTAACAGTAAGGAAATATTCCATGACAAATTGCCTTTTATTAGGTGATGGTTTGTCAAAATGAAATGCCTCTCCTTACCCAGAGAACACAGCAGCCTATGCTGAATTGCTGCCAGAAACTCTGCGCTATCATGTCAATGGCTGCATGGAGGCTGCTTTAGCTACCGGAACTAAGACCAGGACTAGCCCCAGAAACAAGCCACATGGTGGCATTCCAAACTAAATAGGAGATATAACAAAAATGAAAAAAATATGGCAAAAATCAAGAAGAGTAATTCTCAAAAAGATAAAAACTCTTTCATCAAAGTAAATATGCAAATAAGAGGGCTAATTACATCAAGCAAAGACAACTTTGAGATTAAGATAGACTCCCGTGTGAAAGATAACCATAAGGCCTTCTAAAGCTAAGTCAGGAACCTCAAGGGCAGCACACAGGAATGTGCTGAACTGGTGATTAATAGTGTCATGGTCATCAAGCCTGGAAATATAGTGAACCTGTTACCAGACAAATTCTGTTCCAGTTTTACCCTCCTCCCACTCTCACCATCCCCCAGGAAATATCCTCAAACATAATCTCTCCAACATACACTGGAGAGCATGTACTGGCTGCACTCACTAAAGCCAAGAACACAGCCTCAGTTGGCCCTGATAACACCCCAGTATACCTCCTCAGTAACCAGAAATATGACTTATCAGGACCCCTGGAGTCATTATTTAACAGTAGTTTTAAAACAGGCATTGAGCATAAGAATGGAGGACTGCAACGGTCACCCCCCTTCATAGGAGAGGACCTCCAACAGATCCTGGAAAGTACAGACAGTGCATTATCCTCTCTGGGTCATCTGTCAGGGGCAAGGAGCCATCCACGTGGCTAGTCATCTGCTACATCCACTGATGTTAGTCAACATAACCATGGACGAGTGAGATCCAGCTCCTGCGATGCTGGCACTTCCACAGGAACATAGATTCTTGAGGTTTCTATGCCCAGGAAAGGGTGACCCCACGGTCATAGCTGTCATTATGCAGGTACATTTGTTAGCAGATGTTTTATTTATGTATGTATTTATTTATTTGTTTATTTATTTATTTATTTGACATTGTTAACTGGGTTGGTCCAACTGGGCCAGAAGCCCATTTTCAGTGGAGACCCAAGGAGAAAAGCTCCAGTACAGAAACAATTAACCATTTTAATACAGAAGCAAAAAAATACAGTAGGCAAGCTAAAAACTTTAGATAAGTGAAATAAAATCTAGATCTAGATGGTGGTCTAACTCACACAGCACACCAAAATCAAGTAAAGGTCATGGTACTTCCTGTGCACCTCCTGGTAGATCCAGCTCTCATGGCTGGATAAGTGCACTGGAGGTGTAACCCTCTGTCATATTTGCCCTGGACCTGTCCAGTAGGGTGAGCTGCAGTGCTACACCATATGCTGAAGCTGTGTCCCAGACAGCATACACACACACACACACACACACACACACACACACACCACAGCACCCAGCACATAAACATAAACGCATTTTTTCTTTTGTTATACCTTAGCACTCACATAATTCACCCCTTTGCTTACTTGTCCACCTGTGCAAATCATGAGAATTGTGCCTTGACCTTTGTACATCATAGGATCATAGGATCATAGGAGGTTACTAGGCTATTGGCCTTGAGGCCCTTATAAGCCAAGAGTTTAGCCCATGTTTAGACAAATCAGCACTCAATGCCCCTGTCCAGCAGGGACATGGGTGGAATCCCAGGGGTATATTTTCTGTTTGCCATCCAGTTATCCAGGTTGTGCTTGAAAAGGGGTAAAGAAGTATTCTGATGTGGAGAGGGAGTCTATTCCATAGATGAGGAGTCTCTGGGACACAATTCTGTCCTGCCTACAAGTCCTGTTGATGTCACAGATCAGGCTGAGGCCACATCTGTGGGTTATGCGAGTTGAGCTTGACTTGTGGATATGCAACAGTCCCATCAAGGTGGGGCCCATCATCACCTTGTATGCCAGACAGAGGTCACCTCTAAGGAGTCTGTATGAAACTGAGTAGAGGGATAGGGCTTTTAGCCTATCTGTGTATGGTAGATGTTTGAGGCCCTGGATTCTCCTGGTGAGGAACCTCTGTGGTCTCTCCAGCTGCTGCATGGGCTTTGCAAGGTACATGCCGAATAGTGCATTGTACTCAATAATGGGCTTTATAAGGGAAGAATACAGGGATGTTATGACCTCCTTGTTCCTGGATGAGATACCCTTACTTATGAGGTGAGCCATGAAGAACTCATCATTACTTGAATTGCCTGTGTCTGATGAATAGTCTGGTATTTTTGCATGCATCATTTTTACAGTAGTGCATCTCCTTAATTCCTGTATAGTTATGATGTAAAACTGTGTGCAAACCTCTGTCTTTTTGCTTGTGCCATGGCAGATTGTGCTCAATTCTGCCTGACGTGGTCTTCCCCTGCTGCTGGCTCTGACTCCTCTATTTCACCTGCCACTGCCAGTGTTGCTGGGTACTGCTGGCTCTGCAATAGGCCATTCTGCTGTAAATATTTCCTAACTATCATATTGTGTAACATAGTATACAAGGACAGTATTTTGGCACATGTGGCGGGGTCATACTGTAGGCCAGCACTGGATGTATCCAGATAGTGAAATCATGACTTCTGTAGCTCAAACATATGCTCTACAATGATTCTGGTATGTGATTGTGTATGGCAGTACTGCTTGTCAATTTGATTGCATGAGGTAGAGTTTCAGGGCATACCCACCATCCTTATAATTTGATTTTCCTAGGAGGTATGCAGCTGAGGTTCCAGGGTAAAAAAAATAGTTTATGCTTCTGTTATTCTCTGTCTTTTATTGCATTCATGGTATATCCAGCACCATTCTCATAGTATACCATTGCTAAAGGTCACATATGTGCCATATGTGGGAGCTTTGAAAACTGCCTGGGCAGCCTGCATATACATTATAGATGATATCCTGTCTATTACAGACCACCTAGAAGTTAATGAAGTGATATCCTTTGTGGTTCATATACCCACTTCCCTGTATACCAGCTGGGGTTTTTATTTCAATGTGGGTACAGTCTTTGGCCCCCAGTATCTCATATCCTGCATGGTATTGGCTCTCTCTTCTGTGGTATATGGGAATCACCAATGCTCCCTCACATGCTAAAGCATAGCATCGGGCAACTGATCAATTATTCTTGAGGCAGATGCCTAAGATATGCTAACAAATATAAATGCACACATCAACACACACACCCACACACATACACACACACACACACACACACACACACACACACACACACACACACACACACACACACACGCACACACACACCTATTCTTTGGACTGTAGAAGAAATAAGAGAACTGAGGTGTAAACAAACATGAACAGAGGGTAGATGTTCAGATACTTAAGCTTACTTAAATTAGAAAACAGCTGACAAATGGTTCCATTAACCAGCTGTTTGCTAACCTACAGTGGTACAAATGGGCAGTGATGCTGAGCATGCCTGGCAGTTGCAGTAAATGTGATGAATTAACATCATTTGCTCTTTCTCAAATAAGTTCCAATCAAATGGCATGAATCCAAGTACATATATTTTGACTGACCAGCTCACATGAGACAAATCTCCACAAGATCATTAGTTTAACATAATCACCCCAACACTACAAATACAGTATCTCATTAGAAACAAATTTGCTTCTAGATTCTTAATGATTTACTTTCTGTTCATTATTGTGCTTTTTTACTGATTAATGTTGTTTTAAAATGTTACTCTTCTACAGCTTCTTTTTGATTCTTCCCATATTGTATGCAGCACAGCTTTGGATCCTCTTTTTACATAAATACATTAGTATAATGATGAGTAAAAAGGGCACACAGAAAAAACAGTCAGTAAAAATGGACAGAAAAATCTAGCAAGGTTAGACTTTCCACCGCGTAATTCTTTAAATCTCTTGTATTAGAGGCATCGTGATATATGCAAATAACCCTTTAAAGACATCGTGTTTCAGCTATATAGCAATTCTGAATATCCATAACTTTTTTTCTTTTTGAGTGTATTTATGGACAAATTCAGGCCTGAATGGATATCACTGAATGTCCAATAAAGCCTGAATGGATATCAGCTGGGTACAACAACCCTGTGTTTCTAAAGGTTAGCCAGACATTACACTTATGCTGTACTGTTGATGCCATAAGAAGGCTGAAATGTGCATGTTCACAGCTTGTGGGGTTTGACTTTATTTGCCTGAATTTGCCCATAAATAGACTTAAAAAGAAAAAAAGTCACGGACATTTAGAACTGCCATGTAGCTGAAACACCTGATGTTCTTAAAGGGGCATTTGTATATAGCCCATTTTGCCTCTAATACAAGAGGTTTAAGAAATCACACAGTGGAAAGGCTAGCCTTGCTATATTTTTCTTTTGGTTTTTACTAATTGTTTTTTCTGTTCATTGTTTCAGTTTGTTGGTTGGAGTATTTTGCAGACACCCTAATGGTTATGGATATTAGCTGAGTACAACAACCTTGTGTTGCTATAGGTTAGGCAAGCATTTCACTTATGATTGTTTTAATGATATAATAACTGAAGCATGAAGCATGTATGTTCAAAGGTAGTGGAGTTTGGTTTTATTGGTCTGATTTTATCCATTAATAGACTTAAAAAGAAAAAAAGTCATGGAAATTATGAATTGCCATAAAAGAGTTATTTAAGCAGTAACCCAAGGCATTGGTGTGGAATATTAAAATGTACCCATGGTTGGTGTGGTTTAAACACGAGGGTGAAGACCAAGTAATTAAATAAAGCCAGCCATGGGCAAATCTTAATATACCACACCACCAAGTTGGTTATTGCTATTATAAAATGACATTATTTAACAAAATAAAAAAATGTACTTTTCTTAAATAATGTCTTTGTATAACAGCGTGGGTCTGTCCTTCCACTGCTGGCAATATCCTGGCGCCTTTTTTTTTTATGTATTGCGCATTCATATGGGGCTTGCATTCCCATGCATACCCAGTACATTAGTACTTTGGAAAGGAAGCAACGGAATAAAGAAGATCTCCGTTGCTCCGTTTTTGTTTTTTTTTTTTTTTTTTTTTTTTATTAAAAAAAATGTTTTGGACAGTTTAGGGGTAGGAGAGAGACAGAATGGTGGAAATACAAAGAAAAACAGGTACGTGTCTTTAGTTTTAAATAACGTATCTGATTTTCATAGTATTTCCTCCATCCTGTCTTTCTCATATGTCCAGAGCCCGGATTACAGATTTTTTTTTTTTATTTTTGTTAAAAAAAAAATAAAACTTACAGAATATAACAATGGAAAAAAGTGTGAGAGACCAGACCTTTTTCCTTTGGTATTTGCCCGTAGTTCAGCTATTACTGCAAATTATATAGTATCACATCCCCTGTCCACATTGACAACCAGTGCCTCCCTTCCAAATCCATACCAACATATGTTAAGCCACCTTATTCAAGCCACTGACAAAGTAACAAAGCCAAACTAAAACATCTCACTTTCACTCATCTCTGTCCTAGTAACTTAAAAAAATAGAATATAGCCAGCTACCCACCTAATTACAGTAGTTGTGCTTTCTATGCAGCATGGTTTCTAGTCAGCAGTGACTGCTCTGTGTACTTTGACATCATCCTTCTTCACATGGACAAAGGTCATCTTACAGGTGCCATTTTCAAAGACCTTACTCAGGCGTTTGAACTGGCAGACCACTCCATAATACTCACTCATATTTTTAATATTAGATAAGCAACGCTGCATTATCCTGGTTCCAAAGCTTCCCCAGTAGCAGAACTTTTAAGGTTAAGATTGGGACATCTCTCTCTCTCTCTCTCTGTCTGTGCATAAGACCCCTCCCTTGCTAAAGGAGTACCACAAGGCTCCAATTTTGTCCCTATAGTCTCAATTTTTATTAATAAACTTCCATTTGACCTGACCAATATCCCACTAATTATGTACACTGATGACATGGTAAAATGTCGGTGAAACTTCAAACATTTATGGCATTCACAATAACTAAATCAAAACAACCACATCCTTCAATACTTAGAAATTTGGCTAGCCTTGGTATTAAACTTCATGCTGAGAAAAACAGCCATAAAATTAGCCAAGTATTCTACTGGGCTCACATGATGTCCCATGTCCTTTCTCAACCAGCAAGAGTGGCAATAGTCAAAGGAATCCTCCATTCCCAGTTAAAATATTGACTGCCTATGATTGTAGCAAATTCTAATAAAAACCCTACAGCCCTACAATCGGTCTCTAAAAAATATGTAATGTTATCCCTAACTCACCAAAAATGGAGGATCACTGCCTTGAAATCAAAAAAAGCCAAGTGGCTCCCAGTTAAACACAAGGACTCCTACTGGTTTCTTTCTTCTCCAAACTGCTATATCAAGACACCTTAATTCCCCTGCAGCTAAACTCAACACCACCATCACCCTATCTATAACCATATCTTTCAACTGTCCAGATTATCACAGAATGTCCAGAATTTTACCACATAATTTTGGTCTTTTCCCTATAAAATATGTGGTTTTCTGACAAATCACTGAATACTGAAGTCACTAAATAATGACAGACATTGAAGTTTCAGACTTTGCATCCTTCAAAAATGCATGCTGATATAAAACCTGTTATTCTAACAACCTTACAAGTTTCTAAGACCAACATATTAACACATTTGTTCGTACGTTTGGGCCCCCCCCCATTATTTTGTCTCTGTCCAGATTTCTTACACTAAGAGGTTGAGACGTATGTCTACAACCTTAGAAGACAGCTACAATCTGGTCCTATTCTGCACATCCCAAGAACTAGACTACAGTGCAGAAATCAGGGCTTTTCTATACTAGCACAGAAGCTCTGTCACTCACTGGCCAGATATATCACACTAACTATGCTTACAGACCCCACCTCAGACTATATGTAACCAAGCAAAGCCAGTGCAAATGTTTTTTCTTCTAATCACATCACCTAACTGCTGCCACACCTTACTGGAAGTCTAACAATTGCATTCTCCAATGTACTTACACTTATATGTATACCCTCCTTTTGGTCTAGTAATCTAAATAAACTGTAGAGACTTGTTATTTTTAAACAAGCTCTGTCTCATTGAATTATCCATTACCACATATGTAATTTTTTACCAGCAGGTTTACATTACCTAGTGCAATTTATCTTTTGTTATTTTGTTTTGTATTCCAGTTTTACACCAATTAAACTTGTTGCTAATTTCTGAACATGGTATGCTTTTATTATGCTTCTGTTTTGTTTATCTCCTGGGCTAGACCTGAAATTGATTATGCCTGATCAATGCCCTACACTGGTAAACAAATTAAATAAATAAATCTGGAATGAAAGTATTGACATATTATGATTAGACAATGTGAATAAGAGCATTGATTTCGCAGATGTTTAATCATATTCCTTGCTGTAGTGTCCTTAGCTATTTACAGATGGCACATTTATATAACTATCATGCTAAGTTAATAGTTTAGTTCTCTTTTTATTAAATCTTGTGTGCCTGAAAGATGTATCTTTGTTGCTCCTAAATCACAATTCCCAATAACTGCTAAATGTTTGCAATATTTAGAGAAAAAAATGTAAATAATTTGATTTTCATCTATGTTACTTTGATGTTACAGTTTTTGTGACATTTCTGAATGATGTCAATTTATAAAGATTTCATTTTTTGAAATTGTACATTGCTGTGTCAGAAATATTTTATTTAATATTTCAAAATCTGTACAAACTAAAGCTTATCTTTGCCTTTTTAAACTAAATATTGTCATAGAGATACATGTGTATATCATATGGAAATGATACAAGATATCCATGCAACAAGATAGATAAAAGTCATCAATCTATATTTCAGTGTCCAATTTAATTTGCTGCCCTTTACATTTTTCTTATCTGCATTCCTTTCAGGCAAGTAATCAGTTCCCCAGCAATGTGTGTCATGTCAAAGGACTTTCTGTTTTCTGCAGCCTCCTTTATTACACTTAATGGTTAATCATTCACATATACTGACTGTAAGTGCAATATTTTGGTTTTGTTATACCAGGGGCTTAATGCAGATTCTTACGGTAAAATTATTTAATCTCCACAAAAAGTACAGTTTTAAAATCTTTGTGTTTATGTATAGTTCCACAGATTTTGTTTTACAAATACTACCATGATAGACTTATCAGATTTATTGACAATTGACTTGTTTCTGCCAGTTTTCTTCACGTTAACCTACATTTTGGTTTACATCTTCCCAAGGAATGTTTGCAGCTATGAATCAGCACCATCCCTTGAATGTTGTAGGTAAAAAAAAATAACCTAACTGCTTTCTGTTTCTTTAACACTGTCTTATTGACACCAAAATAAATTGTCAACCAAGATAGAAGTCTTTTCCTGGTAACCTATATTTAGGTAACTGGGAACTAGGAAGCTGTCATGGCTTAGTGGTTCAGTACTTTGATTATAGTGCACAATGTCCTGGGTTCGAACCTTGTCATTGCTTTTGGGTGGGAGGTTGGCGTAATGGTTAAGGTGCTTACCTTAAAAACACAAGGTGCAGGGTTTGATTCTGACATGGGGTAATTGGCTAGGCTTAAAAATGGCTCATAAGAGCAGTTAGCCTAGTACTAACCTATGAACCTATGCTGAAGTAAGTTATAGAACTGTTGTCAGGATTAAAATGCAGGTGGTTTAGAGTCAGATTCCATAAAGTTTGCAGAACTCAGCTCAATCTTCTGATTTCCACTTAAGATTTGTGGATAACTTAGTAATATGCAAATATACCCCAGTTTACGTAGAATACCTCAGTGCAAGACAAATATAACCAGTGATGTTATAACAACCAAAATCAGTTATGTCAAATATGATTTCCAGGAAAAGTTGTTCATGAAGTAATATATGTATTTGCATTACCGATGCTCATCTACGGAAGGTATACAATCCCAAAAGAACTTTCATTGATACATGGAATGTACTAAATGATAACAAATGTGCATCTACCGTTATGTCTGAAAAGTGACAAAAATCTACAAATATTTACAGATATCACTATAATATGTAGACTGACATATATATATATATATATATATATATATATATATATATATATATATATATATATGTACATACACACACCACAATCGGTGGTATACAGGATAGTCTGCAAATTTTCTAATAAAAAATCAATTAAGGATGACTAAAGGCAATCCCAGCCACTTCTCCATGGATAATAGTAGCTAACAATGGGTACAGGACACATGTGGGGGAATACAGGTAACGCACACACCCAAGCAAATAGAGTAAAAGAAAAGCAGATGTGGGGTGAGGGTGAAGAAGAGGAGCACACAAGAGGTGTTGTGATGGAATAGGAAGGTCAGAGGGAGACTCAGAGGGGCACAGCGATTTTTTTTTTATTTTTGGTGGGAATAGCCACCTTATTTTTGAGAATAGAAACGATGGAAAAAACATAGAAAGTGGAAATAAGCAAAAGAGCTGGTACAGACATAGAACAAATATCACAAGACATGACAGACCAAAGTCTGAAATACACATAAAGGATGATTATGATACACAGATAGCACACATATACCCTGGGATTCATTAATCTTCTGTGCAGGAGTATGTTATTCCTGCATGGAAACAATGGTTTAAGGGCAACACAGCAGCACACCATGCATAGTAATGAAGGCGTGCTGCCTCTGCTCCTAAATGGACACAGAGCATGAACGAGTGCAGGGGGTGTGTCTGAGAGCAGACCTCTCACAATACACATGTCCCTGCACTCAGGAAGTGCTGTTCGGCAATTACAATGAGCGAGAATGCTCATAGGAGGCTGCATACCTCCCCAAATGTACAAATCCTCGCAGAATGTCCAGATTTGTCACCCATACAGTACCCCATTTGTCCTGGCAAATTACTGGGATGATCTCAGGATTGAAGTCGGTAAATAATGGCATACATTTCAGTTTCAGACTTCAAATCCATCAGATCTACACTACGGCATATCACAATACTGCAGTCACAACCCTTACAACCTGCAATGTGGTCCTAACATGAGCAATGAATGTGTAATATGGAATCCTATGTTAGGACAGCAAATATGGGAACTACATACCTTCACAACTACTGGAAGCATATATGTGCATACAGTCCAGATAGCATATAGTGGAAGCAGTTTTTGAGGTACTGACAGCATGCATTCTTCATGAGTATGGACCTTCCAGCAAGTAGAGGTCCCCAATGTCACACCAATAAATGGTCTGCTGTCCAAGATGTTTGGCCATCAAATGTGTCCACTTATCTGCAACAGAGGCAGCTGTGGCTTGCACATATCTTACATGCCATGGCATGGATCCCATACCCAGCAGGTAGCTCCCAGGAGTTGGAAATGTAGCCATACCTCACCATTGCATATACCATGGCAAACAGTGCAGACAGTCATGTATGTGGCGAGGATATATGGGACAGGATTAATGTAGAAAATAAACAGATAGCCATCCAAGACAGATGATGCCACATGTTGCAAACCAGTCATGCAGGCTTCCTAGTAACATGCAACAACACTGACAGAGTTGCAGGAATGTCTAGCAAGTACTAGTTGTGCAGTACCCATGTCAGCAATTGCCTGGACTCTGCATAAGTGTGGCCCATGGGTTAGGGTAATCAGATGGGACAGTTGTACCACAGGAAACATCAGCCAGGCCTTTCTACAGGTAGCGAATGCATAACAGCAAAGGTCCCCAAAAGGTATGCGTTGCAATATGTAATGGTGTACCAAGACCACGTTGGAAACCTACAGACAGTATAAATTAAGATACATGTCCTGCACAAACAACATCTCACCCCACCTCAGGTCCACCATCCCCATCTGTACCTTGCCGGTGCCAGTGCCAGTGTACACCTGTATGTTTGCCATTCATTAGCAGGGTCTAGGCTGGTACACATGGTGGTCAGTGTTTGGGACACTGCAAACTGACACATGTGTAGGCCATAGTTGTC
The DNA here is from genome assembly GCF_019279795.1 of Protopterus annectens. Classification (NCBI taxonomy): domain Eukaryota; kingdom Metazoa; phylum Chordata; order Ceratodontiformes; family Protopteridae; genus Protopterus; species Protopterus annectens. Next base: position 1,523,377,220 of record NC_056729.1, read on the forward strand.
AAACATCTGCAAAAAGGCTGAGGGTGGGGAGGGGTGTCAACATGACACAACAGTGCACTGAAGAAGAGATCCAAAGGATGCTATGAATGGCTGTATCTGCATGCAGTCAAGGTCAGGAACTGTGGCAGACATAACCCTCACTCCACAGCAATAGTGATGGCACTGTGTGACCTCCAAGCGATGTGCACATGAGTTGAACTTGCAATCATACAGAGTTGGAGGACATTTGTATGACAGACTGACCAAATACTGGCAAATTCAGATGGCCCATGCTAGTATACCTGTGCCAGGAATAGTGACTGCTGTAGTACACATAACAGTAGGTTCAACAAACCATCATGATAAGGGCGTGCACACATATGCACCCACAAATTGTATGCCTCTCAATCAGCATCTGCATAACTAAAACATTTGTTTGACACTGCATTTGATTGCACAGGTCATATATCACATATCAGGTTTGCGTAATGTTAACATATGCAGTAATGTGGTCCCATGGCATATCAAGGAAGAGGGTATCATATCAATAAGGGTGTGTACACTCCCCATAGCCATGGTAAGGTTTGAAGGTTGTCAGTGTAATTGTATTGTATTGGCCATAGATGCACCGCTGATGATGAGATCTGTAAATTAGACATCAGGCATTCACAAATGACATCTGTCCACATATCATCCCAGGTATGTGTCGGACAAACACATAGGGGCTGTGAGTAGTAGAGAAAACATAACTGACACAATAATACACATTCAGCAGTGGTGTGTACACCTGTGAGGTATGGTGCACAGTACATGCCAGTGTGCCGAACAGGTGCACAGCAATACTGTGTACACGAGTGCAGTGTGTTCCAGGGGAAGGGGCATCACCTACTAACACAACCTATGCATCACGGAGATGTATAATGCTGCTAGCAGGTATTGACTATAGCTGCACTGCATGCTGTTGAGTGCCATATGTAATGCCTTTTGACAGATGGGTAATGGGAGGTCTGTGTGTAATATCTTTGTGCAACCTCACCTGTAAGTGTGTGCGTGTGAGTGGGTGGGGGGGGGGGCTATTTTGTCCGTAACTGCAATCTGGTGGAGTGGAGGGGGTTGATGTATGTAGGATGTGTGTGTGTGTGTGTACGTGTGTGTGTGTGTTTGTGTGTGTCTCCATGTATACACATGTGTGAGTGTGGGGTTGTTCATATCTCTCAACTTCCCTTTGAAATCATGCAGTACATGGACATGGACAGACACATGAGACACCAGGAATACTTTTCTGACATGCAATCTCAGGACAGCTGATTGTATAATAACGTCTGTACCATGAAACATGCATTGGGAGGGAAACTAGACACCAGGGATACTGTTTTAATTGCAATCAGCAGAAAGGTGAAAGAATACCTACGTATGCAGCACTACAAATGCATTGGGGAATTACTAGACAACACCAGAGAGTGTTTCCAAATATTACTGTAGTCCACATAAAAAGTTAATGCAACAGATCTTGCATCTACTGAACAATAGTTATGTATGACACTCCAGTGCGTGACATTATTGAGTGACTGTAGTAGCCCATAACATATGGGGCCATGTTCAAGATGTCTGGACAAACCCAGGGTGAACACTGGATGACATCAGGGAGTCTTTGAAAAAAACGACTCCAAACAAGTCAAAGAGGTATTGAAGTAACAGGTTATGTTTTATGATCACTTTTCTAGGCAAATAGTAGAATGATACGTTAATGATTGGTATTATTGATTGTAATTATTCAAGACTGATGCAGGATGGGGAAATTAAGGGAAAAAACTAAGGACATTCTGTAAACTCAGGGTTCATACTAAGCTAACTGCCCTTGCAAGACATTTTAAGCCTAGCCAATTATTCCTTGTGAGACTCAAACCCTGCACCTTGTGCTTACAAGGCAAACACCTTCACCATTAGGCCACCCTCCCAACAGGTGGTAAGTAAGTAGTATGGTAAAATGTCAGGGTGCGTGTGCATGTGCGTGTGCATGTGCGTGTGTGTGTGTGTGTGCGTGTGTGTGTGTGTGTGTGTGTGTGTGTGTGTGCGTGTGTGTGTGTGTGTGTGTGTGTGTGTGTGTGTGTGTGTGTACTGTTAAGCAATGATGCACAGGTCTTAAATTGCATTTCTTGTTTTCCCCTCACAGGTGGCAAGGTGGGTCAGGGTCCCTCCTGCAGGCAATCTGATGTTGGTGTCCATACAGACACTGAAAATGATAATAGGTGTGTTGAGGCACAGGCGGGGTTGTCAGAGGCTGAAGCAGCACCATCGTTTGACATCCCGCTGTTATCCACCCCATTCCTGCACACAGTCACAATGCCTATACATACCCCTATCACCAGTGGCCATATCAGAGGGACAGTTGGCAGTTGGTGGCATGGGACAGGACAGTGTGGTATCTATGGCACATGTGTCTGGACTCAGCAGCCATAGCTGGAGGTCCGGTGGGGTACCACATAGGCAGATGTACAGGGGTGCTCGTTGGAGAGCTGCTGGTCATCATGCCCCTGGCAGAAGTACCACATCTGATACCACCAGACACATGTTTCAGGCTGTCATGGAGGCGCAGGCATGTATGGAACGGTACACCAGACAGGCTCTGAGGCTGCAGAGAGCTACTTATTCAGCTGTCACTGCATCCATGATCTTGCAGGTGCCCTCCCTTATTTTTCAGAGGTCATGGATAGATGGTTGGGTAAGACAGTGGGACTCCTCGACCGTGGCATGTCTGTGCTTGAGCATGGGGTGGGAGTGGTCTGATGGCCATGTGGATGTAGGCCAGCAACACCAACAGCTGGAGGTCGATGTGAACGTGCAAGAACACCAAGCCACTCCCATAGTGGCAGTACCAGCCCCAGCACTGCGGGGGGTGCTGTTCACACCACACCACACAGGCCATGTGCACATGGCCCTGGCCAGTCCCATGGGGGACCTGGTTACAGCAGACATATGTCATCATTGGGGGAGAGTACCATATCGAGGCTTGTACCTGGATGTCCCCGTGGAATGCCTGGCAGGCATAGTTCTCATGTCTGTGGCCGGAGGCGGTGAACTGCACACCCTGCCAGGTATGGTCTGCAGCTCTCCAACAAACACTTGTATAGGGAAAACACATGGCAGAACTGTGTGCATGCATACTCACACACAATACAAACACAACTAGGGCAACCCCATACCTACACATACCACATCACCATGGCCATATCAGTAATTAAACCCCCTCATTCACACACATGGTGTCAAATGTATGGCTCAGCCAAGGTCTATGGCAAACCAATAACACACCCTGTGCATATGATGATACCTGTGCCACATCCCTGTCATCCATAACATTGATGCAGGGACAGGCTGTTATGGTTCTGATGCACACAGTGACTGCACTACAATGTACCAATGTAATGCTGTGTAACATGTTGTCAGCAGTAAAGTTTAATGCTTACATGTCAGGAAGTGTAGCTGTCCAGCCATTATGCATTATAGCTGTTATTAACACTGAGTGATTGTTGTCTCCATAATGTAATCCATTTGTGTTGTAGGTGTCCATGTGTCAGTAAGAGGATGGTCTGCTGTTGTATCCTACAAGGGGTATGGCACTGTGGTGACACCTTGGCTGTGCCATATCCTGGGTAAAGGTGAACACATGTCACAAGTCTCTATAACAGTTACTGCATGTGCCACATGGCTGATAGGTCTGGGGGTGGTGTATACAGGTGAGTGCATGGCGGCTGCTGTCAGCAGCCCTTCTACAGTGGACAATGGTAAGTGTACTGGGTGGTACACACCACATGTTTGTGTATAACACACACAGATGCTTTAGTGTTGATGCAATGCACAGGGAATACTGTACACATGAATGTATGTACATGTGCAAGGAACACATTGTAGCCTATGTAATTCCACAAAGCCAGAATTGGCACAACAACACATTGGGAAATAAGCAGTCTGCTAGTTTAATGTCATTGACGATGGTACTGGCAGGGTATATGTCCCCTTCCCCAAGGTATTGGAATCCTCAACTCGGTAAACATAGGTGTGCTGGTGTGGGTGGCACAGCCCTCCCCTTTGGTGCGTGAGAGTTGCTGTAGAACCACAGATAGTGTGATAGACAACATCCTAACCTGTTAACATGAACTGTACCGTATTATGGCCAACTAAGCAGGGGGATGCACTCAACAGAAACTGCAATGATGGTGGCTATGTCCACAACAGCCACACCCAGTTATATATACCAACCCCAGTATTGCTGCACACCTATACAGTGGGGAAGATGGTATTTACATATCTATCACTAGTTGAGATGGAATGTATGGCCACAGGATGATACCTGTGAAATGTTAGCATATGCCAGGCAGTTCTCAGACAGATGACCTCCTGGGACATGTATATTCTGCAAACAGAAGTAGATTCCTTCACATATACACACACTCTTACTTGGCAACACTGGGACTAGACCCCTACCTAGGTTTGTAGCGCTACTGATGTGTGTGGCCTTAATTGCACACACCACACAGCTTTTAGGATGAGGTGCGTTCCAGCTTACATGTTACATGAAGAACATCCCCAGGCCTGTACAGTATGGGAATGGGGGATGCACTGGTTGTTTATGGACAATACATAGTGTGACATACAATCATATACACATTGACAAACACATAACAGTCAGACACACATCTGAGAGACCTGGGCTTATCAGTGCTAACTACTTTGTCAGTATGTCCATTGTGTTACAGATAAGTTGCACACAGCACATGCATAACTGGCCTGGATAGTGTTATCAGTTACCTGTATGGTTGATGGTGACAGTGGTCCCTATACAATGGACATAACAATGTTAACATGAACTGTACAGTATTATGGCCAACTAAGCAGGGGGATGCACTCAACAGAAACTGCATGTAACTCTCACCCTGAGGATCATGGGCCATGTAGCAGGGGTACCATGGTGTAAAGACAGTATACCCAGCACCCACACCCCATAGTGGATATTGTACACACTGAAACCCATGATAATGCTCTGAAATACCCAGCATCAAACATTGACCAGGACTGCAATACAACCCATTGTCTATCCCAAGAGTGCTACTACAGGGATATGCATCTAATGCACATGCCACAGGCATAGTAGGGTGATGCATTGTCATGCCTCTCATATGGTCAGCAACATCACTATCCTTAATACTGTGTGGCAAGGCATATTGTATTAGGAGAATGTGGCCTCAGAATGCTGTACCCTACATATATACACATATGCACACATATACACACTTGCCAGAACTCAGTGGGTATCCCATGCCTATCAACCCATTTGTACAACAGTGTTGTGCTGGTACTGCAAGGCCCAGGTAGCCCTTAGGGAGAAGAGTGTAACAAGGCACATGTAATGTCTGGTACAGCAGCAGCCACATCTAACTATGGCAATGGGGGGTGCGGTGGGTGTGAAGGGCCTCAGGGTATTCTCAACACAAGGTCTACAAGCACACAGACACTGATATTCTCAGCAATGCACATGTACACATTTGTCAGTACTGGGGTCCATTGGTACAGGTGTTCATAGGTGTGTACCAGGCTATTGTCCACGGAGAGATGGGAAGTGTAGGGGATGTGTGTACAGTGGTATCATGCCACCTGCCATGTGCCAGCAGGCCATCTATCAACAGATACCACGGGGTGATCCTCAGGGTGAGAGTTACATGCATCAGCCAATCATCTGGGTGCATCTTGCAGAGGGCCAGTGAGGTGCTCCATTTGACATGTATGCAACATGTATTACATAACATGGTCAGTGTCTGTCTTGGAGACCTGTACTCAAGCATGTTCTGTTGACTGTGGTAGTGTAGTTGAGGTATCCATTGCATGTGGTGCATACAGGGTGTGGATTCCTAGCTGTGGCATTCATAAAACAGCTGGGCAGACATGCCAGTATCAGTCAAGAATAGATTGCCTGTAAGTAGCCAAGATGGATACCTGACATCTGCACATCTGTATAGAGAACAGACAGACATCAGCTAGCCAGCTAGCTATGCATTAGGATGAATGTGTTGACAGATAGATGTCTAACACCAATAGGTATGTCATTACTACATGACGGCAGCCTCACTGATGTGCTATACACACAGTAGTCTACAGTTATGTTCCACATGTCATTATCCAGTAGGAAATGTAGACTATGAACAGCCAAAGCATGTGTTTGAGGAAATTGAGTATGTGATAGTCTGTACGCAAAATGTACTGTGAATTGTGAACTCTGAATGAACTCTGAACTATGAAGAAAATGCTGAACAACAAGAATCTGCCTAACAGCAGGAAATGTGCCTTTTATGGAAGTGCATCCGATTTTCTCTTTCTGCCTAGAGATATGATGATGTGAATTGTCTTATGTTTACGGGTAAACCTTTGATTGGTTAATTGCCCTGTGTAATAATCTAATTGGTTCAGTTTCATATTTTTGTACTGTCAGCAATATTATCAGTACATAAGCTTGTTTATTTCCTTGTTCTGGGAGTCTCCCTGGTACTTTCCATGAGGCTCCCGCACGTGTGTACTTGTAGTTAATAAAAACCACTGAAAGAGAGAAAAAGCTGTATTCTTCATTTACAAAGTAATGTACAACTTAACAATTGGTGCCATTTACTCGGATCTGAATTAAGAGCAAGCTGCAGCAGTTGGGAACTGAACAAAATACTGCTAAAGGGCCCATGGCAGATATTTCTGTCTCTGTAGTATTTCTTTCATTTTTCTGTCCCTGTCTGCCTTCAAAATTTTACGAATAATTTTTTTTTTCTGACAAGTTATGATTTCTCTCATTCAGTCATTTAAAGGTAAGTGGCATGCATTTCTTTTCTGCTTTGAATACGCAGCATGAAAGTGGGGTAAATAATGTGCAGAATGAGAGTGGGGTTAATAAATACACAGTATGAGAGTGGGGTTAATACAGAAAATACTGGCATCATATGTATGAAAAGAGGAATGCTAGTGGGGTAACAAGACGTTTTTATAACGCCTTAGCTAGACTTGTGACTAAACAGGTATAGCTTATTGAATGATAGTGGGGTTACAAGATGTTTTTAATGCCTTAGCTAGACCTGTGTTAAACAGGTATAGCTTATTGAGTGCTAGTGGGGTATTGAGTGAAAATGGGAGCGAGTGCGGGGAAAATAAATGAGCCAGAAAAAGGTACACCAGCTGGTTATATGTTTTATAGGGTGTCCCGGGACAGTTGTACGTTTTTGGATCAGTGGATCACCCTTACTAAAGATGACGGCGATCTAGCATTTCTGAAAATGGTAGTTTTAATAAGGATATTCTGAATAATTTACAGAAAAAGTTAAAAAAGAAAGGAAAAATACCAGGGTTGTGCTGGGCAGCTTTTAATGATTGGATATGTGAGGCTAAAGAATGAGAAAAGGATTAGGTCGTTAGTAGCCTTAAAGATAGTCAACAAAAGTTAAAAGAGCAGATAAAGGAACTGCGACAAACTGCTAAGAATCTAGATATAACAAATGGTAAATGTTTAAAAGAACCACTCTCTAAGGGATTATATCCAGTACAAGAATTAAGTAAATTTCAGATACCTGAATCATCTGAGGATGATAACCCATGGTTTCCCCCACCCCCTACGGCTTCTCCACCGCAATATCAGCCTTCACAACTTCAGGACGGAACTGTTAGCTCCACAATACAGGGAAAAGGCCAGCGAAGGGAAGAACAAACTATTCCTGACTCCAGAAGTGGAGATCAGGAAACAGCAGGCCAATCTAGCCGAGTAGCTATAGAACAACCTGATCAGATAGATACAGGCAAATCATCCCCTAGAGTAACCCGCTCTAAGGTAAAGAAACATCACAAAATGAAAAGTACAAATGCTTTTTGACCCTAAGTCCAGTCAGCTGAAAATACCTCAGAACAGGAAAACTGTATATTCGCACAAGGGCAAATATTATAAGCAATGCCCAATTGTAATTCAGGACAAGGATGGTTACGTTAGTCCACATAAATCTCATCAAAGCTTTACTTCTGATTCGAACATGAGCTCATCAGACGAAGCAGGAGTGTTCCCATTGAGGGAGGTTCCAAATCCAGCACATGCTAGAGATGCGGAACAACCAGCTACTGTAGTCGTACCTAGGGCGTGGTCAGCAGTTGATTTTCAAGCAATCACTAAGTCACTTCCGCCTATTCGTAATAACCCAGCAAAATTCCAACGTGTATTAGCAGGACACATTTGTTTACAAAATCCTACTATAGAAGAAGTTAAAGCAGTCCTCCAATATGCTGTTCCAGCTGATCTAATGAAACGTATCTGGGATCATGCCAATGTCCCCACCCCAATACCAAAACATGACATACAAGGGGAAAATGGTTTTGAAGCAGTCAGGCAGTGAATAGTCGATGCTATCATTGATATAGTTCCATCTACCCCCAATTGGTCTAAGATTAAATCAATCATACAGAAAGAAGATGAACCTATAGATGAGTACTTACAATGACTTACTGATGCCTTTGAGGCATATTCCGGATACCCAGGACCCACCGAAGGGCCAGCACAAAGCAGGCTGTCAGCTGCTTTTGTGGATGGGTTACGCCCTCAAGTGAGAGATAAATTAAAAGAGGTATGTTTGAATTGGCCTAGTTTAGGCCTACATGAGTTAGTTCAGCAAGTACAATACCTATCTGACCATTTGGCTAAAGAAAAAAAGGATTAACAGGAAAAATTAGTACAAGCACAAATCCAAATGTGTAAGCCTTTGGCCAACCCAGTCACCGAGGTAGAGGACGAGGGTGGGGAAGAGGGAGAGGTAGGGGTGAAGGTCCAGCAAATCAAGTTAGACAAAACTATCAAGGTATGCAGTCAACCCAACCTCAGAATCCTAGTAATCAGACCGAGTGTTTCAACTGTGGCCAGGCAGGCCATTGGAAAAATGAGTGTCCATACTTGGCTGAACAACCTGCACCGTATACTGATGCGTCACAACAATGGAACTTTAACTGGATGCCAAACCCCCGACAGCAACCACAATGAAGGTTCCCTGAACAGAAACAACAGCAGTTGTACCCTTTTCTTCCTGTGGATCAGGACGGACCACATGTCATGTTACTGGTTAAAAATAAACCATATCCGTTCCTGATTGATACCGGGGTGACTAAATCTATGCTGACTAGCAGAACAGCCATGAATATTCCCCTTTCTAACAAACTAACTAAAGGAGTAGGTGTCTCTGGTATACCTATTGAGTATTCTGAAACTGTACCAGTCCCAATAACTTTGGGACCTTTGCAGGATAATCATGCATTTTTAGTAGGACCCTCAGCACCTTTAAACTTGTTAGGAAGAGATTTGCTTTGCAAAATGGGGGCCACCATTTTTTGCACAGCTGATGGAGTTTATCTCCAAGTACCTTTAGACCAACAGGACACTATTTTGGCAGCCTTGGATGACACCATAACACTACAATCTATGTGTATTCAGTCCGAATCTAACAGAAATGAAGATTTACATTCCCTACCCTCTTACTTGTGGACAACTCATGACAATGATGTAGGATTTTTAACTTCAGCTATCCCTGTAAAAATAACTCTAAAACCAGGTGCAAAGTTGCCGCGAGTACCACAGTACTCTCTGATGGCTGAGGCTATCTCTGGTATAGCCCCTGTTATTTCTGCACTAGAACAGCAAGGGATCATAATACCCGCCACAAGCCCTTGTAACACTCCAATATTACCAGTGAAGAAACCTGGTAAACAAGCTTACAGATTTGTACAAGACTTATGGGAAGTTACCAAAGCAGTTATGCCTGTCTTCCCAATTGTGCCCAACCCAGCTACTATTTTAAGCTGCATCCCACCTACAGCTAGATATTTTACAGTAATAGATATTTCATCGACTTTTTTCTCTATTCCAGTACATCCTGATAGTCAATATTTGTTTGCTTTTACCTACAAAGGGCAACAGTATACTTGGACTGGATTGCCCCAGGGGTATGTAGAATCCCCAACTTTATTTTCAAGGGATGCATAGACAGTTACAAGATTTACAATTACCGTCACGTTCAGTTTTAGTTCAATATGTGGACGATATACTTATATCCTCTCCAGACAGTACTTCATGTAAGGAAGATTCCCTTTTAGTAATAAATTTTTTAGCTGCACGAGGATTTAAAATAAATAAATCTAAACTACAATACTGTCAAGACAAAGTGCAATATTTAGGACACATTATTGAAATGGGTTCTCGTTGGATACTCCCTAACCGAATTAGTTCCATTCAAAATACACCACGTCCTGTAACTCAGAGACAACTTAGAGGGTTCCTTGGTCTAGCGGGATACGGCAGACAGCGGGTATCTAATTTTTCGGAACTTTCAGCCCCTCTGCTGCAACTTTTGAAAAAGGGACATTACAGACCCTCTACCCTGGACATCACAGCATGATGAGGCTTTCCAGGCCATCAAAACGGCCCTGGTAAATCCTCCTGCCTTAGGATTGCCGACTATTCAAAACCTTTCATTTTCTTTTATTGCGAATGGAATAAAACTGCTCTAGGACTCTTAACTCAGCAACGCACTGGAGGTTACTGACCTATTGCTTACTACAGCACTCAATTGGATCCAGTTGCTTCTGGTTACCCAGCTTGCTTAGGGGCTGTGGCAGCAGCTGCCATTTTGGTAGACATGGCAGCTCCAATAACCCTGGGGCATGACACGGTATTAGCAGTCCCACATGCTGTTCAAGCATTGCTTCTGAAGACCAAAACACAATATTTATCAAATGCACAATGAAATAAGTTTAATGGGTAATCCCACTTTACAAGTTAAACGCTGCCCACCACTAAACCCAGGTTCTTTAATACCGACCTCAGATGAGGGTGAACCACATGATTGTGTACTAGTAGTTAACTCTGTTCTTTCTCCTAGGTTAAATTTATATGATACTCCTTTACAAAATCCTGATTTAGTTCTTTTCATTGATGGATCCTGTTTAAGAACAAACTCTGGAGAATTCCAAGCTGCTTGGTCAGTCTGTACACTGACTAAAGTATTGCAATCAGCACAATTACCTACAGGCACCTCAGCGCAGGTCGCGGAATTAGTGGCATTATCAAATGCATGCAAAATAGCTAAAAACAAGTCTGTTACCATTTATACTGATTCCCATTATGCCCATGGTGTTGTGCATGATTTTGGTATGTTATGGAAAGAATGGGGGTTCCTAACATCTTCCGGAACACCCATTAAAAATAATTTTTACATCAATAATTTATTACAAGACTTATTGTTACCTTCTGAAATTGCTGTTGTTAAATGCGCAGCCCATCAATCCAATGATACTTTTGAAAGTATCAATACAACAACTACCAGCATTGTTCAACCTTTACCCCAACCACCTTCATCTTTGCTTCAGGCAGAGGCGATGACATCGACTTCATCAAACAATTTGCAAATGGTCACTGGTTTGGCAGATACGCCTCCCCCGAATCAAGAAGCATTTACCAACCATGCTCTACTTCACTCCACCGGAGCGATCCCTAAAAATACCTCTACAACACCTTCTTCCTCTGGGGCTTTTTTACCGTATCTGAAAAAGCAAGTTACTCATTACAACAGAGGGAGGTCCCACAGCAGAGACTCCCGCAAAAGGAAAAACTCGTCGGAGCAGTTTCCACAAAACAGAAGGAGAAGGAACTGACTTACAGCCTTTTGTTTAACCATTCTAGTGTCTCTTTGGACTTTTCTAGCATTAAGGTCCTGAACAAAGGCCTTAATTTTATACCAGCGACTAATGCGAAGTTGACAGATACTTTAATTGACTTGAGGCTGTTCTGTAGGAATCTATGTTTAAAGCTGCTTTTTAAAACTGATGAAGGGGTTGATCAAGACGTAGCACGCTATAGAGTTAATAGCACATTTATACCTAATATGCCCCCACACGTTGAATGCTTCCTAAAGGCTTGTGAACATCAATATTATTTGATGTTCAGTAAAACAAACAAGAAAGGAAGATACTATAATCTCAGTCCATTGGAAGTAAGTAGCCTGAACTACCTTAAACAGGATTCTCGAATAGTAGTGAAACCGGCTGATAAGGGGGGGGGGGTTGTTGTGCTGGATAGAGATGACTATCAGAGAGGCATGTATAGCATGCTGTCAGAAGCAGATACATATACATCCATTACTCATAAAGAAGTGTCACATATTGTCAACACGGTCAAGGACACCATATATGATTTGGTCATATGTCGCCAAGTTAGTCAGGAGATATATAATTTCCTATATATAGAGTTTCCCACCATACCTACTATCAAAGGCTTACCCAAAATTCACAAGGAGATAACTCCAATCCCTTACAGACCCATTCTGTCAGGTGACAATTGGGTAACAGCCCATATATCTAAGTTTGTGGAGGATCTATTGAGACCGGTAGTTAACCAGTTTTCTACTATATTGAAAGACACCTATGACCTCTTAGATAATATTAAGGATATCAAGTTGGATAACAGCAAACAATATATATTTATTGCTTTAGATGTCAGAAATCTATTCACATCAATACCCAATGCAGAAGGGATGGAATATATTAGACAACTTTTGAGTAAAGAAACCACCTTTAGTAATGATAGAATCATTCTGGTGTGCCAATTATTAGAACTCATTTTGTATAACAATGTGTTCATGTTTGACGATAGGTATTATTTACAAAAATGGGGGGTAGCCATGGGCACCCCCTGTGCTAATACCTACGCCAATTTGGTAGTTCTATGGTGGGAGAAGTCGTTTCTTTTTACACATGAAAGATTCAAACACATAAAACTTTACAGACGTTTTGTAGACGATATTATTATCGTATGGGAAGGTACCCTGCAACTGTTTGAAACTTTCCTAGGTTACTTGGAAACTACCAGCAGCTTTCTGAGATTCACAAAGGAAACTTCTGCTACTCATATTAATTTCCTTGACGTGACACTTAGTTTCACATCTGAGGGTGGCATTATTTCATCTTTGTACAGGAAACCTACGTGGCGCAATGCGTTGCTGACTTTTGACAGCATGCACCCTAGGCATGTGTTCCGGGGCATAGTAAAAAGCCAGTTCCTCGGGATAATGAAATTATGTAGCAATGAAGCAGATCTCATTAAAGAGGCCCAACTATTAGAGAAATTATTTCTCGATAGAGGCTATGACCCCAAAATGGTTGGGAAAATCAAACATGACATATTGGGACAGAGAATACCAGTAGAACTACCCAGTACAGAACCACACAGTCAGGTCGTTCAGTATTGTAGTAGAATGAAATCCTTCTACAATAATCACATTAGGTATGTAACAACTTACACTAGTGATATTAAGAAAATACAATAAGTCATCCAAGACAATTGGCATATATTGACTATAGATGCCAATACAAGAGACCTGATAGGTAGAAATCCATCTTTTTTATATAAAAACAGTAAAAGCTTAAAAAGGATTCTATGTGGTGATATACATATCACAACTGATGGCAATAGAATGACCCCGTATAATCCTGTTTCATATAGACGAGGTACTTTTCCATGCTATAGCTGCAGTAGATGTAATTACATCACCAAAGAACAATCATTTAAACATCCAACTATGGACTATGTATTCACACCGCACTTTTTTGCTAACTGTAATACTCGTAACCTCATATATCTTGCCACTTGTATCAAATGCCAGTCATTCTACATAGGATTAACAAAAAGGAAGCTCCAGGAGCGCATTTACAACCACTTGTATGATATTAGGAAGAAAATAGAAACAAATGCGTTAGCGAAACATATTTTGGAATTTCCATCACATTCCTTTACTTTTAGAGTGCTGCAAATAGTCATTGACAATGGTAGGGAAGGTAACAAGGAGAATAACCTGGCCATTAACGAACTAAACTGGATACTGAAACTAGGAGCACATCTGACACCAGGGATCAATAATTCTATATCCATAAAGCCGGTTTTGCTATCTAGATAGGCAGGAAACCATTATTATCATATATATACAGCTTTTATGCAAGCTTGAGTTTATGGATTTATGCATATAAGGCAGATTATATATGAATATATTTATTTTAGAGAATTTTTATGTGTTGATTTAATATACAGTTATATACACTCTTTAGTGCTTATTGACTTACTAATACAGATTTACATCTAGAATTACTGCATTATTATTTTATATACATATCCTTCATATAAATGATATAAATAACATCAAGCTTAATTTTACAAACAACTCTACAGCTAGAGGCATAATTAATATATATATATTTGTCTAACTTATGTAAGTTTTTAAGCTTTTTTAAGCTTTATTACAATTTGATGGCAGTTAGTTTTTGGTCCTGTTTCCTGGTTTTTTGGTCCCATTTTTTGATACCATTTCTTGGTAACATATTTTTGTCTCCTTGGTTCTAAACCTGCGTTACACTCAGTAGATTAACGCATTCAGAAAAAGTCCTATTTCAGTTAATTTTACTTGAGACATGTAGCCTGAATAAACTTCTCAAGACCAAGTAATTCATATGTATTCGAGAACTCTTCATACCAATGTTTTGCTGTTAGAGTTCCGCTTTTTATTTGATTTAAATATACTCCATGGCACCCCATATCAATACTAAATGCACACAGAAGAATTGACTTTAAGGAAATGCCTTAAAAAGGAGTTAGCATTTTTATTTTAATTTAATTTTGTCTTCTAATTTTGTTTCTTAGTTTAGCTTTTATTTTATCACTGCTTATCGGGAGCAACATAAGTCCTTATGCTCATATAAACAATGTTTGAAGTACATGCCCGAGATTTGATGTGCTTTTATTGAGCATTCTGATTTTGTTTTATATTTATTAACCAAATGTTGCATAGATTTTCCTGACTATTGTGATTATTAACTTTGTTTTACTGACTATGTCAGTAAATGTTTAGTGAGATTTTATTATGCACGGATCAATGAGACATTGAGCGTAAGAAAGGTCTCTAATGTATATTTAATGTTAGGTAGCATGACAATAATGTTTTATTTTTAAGTTTTAAAAAAAGAAGTATATTTTATTGACACACATATAGTGAAGCATTTTACGTCATGTGACTTTTTAGATAGTTCTGATTTCTATCTGCCATGTCTCGCTTGCAATAGCGGTGAGATTCTCGCTGCTTAATGAGCGCACTTACATAGCGCTTAGCAACAAACACACAGCTGTTTTAATCATAAAATTGTTCAATTAATTTCCCGTGTTTTAGAGGTTAAATAACAGAATTTATGTATTTTCTAATGACATCTGATGAAGCGTGGACTTACCACGTGAAAGCGCTTATCTTTTGTATTCTAATAAAGAATTGCTTGGATTATACAACGGACTGTTAATATTTTCTTCAGCCAGAATACTCGTGGTTTTAAAGAATAACTTTGTGCGTACTCCTTGTGGTTGGTTCCTCACTTTCGTTCCTACATACTTTTGAAAGTAAGGGCAATAATTTTGCTGACTGGGCTGCTAAACAGGCCGCTTTCTGACAAACTATTCAGGGTCACTTTTTGCAGCTGTTACAATCCATGACAACTTTTGATGATACAGTGTTAAAAGATTTACAGGATGAGGTTTCAGAATCAGAAAGAAGAACATGGCTGGCTAACAATTGTTTTAAATGCTCTGATTCACTTTGGCAACATCCAGATGGCAGATTGGTCTGCCCTATATCCATGCTAAATTCTCTCATTAAAACTTATCATTTGTCAGCCCATGTTGGGGTACAAGCTTTAATAAAACAAATCCAAAGGGATTGGTTTGCCCCAAGGCTTTCTGCTTCTGTACAGCACGTTGTGAGCACATGCTCCATTTGTTTACAGTACAATATTTTAAAAGGCACAATGGCTCCCGCACAACCCTTGCCAAAACCATTGGGACCATTTTGCGCTTTGCAATGGGATTTTATTGAATTACCAATATGTGCTCATTTTAAATATGCTTTAACTGTTGTTGATATTTTTTCTGGCTGGCTAGAAGCATACCCATGTGTAAAGAACGATGCTATATCAGTTGCTAAGAAACTTTGTTATGAATTTATACCTCAATTTGGTGTTCCCTGTTATATATATTCAGATCATGGAACACATTTTACAGCTCAGTTAATTGACTCACTGTGTACTATGTTGGGTATCACTTTAAAATTTCACTGCCCATATCAACCGCAGGCATCTGTCATTATCGAACATATGAATCAAACACTGAAAACCAGACTAGCAAATATTACTACTGAAACAGGCCTCACTTGGGTACAGGCCTTACCTCTAGCTTTGCTCTCTATGAGAGCACAAGTACATCCTACTAAAGGTCTTTCTCCTCATGAAATCCTCATGGGCCGCCCTATGCGCATGCCCATGACTCCACCACCATCCTTTTCTGAGTATGATGCCTTTGATCATGATGTTATTGTATATTGCACTTCTCTTGTTTCTTTCTTACAGTATTTGTGGCACAACATAATCCTGATCCTTTCCTGTCTTTTGAACTGCAACCGGGAGATTGGGTATATGTCAAGTCTTTCTCCAGAAAAACAGCACTGCAACCTCGTTGGAAGGGGTCCTACCTGGTTTTACTGACAACATCTTCAGCGGTACGCTTACAAGGCTCACCTACCTGGATTCATATATCACACGTTAAGAAAGTCATCCCATCTGAAGATCAAACACCTTTACCTTTTACAGCTCCAGATTCCTCACCAATTGCTTCTCGCACTAGAAGCCATGCTGTCCCAGTACCTGATGATGACTGACATTTCTCCAATCGGGACATTTCTACATTCCGACACAAAAATCCAACCAAAACCACCATTTCCACGGAAGTACTGCATAACTATTATGGTGTCTATTTTTGTTGTTATCGTCATCTTACTACGGCCATTTCTATTTCCTGCTCCAGTCATACCTCATGCCAAAAGAACTGCGTGGCATCCACAACTCAACACCTACCAAGCAATAAAATATACTTATGCATCATCCCTCAATGTCTCCAATTGATGGATCTGCACTGCCATTCCTACAGTTCATGGGGGATTGATGCTAAATATAGTCCCTTTAGGGATCGAAGAGACTTGGATGAATCTGATTTATGACACATCAAAGGTTGTCTCAAAACACAAGGTAGCATTAACGTTGTCCCTCCGTCAAAATGGAACTGTGTGTTTTCAAAGACTTGATAAAACCAGAGTAGGATCCAGAGTAGGGTGGAGCCATTGTAACAAAACTGTGGTATATAACTGTACTGCATGGGGTTGTGTAACAGATTTTTCAAGAATTGTTAAGAATTCTATAGCTAACTTTTC
>NC_056729.1:1523399543-1523464543 GCF_019279795.1 Protopterus annectens
GCAATCTGCAGACTATGCTACTGCAGTTCTAAAGATAGGCAATCTGTGAGTAACACAGTACATGTAATATTCCAAACACTGGCCAGTCTGCAGATAGCCCTACAGGTGGGAGTTTCCTCAACCACATAAC
The DNA here is from genome assembly GCF_019279795.1 of Protopterus annectens. Taxonomy (NCBI): domain Eukaryota; kingdom Metazoa; phylum Chordata; order Ceratodontiformes; family Protopteridae; genus Protopterus; species Protopterus annectens. Next base: position 1,523,399,674 of record NC_056729.1, read on the forward strand.
ACTGTCATGACAGGTATTAAATCATGTAGACAAGCCATATCCACACAAACCCTGTTAAACCAACATTCAAATGCAGAAGAGCAAGACGTACATTCTGTAGTTATGTCTGGAACATCCCCCTCCTGTTTGTTGGCCTGTCTCCAGTGTATGTTGTTAGAGGTATATCCCACTACCCTCTGTGATGCTGTTTGCCAAACACTGACATGAATTCCTGCTCACAGTGAATGAAAACGGCCAACACCCACATGATGTTCCTAGTTATAGTAGTGTGTTTCCATGCAATTGGCTATGGGAATGTTACCACAGCTGTTCCACATGCAATCAGCTAGTGAGGGACTGCAATTCATGTATAGGTCATCAGCTGATCATGGGCATCACTTACAAAACACAAGCTGATGCCTAAGTAAAGCAGGTGTACTTCTCCACATTCACCAGAGGGGGAGTGAGAGAGACAGACAGAAACAAAGTAAGACAGGGAGGGGGTAGGAGAGTAAATGCTAAGCATGTTTGCGTCACACACTTACCAGTATGTTACCACCTGCCTGACTATGTACTGCTATTACATTTCTATGTAGTTATTGCACACACCACAGAGCTTACATGTTGGAAAGCTGTCCAAAGGTATATTTGATGGTGAGTGACATCAGCAACAGTGATAAAGGAGGGATAAGGTAGGTGTAGTGCATGTGCCTGTCCACAAGAACTGGTGTCATGGACAACACAGTCACACTCTGTCAGGGACTCACACACATTATCACAGTTGGCAGGGTCAGGATTAGAATTCCTAACTAACTAGTTTGCTACACTACATTATTACGCAGGTGTCACATGCACCAATGAGGTTATCAGGTTGATATATGGGCAAAGGGTTTGTCAAGGTGACTGACATCGGAAGGCATGCTATAGTAGGGCAATGGGAGGTGTAGCGAGTGTCAATAGCATCCAAATCATTAATTTCCACACATACACAGACAAAGGTTTGCCAGTACTGACATGCATGGGTTCATTGCTTCACAGGTGTGCAGTGGTTAACTGTGCCAGAAGGCTGTACAAGGCTAGGCAAAGGGTATACCTTGGCATCAGGCCACATGACAGTGGTCTGCAGTGTGGCTCAGGGGTGTAGTTCCTGGATTGGCCCACACTGGTGGGTATTGTATTCACCATCCACTCATCTGGGTTACTGTTGTGGGTGGCCAGTGCTGTGCAATGCTTGCCATGTATGTGTTCTATATTCCATAACATGAACGGTGTCTGGGATGTGCACACATCATACATGCATGTCCTCTGACATGTGGAAGTGTACTTGGGGTGTCTGGGGCCTGTTGTGTGGACAGATTGTTATAATCTGATGTGGCATTCCTGACCTCATTGGTGAGAACTGGAAATGGAAACCAGGTTTACCCTGCACCTACACTGACAGCATGACACAGGTATTCACTAGTGTTAGTGGCATCTATCCATACAGGGCATGTGTATAAGGCATGGTATTTCATTTGTGGGTTACATTTGCTGACTCTACAGTTATTGCAGGCATCCAGTGGGGAATATAGCAAAGGACCACTGTATGCAATGATTTGTCAATTGTAGGGATGGGACAGAGTGCCATGCCCTCTGTAGTCCACTGCAATCACACAATGGTTACTATCTGTGGACAATATGTAGGGAACTACCAGCATAGTGGTTGTTGCCTAGCCAATTGTGTTTGTGTATGAGACATGGGTGGAGAGTGTTCTCTGGGTAATACAAGGGTTGCTTATATTGTTCCCCAATCCATAATATCACATGTAGGGGTAAGGATTGTCTACACCAGCCTCTCTGCTGTTTGACATCTGTTGTCCTTGTAAGGTGGACATTGTGATATATAATATGCCCACCTTATATGAAATTTGCAAAACCTGCTCCACAGTGAGTCCTGTTATTACACACTCACAGCTACTTCCATGCAGGATACTGATGACAAACACACATACACACCCAGAGTTTCACAGTTGCCATGTCTGTCATTAGAACTCATACCTAACTAGTACATCACACCACAGCATTACACAGTTATAGCACACACCACGGAGCTGACTGGGCTACTCTTTTCCCAAAGGTGTATTTCAAAGTGAATGACATCAGCAGGCTTGCCAAAGTAGGGCAATGGAAAGTGTAGTGACTGTGAATGGCCTCAAAAGTATTGATCCCTACACAGACAAACAAAGACCCACACACACAGAGTTTCACAGTTGCCATACCTGGGATTAGATCTCCTACCTGACTAATACAGCATGCTACAGCATTACACAGTTGTAGCAAGCACCATGGAGCTTACTGGGCTACTCCTTCCCCAAAGGTGTATTTCAAAGTGAATGACATCAGCTGGTTTGCCAAAGTAGGGCAATGGAAATTGTAGTTACTATGAATAGCCTCAAAAGCATTGATCCCTACACTGACAAACACACACAGTTTCACAGTTGCTATGTCTGGGATTAGAATTGCTACCTAACAAGGTACATCACGCTACAGCATTATGCAGTTATAGCACGCGCCACAGAGCCTACTGAGCTACTACTTCCCCAAAGGTGTATTTAAAAGTGAATGACATCAGGAGGCTTGCCAAAGTAGGGCAATGGAAACTGTAGTGACTGTGAATGCCTCAAAAGCCTTGATCTCTACACAGACAAACAAACACACACACGCACACATGCACACACGCACACACACACACACACACACACACACACACACACACACACACACACACACACACACACACACACACACACAGTTTCACAGTTGCAATGTCTGGGATTAGACCTCCATCCTAACTAGTACATCACACTGAGTGGAATCAGCATTATGCAGTTATAACACGCGCCACAGAGTTAGAGGGTTATTCCTTCCCCAAAGGTGTATTTCAAAGTGAATGACATCAGCAGGCTTACCAAAGTAGGGCAATGGAAATTGTAGTGACTGTGAATGGCCTCAAAAGCAGTGATACCTACATAGGCAAACACACACAGATATACACACACACACACACACACACACACACACACACACATACACACACACACACACACACACACACACACACACACACACACACACACACACACACACACACACACACAAAAAGTTTCACAGTTGCCATGTCTCCTACGTAACTAATACATCACACTACACCATTACACAGTTATAGTATGCACCACAGACCTTACTGGGCTATTCCTTCCCCAAAGATGTATTTCAAATCCCCAAAGGTGTATTTTAAAGTGAATGATATCAGCAGGCTTGCCAAAGTAGGGCAATGGAAAGTGTAGTTCATAGGTGTATAGGTTGATATTAGGCTCTCGGCCCATACAAGCCTAGCCATTACAATTCCCTGGCTATTTGTTCCCACAATATTTACTTCCCTGGACCCCTGTCTACAAGGGTGACTGACATGATCCCCCAGGTGAATTTCCGATCTCCTATCCGGTCATCAAAGTTCCTTTTGAAGGGGGCCAAAGAGGCAGTCTGCTTGACATGTATGGGCAGTCTATTCCAGAGTCTGGGGAGTCTCTGGGTCAGGAACCCATCCCTCCAGCATGTTTTGTTCATTGTGACGACAAGGCTTGGATCCCTGGAGCATGTGGCTCTGAGGGATTGAGATTTCTTTAAGTGTAGTATGTCCAACAGTTCAGGTTTTGACATGGCCTTTTATGTAATTCAGAGATCACCTCTGAGTAGATGATATGTGACAAAGTATAAGTGGATGATTTTTGCATGGTTAGCTTAGGGCATCTGCTTTAGGCTTGTGATTCCTTTAGTGTGGTATTTCTGCAGCCTTTCTAGTTGTTGCAGATGTCTTGAGAGGCACATACTAAATGGGTCATTGTATTCTATACTGGGTCTACTGAGAGATGACTACAGAGGGACAATGACCGCCTTTTTCTAGATGAAAAGCCCTTATTGATGAGATATGCCACATAGGCAGATTTCCTGACTGTTGTGGCAATGTGGTTATCGAAGGTGAGACCACTGTCCACCTGTGTCCCTAAGTCTCTTATCACACTTTTGGTGTTTAGTGTATTGCCACCTATGTGGTAATTCACGGGTACATGTTTCTTCCCAAAAGGGATAACTATATATTTCTTGGCATTGAGCTTGAGCCCATGGCTCTGCCACCACACATCTGTTTCTGTAAGGCCCTTTTTTAGAATATCCACATAATTTGGGGATTCAATAATGGCTTCTAGTATGCAGTCATCTGTGGCATTTGTTAGCCAGAGTCCCTTAGTGTTGGCCTTTAATTCAGAGTAGTAGATGCCAAATGAGAGCGGTCCCAGGAATGAATCCTGAGGTACTCCAATTGTCACTTGTCTGGAGCTGGATTTGGAGTCGGCTACTTTTACAGTGTGGGGCATGTCAGTAAGCCAGTTGGCAACCCATAGAGTGATGTAGGGATTAATTCCAGCTTAGTACATGTATCTATGATTCCAGACTGGGGGATGGTGTTGAAGACCTTGGCAAGGTCTGGATAGGCTGTGTGGACTGCCTTACCCACATTCACAGCTCTGGAGACTGATTCAAAGACATCAGTCAGGTTCAAGAGACAAAATTGTCCCTTCACAAAACCAAACTGGGTGGGGTTCAGTGTTTGAAGGTTGCCAATGTCTTTGTTTATAAGTTCCATGGCCTTACAGATCAGGCTCATCAGACTGATGGGGTGGTAGTTCCCAGGATCCAAGGTGGATGCCCCATGTGGAGTGGGATAATTGTAGCTGTGCACCACTCAGTGGGCACAAAGCCTGAGGTGAGGCTATGATTAAACATGGCACTTAGGTGAGGTGCCAGTTCATTTTGTAGTTCATGTAGTACACAGCCCAGATGTTGTCTGGTCCCATGGATGCTGTATTCCTAGCTTTTAAGAGTGTGGTTTTTACCTGTGTGGCCATTGTTACCAGACTCTGGCAATCTGTCAATATTGAGATGTGTCCTTTAGGGGGTGAGAGGGTGGTGCAGTTGGCACTGAATTGATTTGCCAGGATATTGGCAATATCCTTTGCTTCAGTATATTTAATGCCATTCTGTTTAGCTCACTCAGAGCAGCTCTTAGCATTGCCATTTAGATTACTGACATAGCTATAGCATGATTTGTGGTTATCTTTGGAATCTTTGGCTATATTATTTTCATAACTAGCATTGGAGGATTTTATGAGGGATCTCTGCTTCTTACTGAGGCTGGTAAGGGAGTTTTTTGCATCCTGGGTTTTCCTATTTTCTGCGACAGTTTCTTCCTTTTGTTGTAAAGTTTGTTAATGGTAGGGGGACTACCAGATTGGCCTCCTTTTCTTGGAGGAAAGTGTCTTGGTTCTATTTGGGATGGCATGATTCAATTTGCTTGTTTTCTATTGTTATATATAAAAAAGTGCACTTTATTCATCTACTTTTACTGTATCTGTATTTCTTCCTACTTTATTGCATTTATTCTGCTGCATTTATTGCTGCTTGTTAGTAGTCTGTTTAAATTGTAACTATTATTATAAGCCTTTGGTTGAAGCACTTGAGCTTCAGACCAGTTGTTTTATATTAAGAAGGTTTGTGGTCTGCACTGTTGTGGCAGGACAGGTAGCTTTCATCCTTCAAAGTTGGTAGTTGCTGATTGAAGGCTTAGTGTCTGTTATTCTAAACGTGTATTAGTTCTGGTTTAAGCACTTGGGTTTTGGGCCAGTTATTTTACATTAAGAAGGTGTGGTCTGTACTCTTGTGGGAGGAGAGGGTAGATTCTGTCCTTCTGAGCTGGGAGTTTCTGGTTAAAGGTTTATTGTGCCTGCTTATTTGAACTGTTTCTTTCTGAAATTGATATGCCTTGTTTGCTGTAGCATAGACTAAATTCGGACCTTCTGAATCTAGCTTTGTTTGTATACCTTGAGCACTAATCCAGACCATCTTTTTTTTGGAGAAGGTTCCCCTGCACCCTAGTGGCAGGAGTGTGCAGTTAGAACTTGTTTGATTGGAGACTGCTGGAACGGGGCTCAGTTTTTAGCTTTTTATTGGTTAATTGAGTAATTTGTTTAAATCAGTTTGCTCATTTGCTACTGTTATATTGAAAAAAAAATACACTTTATGCATCGTTGCTTAGCTAGGGTTAAAGTATTCTCGGTGCCATAAAGTCTGCTCTTCAAATTTTCCCTTAGAACTAGCCAGTTTTTTACTTTTAGCACTCAAATTTGTTTCTTTGTCCTCAGCACTTGTTCAGAACTTGTAAGCACTAAATAAGCAACAAATTACTACAGCTCTCAACTTTCCTCACTTGTCTAGAGGAAAACAGTTTTTAGTACTAAATAAATAAGCACCTATCCAGGCATGTCTAAGGGTCAGCTCCTGGTGTTTTCTCCTGTTTACCTGATGAATCTGGGGGCAATGCAGCAATTGCCTCATGTACACAAACAACCCTCTCCTCCTGCCACTCAGCACTACCACCTGTGAGAGATGCACCTATATAGCCAAACTGGAAGCAAAGCTCTCTTCACCCAAGACTGGACTAGACAGTCAAGAGGAGAAGGTAAACACTTGCACAACACCACACTCATCACATAGTCCCTCAAAACCTACACCACCAAAACATCCACATAGCAACACAAAACACATACCTACATTCGCGGAGGCTCTCAATAAAAATCTGATCAAGCAACAGAGACCTCCAAAGCAGAAATGCAAGCAACCTCCACCCCCAACACAACCCAAATGACACAAAGCCCACAAACTCAGTGTGCCACTCAACCACAGCCCATAAGGCATAACAACGTACCCAACATTCTAGTCATAGGTGACTCTATAGTTAGGCACACTGATGTCCCATTCACCAGGCTAAACAGGGAGAATGTTACTGTCAGCTGCCTGTTGGGTGTCAGGATCTGCAATATAATGCATGCACTCAGGTCACTCCACAAAGTACAAATATGACTCTGTCATTGTCCATGTCGGTGTGAATGACCTGAGATGTACCTCCCTGGTCTACATGAAAAGAGACATGGTGGAGCTCTCCAATCTTGTAGCCCAGGCAGGTATGGCCCTAGCCCTGAGTAGCATCCTGCCATCACCCAGAATGATACCACAGTACAAGGACAACATGATTGACTTCAACAACTGGCTAAGCTCCTGGTGTCATTCTAAGGGGATCCAGTATCTGTCTGCCTGGGATGACATGATTGACAGACCACGATGCTTTGCCAGAGATGGCCTGTACCTGTCGACCTTGGGATTCTGGATACTGGCTAAGGCAAGGTTCAAATGACTAATTCACCACCGTAACAAGTACAAGCAAGCAGAATCTGAGGTTAATGCTACTCAATGCTAGAAGCCTAAATCTCAAAATGCATTAATTCAAGGCACTCCTTAAAATGGAGAACATCGACATCTGTGCAGTGGCAGAGACCTGGTTCAAGGCTCCAGAGAGCACCCCTGCATTAGCAGGATATAATTCATACCACACCTTTCAGCCACCTAACCTGGACTGAAACACTAAAGGGGGAGGCATGTCCATATTCATTAAGGATATCGACACCTCCAGGCTAGTTGCTCAGTATAATGCATCTGAGATTATCTAAGTGCAACTAACTCTGGGCAAGACCGCAATTCAAATTGTAACTTGCTACAGCTCCCCCACCATGCCCCAGGATTCCCACTCCTTATTTCTTGATACACTGGAAAATATTAGGGTACAAGCCAGCATCCTAATAGTGGGCGATTTCAACTACCCCATCATTATTTGGGAAAACTACTCATGTACCAACTCTTTTGCTCAATGGTTTCTGAAATTCATAAATTTCAATGCCTTGGATCAACTTATCCACACCCCCACCAGGGGCAGCAATATCCTAGCTCTGGTCATTACCAACATGGGTGACCAGTGTTCTACACCAGATCCTCGTTGGTCAGATCCGACAACAAGCTAATCACCCTAGACATCCACATCCCGCCCCCACCCCTCATTAGGGAAACCACCGTAAAAGATTTCTCCAAAGCCAACTTCACGCTTCTTAAGACAGAAGTGGCAAACTTCATGACACCCATGCAGATGGACAATAGAGGTACGACTGCTGAATCCTACACAAATGCATTTTATAAGCAGTTACACAAGTGCATGGATCATGCTATCCCTAACAGAACGAAGATTCTATCCTTCATAAAAAGGAAGTCAATCTGGTGGTTCCTTGCCATAAACAAACTCTACAACATAAGAAAGAAACTGTTGGAAAAAAGAGTAAATTTCATGATTGAAAGAACTCCCTGGTCAGCCTCAGTAAGAAGCTGAGATCCTTCATAAAATCCTCCAAAGCTAGTTACGAAAATATAAATTGCCACTGATTCTAAAGACAACCACAAAGCATTCTATAGCTATGTCAAGAATCTCAATGGCAACACTCAGATCTGCTTTGAGTTACAGCACAATGACACTAAATATACAGAGCCAACTGATATTGCCAACATCCTGGCAGATAGGTTCAGTGCTAACTTTACCCCCCTCTCACCCCCTAAAGAGCCCATCTCTATACCAGAAGAATGCAAAGTTCCTGTAATGATGGCTGCACAGGTAAAAACCACACTCTCCAAAGCCAAGAATACACCATCCATGGGACCTGACAACATCCCAAGCTGCATTCTACATGAACTACAGAATGAACTGGAACCCGACTTAAGCACCATGTTCAGTCATAGCCTCACCTCAGGCTTTGTGCCCACTGAATGGTGCACAGCGACAGTTATCCCACTCCACAAAGGGGGAACCACCACAGAACCTGGGAATTACCTCCCATTAACCTAACCAGCCTGATCTGCAAGGCCATGGAACGTATCATCATGTAACTTATAAACAAAGACATTGGTAATCTCCAAACTATGGGTTTGTAAAAGGTAGATCATGTCTCCTAAACCTGATAGACTTCTTTAAAGCAGTTACCAAAGCGGTAGACGAGGGTAAGGTGGTTCACACAGCCTATCTAGATCTCACCGAGGCTTTTGACACCATCCTCCACTCTGGAAATATAGATAAACTCAATAAACTAGGTATAAATCCCTATGTCAGAAGATGGGTTGCCAACTGGCTCACTGACAGAACCCACACTATGAAAGTAACAAACTCCAAATCCGACTTCAGACCACTAACATGTGGAGTACCACAGGGTTAAGTCCTGGGTCCTCTCCTGTTTGGTATCTACTTTTCTGAAGTACAGGCTAACACAGAAGGTCTTTGGCTAATGAAGTTCACAGACGACTGCAAACTAGGAGCCATAATTGAAACTCCTAATGATGTTGACATCCTACAAAAGGGCCTCACTGAGACAGATGCCTGGTGCCAAAGCCATGGCCTCAAACTCAATGCCAAAAAGTGCATTGTCATCCCCTTTGGTAAAAACTCTGTACCCATGAGCTACCACATAGGTGGTAGTCTACTTAACACTGAAAGTGTGATAAGAGACCTTGGGACACAGGTGGACAGTAGTCTCTCCTTTGATAATCACATCACCACATTATTCAGAAAATCCTTCTATGTGGCACACCTCATCAAAAAAGGTTTCTCATCCAGGAAAAGAGAGGTCATTGTTCCCCTCTACTTGTCACTCATTAGACCCATTATAGAGTACAACACCCTTTTTGGTATGTACCTCACAAGATATCTGCAACAACTGGAAAGGCCACAGAAATACCTCACAAAGAGGATTACTGGCCTCAAACAAATGTCCTGCTCAGACTGTCTCAAAAAACTCCAGCTTTACTCCATTGCATATCGCCTACTCAGAGGCGATCTCTGCCTAACATACAAAGCTATGTCAAACCCAAAGCTGTTGGACATGCTCCACTTAAAGAAATCCCAATCCCTCTGAGCTACATACTCTAGAAACCTAAACCATGTCACCACAATAAACAGAACATGCTGGAGGCATAGATTCCTGTCCCAGAGAATTCCCATACTCTAGAACAAATTACCTATCTATATCAAACAAAGCTCCTCATTAGCACTCTTCAAGAAAAATCTTGATGATTGGATGGGTAATAGGAAATTCACCCCGGGTTCACCTCTATGGCTCTGCTCGACAGGGGCACAGGAAAATAATTTTCTTGGGTGGCAAAAGCCAGGTTACCTTTTTGGCTAGGCTTATATAGGCCCTAGGTCAATAGCCTAGTACCTACCTATAGAACCTATGCACATGTGGATGTGTTGTACACTGCCTTAGTGTAGGATTCAGCAGTCGAACTTTTAGTTCCCTTCTGCATGGGTGTCATGACATTTGTCACTTCTGACCTGTGTAGCATGATGTTGGTTTTGGAGATTTTTTTATGGAGGTTTCCTTATTGGGGGGTGAAGGAGGGATGTGGATGTCAAGGATGATTAGCTTATGGTCAGACCTGACCATCGAGGGGGTGACCATAGGTGTGGAGCATCAATTTCCCATGTTGGTAATGACCAGGTCTAAGATATTGGTGCCCTTGTTGGGACTATGGCTTAGTTGATCCAGGGCATTGGGAATTATGAATTCCAAGAACCACTGGGCAAAGGTGTTGGTACACAAGTAGTTTCCCAGTTAATGGCAGGGTAATTGAAAACATCCAGTATTAGGGTGTTTGGTTGCATCTTAATATTTTCCAGTATGTTTAGAAAGGTGTAGTGAGAATCTCGAGGCATGGTGGTGGATCTGCAACAAGCTACACAATTTGGATTGCAGTGTTACCTAGTGTTAGTTGCACCTGGAGAATTTCAGATACATTGTATTGCGCAACTAGCCAGGTGGTGTGAATATCCTTGGTGAATATGGACACTCCTCCACCTTTTGTGTTTTGGTCTTGGTTTGGTGGCCGACAGGTGTGGAAATAGTTGTAGCCTGGTATTGCAGGGGTGCTCTCTGGAGCCTTGGACCAGGTCTCTGTTACTGCACAGATATCAATGTTCTCCATATTTTGGAGTGCCTAGTGACTGTGACTGGCCACAAAAGCATTGATCCCTACCCACACACTCACAACCAACCACACACACACACACACACACACACACACACACACACACACACACACACACACACCTGTTGCCATGTTTGGGATTAGAACTCCTACCTAACTAGTACATCATATAGCATTATGCAGTTATAGCAAATGCCATTGGGCTTACAGGGCTACTTCTTCACCAAAGCTGAATTTCAAGGTGAATCACATCAGCAGGCTTGCCAAAGTAGGACAATGGGGAGTGTAGATTTTGTGAATCGCCACAAAAGTATTGATCCCTACACACACACACACACACACACACACACACACACACACACACACACACACGCACACACACACATGCACACACACACACACACACACACACACACACACACACACACACACACACACACACTCACGCACACAAAACCAACCACACTCTCAAAGTTGCCATGTCTGGGATTAGAACTCCTACCTAACTAGTACATCATACTAGAGCATTAAGTAGTTACCGCACATGACACAGAGCTTATAGAGCTACTTCTTCACCAAATGTGTATTTCAAGGTCAGTGACATCAGCAGGCTTGCCAAAGTAGGGCAATGGGGAGTCTAGTTACTGTGAATGGCCACAAAAGCATTGATCCCTACACACACACACACACACACACACACACACACACACACACACACACACACACACACACACACACACACACACATACAAAACCAACCACACATACACAGTCTCAAAGTTGCCATGTCAGGGATTAGAACTCCTACCTAACGAGTACATTACACTATTGCATTATGCAGTTATAGCACAAACGATGGAGCTAATAGGGCTACTCCTTCGCCAAAGGTGTATTTCAAAGTGAATGACATCAGCAGGCTTGCCAAAGTAGGGCAATGAGGAGTGCAGTGTGTGTGATTGGGCCATAAACCATTCATCTGGAAGCACACACACAACACTCAGTCACACACAGGTTTACATTTAACAGGTACATGTAAACAACTGCTAGCTGAATAATGACTTATACAGTCATGTTACACAGTTATCACAAGCACCACAGACACTATAGTGCTGAGGGATACCAGAGGAAAATGTCTACAGTGATTGACATTTGCACATCATGTGGATGTAGCCAATTGGATGTGTGTTTTGTGGGACAGGCTTCATGATGGGAGGCTCTTTGTCACTTTCAGTCACTCTTTTCCACACATCTATGTATGTGTAAGTTTGGCCTATTATAGTGTGTTGTTCTCGGATATATGTGTGTATTCCTAACTGATATGTGTGCAAAGCATGACTGGTGTGCAATGTGGAGTGTGTCCACAAACATCTGCGACTAACTGATACGTATAGTCCCCTGTTGTTGCCAGACATGGGCTTCATTTCTGTAAGTGTGGGAGTATGCCCAGTATGACCTTTCAGTATTTTGTTGTCAGACATGGGCTTCATTTCTCCAAAGTGTGGGAGCATGCCCAGTATGACCTTCTGTATTGAATGTGTGAATCCATTCTAGGTAGGTTGCACTCCAGTGCAGGCTTTTGTGTTCTACACCTACAGCTAGCAACCTGTTTCTGCAGGATATCTGTGATCGGTTGACAATATGGGGTCACAATGGGCAAAGGATAGTGGGTTACTGTAGGTAATTGTGTCTGTGCTGCTTCTGCCACATGGTTTTGGTGTTAGCAGAGATATTCAGACATATGTACTGTTTTACACTGTGATGTTTTATGTCATCAATTACTGTCAGGTATACATATTTGCTTGCAGTAATTTCCTGGGGAAGATAGGGTGAATGAAGCTGTGTCCAATATTGTGGTTTGCAGCCTACATATTCTTATACAATCATGCCATTCTGGAGGGGAAGCTGCAGACACTTGCTAATGGGTCTGTGCAAATGGTTCAGCATCTTGGTACAGTGGTGACTGAGGATCCCATGCTTGTACATCCAATGTGATAGTATGGCCATATCCTGCTGTGGCCATGCCTCACAGCTGTACAGATTCACACAGGTTACCCAGAGGCAGGGCTCATATTTCTGGTCATTACCCCTTCACATTGTGGTTTACAAGCAGGTTTGTAGCCACCCATTCCTGTGTTTGCAGGCAGGGATACTATGTGCACACAGCTGAGTTTCTGACTTCACACACTCCATGGCGTCCATATTTCTACCCCCCCCCCTGTTATTCTATGCTCTTCTGAATATTATGCAAACATTATCTGATAAGTTCCCTATAGTTATCACTTCATCCCAGCAGTATTTAGGGGTTGATCCACAGTTCATTCAGTAGGACATGGTGGACATGCTACTGGGATTTGTCGAGATGGCCTTGCATTTGGGTTCTGTGGACTGTGTTATGCTGTTATTTGGGAGTCCATGAGATAACATACATTGGCAGTACAGGTGAGACACAGGCCTTTGACAGAGGACTGTAGGGCATTTGGTAGTGATGCAGGCCATCTGTAGCATGCTGTTGCATTGTGTCACTCCTACAGTCCCAGGCTGCAAGCCACTATATTCCCCTGGGGTGACAGGGTAGGTGTGCAAGGTGTTAATGTCAATAGTTTCTGTCCTTATTGATCCAGTGGTGTGGATGCTGGCAGGGTGCTGCTTACAGCTAGGGACACCCCTGCATGGGACACCTCTTCAGCATTCTGCATTCTGTGTCTATTCCCATACAGAGGTGGGAGTCTTATTGTACTCATTCCCAAAAGCAGGGATAAGACCTGTGAGGTACCTGTGGCTGAAGGTGGGGTGAGCTGGGTCCATCTGTGCTATGGAAGCTACTTGCAGCTGACTCACATATATACTTGGGGCACTCCACTTATGCTGGCTTATGTAGGGACATCAGCAGTTTCTCAGTACTTCATATCTGTGACTTTTGTGGTCTGCCAGTGTTTGGCCAGATGACATCAGTATTCCATACTACAAACCCAACTAATGTGCTGCTAACCTGTATGTACAATTCCAAAGGTGTGTCCATTTGACAGTAACATTTTATACACGCTCTGTCTAGGGTACTTCCACCTGTGTACTGATTGTATGTCTGGGCCCACATTCATGCCATGTCCATCTTTTAGATGGTGACAGATATTACATCCAAACAATTAGTATGGCTTACTGCTGGAGTGATGTTAACTTTGATAATGAGATGCTTTCTTTGTTCTCTAAGGGGTTTAGCTTTGTACCATCTAAATTCATTAATATTGTTAACACAATTTTAGATGTTAAGCTTTTTGTCAGGAAATTGAATTTCAAGATACTACTTGGTGACCATGTAGACCCTGTGGCATCTCACTTACACGTCCCCAGTACTTTCAACCCCCCCCTACATCCTGTGTTAGAGACGTTTGAGAGGTGTTGTGAATTAGATCTGAGGTATATGGCCAACAACACCGTCCACAACTATGGTGCTATTAACATAAGTAAATGTGAGAGAGATCTCATTGAATTTTTAGGCACCCAAAACCTAAGGTTTTGCAAACCAGATAAGGGGGGTGGACTGGTGGTGTTTACGAATTCTGATTATGAGAACAGGATGTACGAAGTGTTAAAATCTAACAAGTACATCCTGAGTTCTAGATCTGAAGTCAATTGCGCGTATAAGTTGATCAATGATACCATTGAGGATTTGTTCATTGAGAACAAAATTGATTTAAAGACTCATGATTATTTAATTACATCTTACCCAAAATTTTCATGCGTCTTTGGTATCCCTAAAATACATAAATGTATTGATAACCCCCCATTGAGGTTATTGGTGGATAGTAGGGGTACTCCAACATATACATGTGCGAAATTGATAGATTCCATCCTTCAGAAATATGTTTTGAAAGAGGGACAGATCTGTAAGGACTCCTGGTCCTATCTGGAAAGTATTAGGGCGATTACTTTTGACACAGACATGAATTTTATTACAATAGATGTAAAGGATCTATATAGTAGTATACCCCAGGACATAGCTCTAGAATGGGTTAGCCTCATGATGAAGAAACACAATGCTCCAGTGAGTGAGATAGACTTGGTGACAACACTTGGGGATCTGGTGTTGTCTTACAACTTCTTCATATTTTGTGATGATTTTTTCAAACAAAAAGTAGGCGTAGCCATGGGGTCGCCATGTGGGGGTAGTATGGCGAACTTGGTTATGGCCTACTGGGAGTCTAACCATGTGTTTTCGTCTTTAAACCCTTATTATGAGAAAATCATATTATATACGCGTTTTCTAGACGATATATTTATTCTTTCTTGTATTACAGAAAATGAAGCTTCTATGTTGGTTAATTATTTTAATGGCAGTACTGATTTTCTTGAATTCACACACATGTTCTCTACTGCAAGTATTGCATACTTGGATGTATGGTTGCAAAAAGATTTCCAGCACAATTGTTTTACCTCTAAGATACATCGCAAGAAGACATATTCTAATACTTTCTTGCACTTTACCAGTTGTCATCCTTTTTCCCAAAAAAGATCTGTGGTTAAGGGACAACTGGTACGTGCTGCGAGAATGATTACCTTGTATGATGATTTCTGTGAGGAGTGTTTAAATCTGAGGAATATGTTCATGGCAAGGGGTTATCCTGATAGCTTGTTGGATGAGTTGATTCAGGAAGTGACTGGTAAACGTCTGGATAGGTTGTATATACCTTTGTTACCTGTAGTTACTCATACAGGGGCAAATATAACAATTCCAGTAAACACCAGTACTTGCATTAATACTGTGGTTTTTGATAGCATAAATGGTACTAACAATGCTGACTTGGTTGAGCAACTTGATGCAACTACTGATAAGAATATACCTTTAGCTTGTGAGACAGCCTCTGAGGTTGTTGATGAGTCTTCTTTAACATGTGCATTTATCACCACTTTCAATTTGAACAGTGGTTTATGTAAGGATATCATTTTTAAAAACTGGGAACTGTTTAAAATGTATCCTGATATTTATGAAAAAGTGGGGTATCAACCCCGAGTGGTTTACAAGAGGGGTAAAAATATGAAAAATATTTTGGAAGTGAAACCTTCTGGATTAGTGTGTAATGCAGGCATGCATAAATGCCAGAGCTGTAATTATTGCAGATTCATTGAGGAAGGGACACATTTTAGTATATGCAATTACACACATAAGATAGCTTTCAAATTGAATTGTAACACAACATATGTGATATACTTGGCAAGATGTAAATCATGCCCAGCCTTCTACATAGGTAAAACTGTGAGAAGGCTGAGGGAACGTATATATGAACACACATATGCTATTAAAAAGTTGAAAATGGAAAATGCTCTAGCCAAGCATATTAGTGTTTACCCCAACCACAGTTTCAAGTTTATGGCGATAGATCATATCCCTATGGACCAGAGAGGAGGACCCAGACCATTAAAATTAGAAGAGGCAGAGTTAATTTGGCAGGTGAGACTGTATGCTTATAGATATCCTGGATTAAACGACACCTGTTCAATTGCCAGTATTTTGAAATTAAAAAACCTTATAAGATGACATTGTTACAGTATATGTACATTTTGTATACAAATTTGTTTTCCATTTTATTTTATTTCTCTTTTTACTTTCATTTTTATTTTGTATTTATGTCATTATTACATATTTTTCACATTATTTAGTTTTTGTAACGTAGGTTTTACACTTATGGTCATAGTATTACTATTTATACCCAAAGTAAGTTGATGCAGGCTGCTCTCCATTGTTTTTAAAAACTGGAAAACACACTTTGAAATTAATTAATTAGTTAATTGAATAATTTATGGCTGTATATAAATGTGTTTGTAATTTGTTGTGTCATTTCCTTTGAAGAAGGCAAGCATTGGGCTTGTCGAAAAGCGCTTTGGTTATTCTCAGTAAATTATCTAATTTTTAAAGATCGCTGGTTTACGTTTGTTTTCATTTATTACTGCTGGAGTGTGTCTTGCTGGGATGCATTGTGTTTGGCACTGCAGATGTGAGAACTTGGCCCTGTCATCAGTAGTACTGGCCATTGGTCACCAGGATACAACCCACCATGCCTACATGCTGACCATCTCACACAATATATAACACACACTAACCTAACACACACAGCCATGCATAGTGTGCACATGCTGCAATCTATGCTGCTACTTTGGCCAGCTCAGGTAATCTGTGCTTCACTGTTATTATACCTACACATACATGTTACTACATTTCTACATAGGATTGTGGGGTGGGGGGGGGGCACCTGACAATTGTACACATTTGCTATGACTGTACTCAGGTACTCCATTTCATTCTGTATTCTGACCTATTATGCAGACTAGAGGCATATCAGTGTACTACAGTTCTTAGGTGTTATTGGCCTACATGTCAGTTTCAGACTTCTTACCCTTTAGAAGTAACATACCACTGCCTGACCTGTTGTAGTCTGTCTGTGTAGATGTGGAAGAGGGCTGTTTTCCATAGCCATCAATCAGAGGCCTTAGCACAGCCTTTCTTTGTGTTTCTCTATGCCAGTCCTGCTGGCTGAGACTGTTGTTGGGTATGTGAGCCTCACTGTGTGTCCTATGGACATACATTTAGCCCACCACATTTCCTGCAGTGGGTTTTGTCACCTTGTCTAGTACTGGCTACTATGTTGGCACCATTATTTGTTACAGATTTCATGTTGCCAATATAGGTGGCTACTATCTGTTGGCATCCCATTCAGCCATCCAGTTCTCTCGCATGTTCACATCCATACCATAGATACAAGTAGCAGAACATACTACTCCATTCAGCAATTGATAGGGAGAGTGACTTACCTTATGGCTGTGCCAGAAATGAGGATGGTGCTGGAGGGCTGACTATGTTGGATGCACATAGTACACTCCCTATACATGGTTAAGCACAGGTAGTGTCATGTTTGGCATCCCTTTTACTGTATTTGTGAGTCAGAGAGAGGTGTCATTCCCTGGGTACCTACCATGTCAGTGTATGTGCTATGTGTAGCCTCTTTGCCAAGGCCTGGGCATACTGGTCATGCCTCCTTCTGCCTACTAGGGCAGGCTCAGGTTGTTCCTCCTCCGGGTCACTCTGTACCTGTGCAGGCCTTGGCAATGTTGGGAGGTGTGTGTGGCCCTGCCCCGTACTGTTCCTGCTGCAGCTGTTTCCACAGGATCATATTGTGTAGCATGGCACATACAATGACAATTTGGGTACATGTAGCTGGAGTGTACTGCAAGGCTTCATCGGATATGTCCAGGCACCGGAACTATGACCTGAGCATCCCAAAGCATAACACGCAAACACAGTGCTCAGATGTGCATGGAGCTGCTATTTCCTGGTTTACTTTTTTTTGGTTTAAAACCCGCACACCTGTTTAGGCAATGCAAAGTGTGCTTGGCAGCTTCAGACGCACCCCCTTCCTTAGCTCTGATAAGCTAAGGGCAAACCCAAGCCACAGGGCTCCAATAAGCTTACAGTATGCCTGACACACCCCTCTATGATGTCAGCTAGCTCTTAGGCTTGTACTATGGTCTTCCTGCACCTACACGGTTGGGTGTGGGCTAACCATGAGGGGAAATCGGTGATTCAGTATCATTCCCCTCATTTGCATAGGATTGCCTGCTAATGCCTAGTTACAAGTCCTACACTGAGCCTTCCCCCTTAGCAATCACTATTCACTGGCCTTGCTGTCTTCTCCCTGCCATTGACTATAATGGCAAAATTGTGATTTTTGCAGAGAAAGTTTTTTTCAGGGTTTTTCTTTTATTTTCCAGCTGATCCCATTTGCGCGGTGCTGCCCTACTCTTAAATGGCCGAAATCGCCAAAAAAATAAAAGTGTTTTTTTTTCCAACTGTTTTCCCATTGGCATGTTTTACACATTATATACACCCTTTATTTGGAGCTGTCATGGCTCCGTTTTGTAGTTTGCAGAAATGTACTCGGTTACTAACCCAGTACATTTCTGCAGGTTACACTAGTCCTGCACAGATGGCTGGCAGCTTCCTGGATCACTAATTCACCTCATTTGCATGTTTTTCACCTGCAAATGAAGTAATTAGCATACAGGAGCTGTGTCTGTGCAGGAATAGTGCATGAGCACTCGTGCACGTCCTGGGAGCTTGTTCCTGGATCTCTTGGTGGCTATATTGCCTCCAGCAGCTCCTGTACTATTCCTGCACGCCGTGCAGAGCTTGCTGAATCCTGGGGATAGATTATTCAACACAGGCAAATGAAAAATGACAAACAGGCTAGGGATGCATACCAGATTTGGTGAAATGCAAACATACATATGTATCAATGCACAATTCATTAATGAGATGTTGCAAACTGTGAGACGGTCATGCCGGAATGAGTATAACTAACAGTATGTGTGTGCTGGAGAATACTAAATGGGGATTGCTGTCATTACAGTAAACAATGGACATTGAATTCAATCACTGACTAAGCTGTCAGCAGTGCAAATGTAAGCCAAGCAACAACAAGGATGAGCAAATGCAGGCAAGGAAATGCAAGAGTAGATTAGATCTTTTAACTCCCCAAAGGAACTGAGCGCAGTGCCAAACAGCAGTAGCACAGCGAAAGATTAATGTGGCTGTGTGATAAATAAATAAGTAAACACACCACAAACACAGGAGAAATGGGATCCATATGTCACAGACACATGCCATGCCAGAGACACACATGAGTGTTTGGTATACAACACAATTATGTGACATCTAATGGCATTACATAAGCCAAACTGAAAGAAGACTCAACACACATACCCACTCATTTCACATGTAGCAAATGTATGATAGGAATAGGTATCAATATACCATAAAGAGACCACAATCTACTACTAGCTTACTGGTAACTTAGCTTTAACAGAACAGCCCCCCACAATAGAAGGATTAGGTGAACACGGAACAATAATTATTTGGGGGGACTGTGCCTCCCACACACCCCGCTAATTAAATATACCAATTCCAAGGTCACACTGAACTAGGTAAAAGGCAGGTTGTGTTAAGGCTAAGTTACCGGTAAGTTAGTAGTAGATAGCAATCCCCTTATGTTGGCCAAATATGGCTATTGTTATAGTACTAGAGTTGTGATGCATTGGTTATGTGTTTGGCCCTTACTTAGCTTAATATCCACTGACATGGATTCATGTCTCAGCTCTGCAAATATGATGTATATAAACCTGTTGAATGCCTTCCTCAGAAGAGATAATATTCCTGGCCTTCCATCATACCACCACCAAGATCATCAGATAACTGGGGGAGGTATTGAGGCATGTGATCGAAGATGTACATGTATGCCCAGTCTTCACAAATACTGTAGCATACACTAATTTTCATAGAAGGATATTATTTCACACTTCTTACCATATCACTATATTTGTGAAAGAAAAACGACTCCAAATCCACAAATGCACCAGCAAGCGTAAATTGTTCTAAACGCAAGAATAATTTATTTGTGACACCAAGTACAGCGTTTTCGCCAGTCAAATTCGAATGGCTTCCTCAGAGAAACATGTTTTTCCATTTAAAAACACAAAACTATTTGTGCACTGTGCTAGCAAACGTACATACGTCACTTCCTAGTCTTACAGCTGTTTTACTATACTTCTTAAAGGAATCATGACCAATATGTACCATTTAAACAGCAGTTATAAATCGTTTCTTTAAAAACAATTTAAAAGGATCCGTTTTCAAGGAACCATTTTTTTAAAAAATCCATTTTTAAAGGTCCGTTTTTTATATATAAACAAAGAAAGAAGAAAGAAGAATAACCTTCAAAACACAGTCTAACATAAGTAAAAAATAAAAAATAAACTTCTCTCTTAATATTGCCTTCAATTCCTATCATACAAGCATACCTAACTTATAAAACAATCAGCTACAAGGGCTTAAAAATACCTTTTAGATGCAGAAGTCCCATGACCTAGTTACTGTTGCTAAGTGATTTTTACATTAAACATCACCACCCACGTATTCATTACTCCAACTATGTCCCACAGTACTCAATATACATGTAGAGTCCAAACCATATATAAAGAGACCAATGTGACTATTTAATAGTAGCCGTATCTTATTGCCCCCCCAAAAATATGTGTTGTGTTTGTGTACACTTCCTTAAAAAAATCAACCCAATAAAGGACAATGATATGAAAAAAGGTATTGTGTACCATAAGTGGTGGGGCAACAATGGTAGTAGGTAAATATAGTCCATTCATATGCCCACTTGTACAAAGTCATCCTTACTGTGGGTCAGTGAATGTCTTAAAGTAAACAAGTAGTATCCAAAAACATTTCACTGTAAAATATACCCCCTAGTTTCGTTATCTGAGGTAACTTTTCAGTTTCAACAGGCAAGAAATATTGCAATTCTCATTTAAACCAGGGAAGTTGAATGCATTTAATTTTATTTGCCATTCCAACTCCCTGGTTTCCAGTCTAATGGATGTAGGCCCTCCTCTACTATTCTGTGAAATGTGATCTATAGCTGTAAAGTAAAATTTGTGTCCAATTTGTTGGTCAACATGCTTAGCTAGAGCATTTTCGATGTTATGCTTTCTTACTGCGTACATGTGCTGGTAAATCCTCTCCCTAAATTTTCGGTCGGTTTTACCAACATAGTACGCCGGACAGCTATCACAGGTAGCGAGGTAGACAATAGACCTAGTTTCACAATTTATCCTATGTCCAATGGTGTACTTTCTACCATTGATGGAAAATGAGCTTCCTGTTTTCACACAGCTACACCAATTACACCGTCCGCAGGTAAAAGTACCTTTTTGTCTGGAAAAGGAATCGTCGTTTGCATTGCTTTCCAGCAAAGTTTTTAAATTCTTCCCTTTCCTGTATACAATAATGGGTTTTGTTCCTAACTTTTCTAGCAGTAGTCTATTACTAGAGATAAAGGACCAATTTTTATGGATGATGGAATTTATTTTCATAAAATCCATACTGTATGTTGTGATGAAGCTACAAGAATAGTTGACTGCTTCATCACAAGTTGGTGTAGGAGAGGGTTGCAAATCCATATTTCCTGCTTCAGAGACCTGTACGGACACCTCACTGTCACTATATTTGTGTTACAGCAATGGACCTATGCCATGGACGTGGCAATACACCTGCTGTGGATAAACAATGTGAGTGTTATAGCATATTACCTTATCAATACAATGCATAAATAACACTGTTAGCAATGTGTGATGTGTTTTTCAACTGCATAGGCCCATCATCATCTAAATAACAGCAACACATGTCATGTAATTGTTTCCATATCCTGTTAGTTTGATCCATAGTTGTTGTGTGCCTTTGCCTTCTTTTATGACTGTGACATATACTAGCATTACTCACAGACAGACCTGGTAAGATTGTTCATAATATTGCTGTTGTTCAGCACGGTTTAGCACAACTGTGAAGTAGAATATTAATGTTGGCTTGTTTCCTACACAGATACAACTGTACGATCTGTGCACCATTTGTCACTTAATTGCCGCCATGTCCTGTTACATGACCCATAGTTGTTTTGTGCCAATGCCTCTTGTTATGACTGTGGAGTGTACTCACATGGTCACATGGCTGTTTCTTTGCCATGTTATAATACAGGATCTGCTTTATATCAGATAATATAATCCACAACCAGGGAGGACGTACATGGTAAGGCAGTCTATATGGTTGCTTCAGTTTACTATTGATAATTACAAATGGGCCATTTATGACCAATGTGATGTTTTTAACCTGCACAAGACACCTGCAATCAGAGCGTCACCACTCACATTCTGGTATGTATATATCTTATTTGTTGTGTGTTATACCCATGTTTGAATGCTACATGATGTCTTGTGAGTGCTTATTATTGAGTGCTGTATGTGAATTTTTTATATGACAATGTAATTTCCACCCTCACAACTGACTGTGTAGTCAGAGCATGTCAGGTAGGTTTTAGAAGTTGTATTGACATTATCTGTCATATGTGATTGATATCTTACTGACATGGCCTATCTCTGTTATACAGGGTCCCTGAACTACCCACAGGCATGACAACCTGGTAAGTACAAATAATCATTAACTTTGTTGTCATATGCTTATTTCAGTGTCAATACTATGTTGCATCATTTGACTTCTGTGAGTGTATATGACGTGTCACCTGTCTCTTTTTGCAGCATGTCCACAATCTATCTCCTGTAGTAGCCCACCCATGGATCCTGAGGTGGGATGTGAAGTACCTTACTCAGATAGTATGGACATTGGCACAGTGGTCATTGCATTGGGTTGATTTTCTGGCCAAGAAAGGGGCAGACATGTGGTTCAAGGGGGGTCTATATTAGATGAACGTTTGAAAGTTCAACTGTCATATGGTCGACACCATATGATCGAACTTTCAATCTAATAAAAAAAATAAACTACACAAACACCTACCTGAACATTTTAAGCCCCCCTGTACCCCCCCCACCCGGTTCAAGGCATAACCTCTATTTAGGGAGGGATTGGCATAATGGTTGAAGGTTTGGGTCTATATTGAATGTTGAACATTCAAAATTTTGAGTCTCATATTGTCGACACCATATGATCGGATTTTTAAATGTCTGAATGTTGTAACGGAGATCTCCGTACATCATGGAATGGGAAGATTTCCCTTTTCTGCACTGTAGTGCCATCTCAGAGTTGGTATATTTAAATAGCATGGGGTGTGTGGGGAGCAGCCCCCTCTCATGGGGGGTGCAGGGGGGCTTGCCCCCCTACTTGGAGCGTTCAGGTAGGTGTTTTCTGTTCTTCATTTTTTTTATTAGATATTCAGACTTTTGAATGTTCAATCTTATGGTGTCGACCATATGGTAGTCGAACTTTCAAATGTTCAGTTATCTAATATAGACTCAAAGGTTTCACCTCATAGGCACAAGGTACAGGGTTTGATTATCTAAAAGGGTTATTGGTTAGGCTTAAAATGGCCTTTCAGGGTATTTAGCCTGGTATTCACCTATGAACTATGTAGTCAGTCATTCTGACGTGGGGATATCAGATGATTGATATGATAATGACTGTGACCCACTTTCTCATGTAGAGTCTGGTAATGATAGGGAATCTTTCTCTATGATAGACAGATACTGTACATCAATATGTGTGTATATACCTTTAAGAGGCTGTCCGAGGGCTTGTACAAGTGTATAAATACTGAGCACGTGTGAGCCTGACTGCCATTTTGTAGTTAGCTGTTGAGATGTTAGCATGTATGTATGTAAACTCTGTTTATTAACTAGTTTGTTCATATTTAATGATGCTGCTATCTATCCTGATGTGTTTGCATGTATTAAAGCAGCTGTACGAAACCCCAAGCCTTCTTGTTTTATGTATTAGAGATCAACGGGAGACATGGAGCCAGAAGTGGCATGCCTAAAAGGACGTGGAGTCAGAAGAGGGATAGTTAAAGGACATAAGGCCAGAAGCTGCATACTGAAGGGGCATGAGGTCAGAAATGGTTTGGCTGAGATGATTTAAGGCACTTATTTACATGCTGGTGGAATATACAGGACTGGATTATTCTTAAATGTGCATACTTTACAAAACAGGTCAGAAACGAATTTCAGGTATTGAAGCTTGCCCGGTACTATTTCTTTTTGCATAATATGAAATGGGGCATACAGAACATTTTAAATAATATTCGCATTAACAAATATGTACGATATTGATAAAAATATTCAAATTACTACAGAAAGTGTTGAAATAAAGTCCATATTGCATAAAACAAATAAAATAAGGGGAAATGACCACATTTTTGCAAAGCATATGCATTTTTCATATTAAGCAAATATATTCAAGTTATCAGAAGTATATAAAGTGTTTGCATGTTTGTGCACTGTTGCAGTAAGGCATATTTCACAAAGTACAGCCATTACAAGGCATATTTCACAGAGTAAATCCATTACAAAGCATATTTCACAAAATAAAGTATTTGGAAGAGTTTATTTTGCATTTGAATGTTGTTACAAGCTCACAGAACAGTTTGTTCATACATAATTACAAGGGCCATATTTTCAGTGCATTTGTGTATACTTTGTGGGCATGGTAGATGGATTTCGAAAGCCCAGTGCACTTGTGTTTGACAGTAATATTGCTGATAACTGGAGAGTGAGCAAGAGTACAATATTTTCATACAGGCTGCATATTCTGATAAAGATGACCGTACAAAGGCATTTATTCTACTTAATTTAGCTGTGTCAAAAGCTATAGAAATGGAATGTTCATGGGATCATGGGGTCATAGGAAGGTACTAGCCTATTGGCCCTGAGGTCCTTATAAACCTAGCTAAGAGTTTAGCCAATGTTTAGACAAATCAGCACCCAAAGCCCCTGTTCAGCAGGGACACCGGTGGAATCCCAGAGGTGTATTTTCTGTTTCCCATCCAGTAATCCAGATTGTGCTTGAAAAGGGATAATGAGGTACTCTGCTTGACGTGAAGAGGTAGTCTATTCCATAGATGGGGGAGTCTCCGGGACACAAATCTGTCCCACTAATAAGTCCTACTGATGTCTCAGACCAGGTTGAAGTTGCGCGTGCAGGTTACTCAAGTGGAGCTTGATGTGCGTATATGTAGCAGTCCCATCAAGCCGGGGTCTGAGATTGCTTTGCATGCCAGACAGAGGTCACCTCTGAGGAGTCTGTATGAAACTGAGTAGAAAGACAGGGCGTTTAGCCTATCTGTGTATGACAGATGTTTATGGTCCTGGATTCTTCAGGTGAGGAACCTCGGTTTTCTCTCCAGCTGCTGCATGTGGTTTGCAAGGTAGATGCCGAAGGGGGAGTTGTACTCAATAATTGGCCTTATAAGGGAAGAATACAGGGATGTTATGACCTCCTTGTCCCTGGATGAGATACCCTTACTTACAAGGTGCACCATATAGAAAGCTTTCTGTACAACGGAAGCAACATGGTGGTCAAAAGTCAGGTTGCTATCAACCTGAGTGCCCAAATCCCTCATGACTGATTGCATGCTTAGGACATTGTTATTAATGCGATAATATGTGGCAATGTCACTCTCTCCAAAGGGGATTATAATGCATTTTTTGACATTCAGCTTGAGGCCATGTTTCTGGCACCAGTCATTCGTTTGGGTGAGACCCTCTTGGAGGATGTCCACATCACTTGGGGAATTGATGACAGTGCCCAGCTTACAGTCATATGAAAATGTGGTCAGCCATAGTCCACTGGTTTTGGCCTGCACCTCAGAGAAGTATATCTCGAATAACAGATGCCCCAAGACTGATCCCTGGGGTACGCAGCTTGTTATGGGTCTACTGCTTGAGGTGGCTTCCCCTATTTTGATTAGGTGGGTTCTATCAGTGAGCCAGTTTGCTACCCATCTGATAACATATGGATTAATACCTAGTTGAGAGAGTTTGTCTACTATGCCCAAGTGGAGAATAGTGTTGATGTCCTTGGCCAGGTCAAGGTAGGTGGTGTGCACCGTCTTCCCCTCATTCATGGCTTTGGTGACTGTCTCAAAGAAGTTGACCAAACAGACACGACCTCCCCTTGACAAAGCCAAACTGTGTGGGGTCGAGTGTTTGGAGGTTGCCAATGTCCCTGTTAATGAGATCCATGATAATACATTCCATGGCTTTGCAGATCAGACTAGTTAGGCTGATGGGTCTATAATTTCCTGGAGCAGTGGATGCTCCACCTTTGTGTAAAAGGATGACAGTGGCTGTCTTCCACTCGGCTGGGACAAAGCCAGTATTCAGGCTTTTATTGAATAGGGTGCCTAATGGTGCTGCAAATTCATGCCTAGGTTCATGTAGGATGCAGCCTGGGATGTTATCAGGTCCCATGGAGGCTGTAATTTTTGCCATTGAGAGGGCAGTGATGACCTGTTCCCTAGAGATAAGGGGAGGAGGGCAGGTACTGGTGATGTCCTGATTTACTGATGGGGTTGGACAGAGGGGTGAAGCTTTCACTGAATTTGTCAGCCAGTAGGTTGGCTATATCTACAACATTTGTGTTTGTGGTGTCCTTAACCACCAGTTCTGAACAGATCTGGGTGCTTCCTTTGAGACTGTGGACATATGTGAAGAAGGCCTTATGATTGTCTCTAGTGAATGTGGCCAATTTGGACTCAAAGTTGTCTTTAGAGGATTTCAGTAGTGCTCTTATTTGCTTGTTCATGCTAAGGAGAGATTGCTTCCATTTGGGCACCTGCTCCTTCTTGGTCATGGACAGCAATTTTTTTCTTTTGTTATAGAGATTATTTATTGCAAATGCCCACCAGACAGGTTTACTCTTCCTTGTGGAGGATGATGTATTCCTGATTCCATACATCTATATAAGTGCTCATATAGTACTTTGGTGTAGATTTGGACATTGGTGCCAGTTCCAACAGAAGGAGAGGGGGCTGTGAAGCTGTTTATACCATTCCT
The DNA here is from genome assembly GCF_019279795.1 of Protopterus annectens. Lineage (NCBI taxonomy): Eukaryota > Metazoa > Chordata > Ceratodontiformes > Protopteridae > Protopterus > Protopterus annectens. Next base: position 1,523,426,989 of record NC_056729.1, read on the forward strand.
CAGGAGGTTGTAATCAGCTTTGGAGAAGTTTTTTTGTTTGAGCCTAGCTAGAGGGGTATGAGAGGAGATGCTAACTTCTAAAGTGATCACTTTATGGTCAGATCTTAACAGGGAGAATGATACTGTAGGGGTGCTGCAGTGGTTACTTATGTTGGTTAACACCAAGTCCAAGATATTATCACCTGTTGCGGGGGTATTGACTAGCTGCTCCAAGGCATTTGTATTGATAAAATCAAGGCATCTCTGGGCATTTGCATTCTGGCATGAGTAGTTTTTCCAATCTATGGTTGGGTAGTTAAAGTCACCCAGGATCAGGGTAAAGGGTTGAATCTTGATAGATTCAAAGTGGTCTAGATAGGTGGTGTGGGCATCCTGAGTTAAATTTGGGGGCCTGTATCTAGTTATGATTTGAATAGCGGTTCTGTCAATTGTTGACTGCACCTGAAGTGTCTCCTGTGCATCATATTGTTTGACCAGCCTGGAGGTGTGTGTGTCTTTAATATACATTAAAACTCCACCTCCTTTGGCTTTGCTACCCACAGTTTGAGGTCTGAATGTATGACAGGATGAGTAACCAGGTAAGGCTGGGGTGCGCTCCACATCTTTGAACCAGGTTTCTGTAACTGCACAAATGTCAGCATCTTCCAGGGTTAAGAATACTTACAATAAGTGCAGTTTCATGTTTAGACTCCTAGCATTTAGCAGCATGACCTTCAATTTGCATTTTGTTGAAATTTTAATGTTGGTGTTTGTATATGCACCTGCTATCTATGCTGGAGAGGGGGGAACCATCATATTGTTGTACAGGCTGAGTCAAGGGAGGACCCAGAGTGCTTAAAATGTAAATTTAGACAAATGTGTAACCCCCAGGCAAATGTTACAATGGAAAGGCACTTATTTTACACATGGGATCAAAAGCTTGGTGAAACTTTTGTAGCATGTATAACTGACCCAAGATATAAAGCTAAAACTTGCAGATTTGGCAACTTAAGGGATGAGTTGATAAAGGACAGACTTGTGTGTGGCATAAAAGATGATGGTATGAGAAAGATTTTGCCTCATGACCATGATTTAACTTTGAATAAGGCCATTGAGATTTGTCATATATACGAGCTTACAGAAAAGTGCACAAATTTGCTTACAAATAAGAGCAGCTCTAGAAGCCACAGTGATAAAACTCATGTTGATAGTATGCAGCATGTTATTAAGAGAAACAGGCCTAAGCACATGGCAGTTGTAACTCCTGCCACACTCAGTGGTTAGCCCCAGAACTTTCTAGCCAATTCTAGAGTTTGCATAGTCTCGGTGAAGTGTTACAGTGAGTCAGCAAACTCAAAGCCTGGTCCCCAACCTAGTTTTATTGCCAACTGTCATAATTGTGGTAGCAATCTTGAATCTAAAAGGGACAAATGTTAGCTTTTGGTCAACAATGCCACAAATGTAATAAATGGAATAATTTCAAAAGATTTTGTAAATCAAAAGGCCCACATTCTTTTATTAAAAGGGAACATTTTAAGACAAGAGTTGATTGGATAGAGAGTAGCAAGTCTACTCTTTATGTTAATGATGTGTCACTGCTTTATGAAATAGTCAATGCAGTAGATTTAAGGGTCAAGAATGAAGTATTTTGTACTGTTTGGATAAATGACAAACCTACAGAGCTCAAAGTTGATACAGGTTACAAGTGCAATGTCATGGTGGCAGAAACATTTGCCAGAATGTGTAAAGGTGAAAGGCTTGATTTGGCAGGGTGTGCAAAACTTGTTGCTTATGGAGGTGAAGAAATTTAAACTGGAGGCAGAGCCTGAATGGTTAACTGAAAGCAGCAGTATTTTAGAGCTCCATATAACTAGTTAAATAAGACAGGAAAAAATATTTTTTTTCTTCAAGGTATAAAATCTTATAGTTAAAGGACTAATTTAATAATTAGAAACTTTGGTGAAGTTTTACAAATAATCTCCTGTCAAAAAGCTTGGAGATATATTCACTTGTTAAAATGAGCAACTCAAAGAATTCTCATTAGGATGCTGCCTTAAAGAAGGAACTACAACAGATGGCATCTACCCTGCATGAGTTGTCTTTGAAAATGGATGGTTTTAAAGAGGACCTAGAAAATCTTAAAACAAGCAGTCAAAAACAGGCTGACACCCTCAAGGAAATGCTACAACAACACAACAGGAATAGAGGTTTCTCTAAAAGACTTAGAAAGTAGACTTAAGGAAGTGGAAACACAGAAAGAACTGCTTCTTAAACAAAACACTTGGTTGGTTAATAAAGTAGATGACTTGAAAAATAGGGAGAGGAGAAATAACATCAGGATTTTCGGATTACTTGAAAACACAGAAGGTGAGGATATTATTTCCTTTTTATCAAGCTGGATCCCTGACTTTTTCAATTTAAAAGAAGGACTTTCCTTTGGCATTGACAGGGCAAACAGAGCTCTTGGGAAACCTGCCACTAACTCAAACTATCCCCTAGGTCAATAATTATCAAATTTCTTTCATACTTGGACAAGGAACTGATTCTAAGATCTGCTTGGAGGAAGGCACCTCTAAAATATAAACAGAGCCAGATAAAATTTGATAAAAACTATTCATCTAGAATAATGGAGCAAAGGAAAAATGTGTGACCAATGATAAAGTTTCTGAAACAAAATAACATCAAGGCACAACTTGCATATCCAGCTAAGATAAGAATACTGTATGCCAACAAGATGAGGACTTTTACTGACTTGGAAGAAGCCTCTTCATTTATTAAAACTAATAATGTGATTACTTTACCAGAATATATGGATTGGATGTCACCTTCTCTCAGGAGAACAAAAGAAACAAATGTCTGGACAGATGTCAAAAAGAAGAAGCAAAAGACTGATACTGTCACAGCCAAATCTCTCAAAGCATCTACTATGATATGAATTGTTTTAACATTACTTTAAAGGACCAATTTTACTGCTTGGAATTTTAAAACAAAGGTAACTAACTACTGGAATCTTTACCTATATTTTTTGAAAATAGATGACACATGAGAGTTTTCACATTACCTCAGGTATGTAAAACAGGGTACTTTTCTTTCACAGAAGAAGGGTTATATAGCACATAAAATATTTATACTGTAAATCAACATACATAGTATATGTGTATTTTCTCTTAATTGTCTCTTTTCTTTCTCTCTTCTCTCTTTTCTCGTTATTTATTTTAACTGCACCTTGTCTCCCTTTCTAAATTCTCTCATATTTACTATACTAATATAGTCTGTATATATTTAATAACTCACTATCTATACATAGATAAATAATAGTCTAAAATAATCTTGTTTTAAGGTAGACTAATTGGAATAGTGAACTTAATTAAATGTTATTACAATATTTATTAGATTAATGATAGTCACTGTTATGCTTATTGGGACTGGGGACATGTTCGTGATTAACTCTGAAATGTTTCATTTATGTACATATGTCCTTTGAATTGTTTCCTTTTAGGATTAACAAATACATAAAAATGGGAGGGAAAATGTACTGTTGGTTAAGAGAAGTCAAGCTTTCTTCACATTCTATTTGTGTTGCCATAGCAACAGTAAACAATTGCTACAGCTTCTAAGGCACTGTGAACTTGTGAAGTGTATTTAGCCTCACAGATAACAAATAATAAGAAAAACTAATGTTGTTTAGTTGTTAAAATGAAAAACAACATAAGCAAGGTAAAATAAATACACAATAGGACTATTTGTAAATATTTTATGATTTATCTTCATAGGATTACATATTCCTGGAAATACAACTGAAATGTTCCCAAATTACATGTGCACTTAAATGTAGATGCTTGATTAAAAAGTATTACTCAGTTTAACATGCTGATTTCACACGCTGTCTGCACTGTAAAAGATTAATTTTATATGTTACTTGAAATTGTCAGTCTCTAGAGCATATGAAAAGATACATATTACTTTTTGCAACATGTTATCTTTGCAGTTACCTCACACTCTGTACAAACTCACATGGTAACTGATAGCTATTCATTTAAAATATCAGTTTAAATATTACATTTGCCCTTGAAATGCTATTGACATTTTGACAAAATATAATCTGAACTGTAAAATGAATGACTTGAAAAAGTGAAGTAATGCATAGATTTCAAAGACAGTTCTTGACACTACAGTAAAAGTAAAAATATATATTCACAATGAAGTATTGAAATGTTTTAGTCTTCCAGTTAAAGTACCAGAAACAAAGCTTGCTTTGGGAATCCAAATGAAGGACTGAAACCAGATAAACCTCCTTTATTCAAAGCGAGTGCCAAACACAGAACATTAACGCCACAAGAATAAATACGTTTTTGACCCTGGTATACCTAGGTCTTCATCAGAAAAACTGAAATCCATTAAGGAAGTGCCTTTTATACAAAGTTAATTAATCAAAATCATCAATTAGCCAATGAAAATCAGCCTCACCAACAAATACTCTAGAGTTCCTATTAATGAGGTGAATGTATCTCATTCAAAAATTAATTTACTCCTGAATGACTTACTTTTGGAGAGTTCCATCACTCAGGATAATTTTCATTTTTTGTCTAACACACACCCTAGAGTCCCCTCGGCTTTTGGCATACCCAAGGTCCACAAAGATCAGGTTGACCCTCCATTATGGATGATTGTTTCCTCGGATGGCTCAGCCACTACACCACTTGCAAAATTTGTGGACAAGAAGTTGAAAAAACTCTCACAACAGGGTGTTACTTCACTAAAAGATTCATGGGACTTTTTAAAATGTGTTGAATCTTACCTATTTTCCCCAGACTTGGTGTTTGTTACATTAGATGTGGTTGACCTATTTGGGTCAATCCCTCATGATACAGGTTTACAATGGTTAGAAGAGAAAATGAGGGACAGTAAAATATTTTCTAATGATGACTTTAACAATTGTTTACTTTTTATGGATATTATTCTTAACAACAACTTCATGTTTTTCCAAGGCGAATTCTTCAAACAAACTAGAGGAGTGGCTATGGGAGCCAAATGTGCTCCCACCTACGCGAACATTATTTTGTCTAGGTGGGAAGAATTATTCATCCTTGAGAGCCCCTTTGCAACACATTGGTGCTTATGCAAGAGATTCTTGGATGATATTGTTATCTTTTGGACGGGTTCTTATGACACTTTTATAGAATTTTTGCAATACATTAAAAGTACTACCACATTTTTGGATTTTACTTACAACTATAATTCAGATGTGCTTACATATTTGGACATTACCCTTACAAAAACTAACCAAGGTTTTTCAACTAATATATTTCGCAAAGAAACATTTTCTAACTGATATCTTCACTTCAAAAGTGCTCATCCTTACTTTCAGAAAAGGAACCTGGTCAAGGGTCAACTGGTTTGGATCAGTAGGATGACATCTAATGATGTTGATTTTCTTAGTGAAAGTGAAAAGGTTTTAGAAATGTTTAGAGAAAGGGGATACCCAGAAGGTTTATTGCAACAGATGCTGGAGACAGTGATTCAGGGGAGACATGATAGATTTTCTCCCATTTTAGGATGTGGTTCTTCTAATACAGTTCCTCTAGTCCCACTAAATAGTGAAGTTGACAATTTTTGTGAAGCTTTTATTTTTGACTATTCAGGTGATTCAGGTGTTATTAAGGAAGTTATCACCAAGGAATGGAACAAATTTGTTGAATTTTCTGATCTGGAGATTTTTAAAAATAAAAATTTGAAATTTATATACAGGAGGGATCAGAATTTTAAACAATTGTTTGAGTTCAATGGGCAAAACAAACTCAAAGGTTCTTCACAAAGGCATGGGACTTTTAAATGTGGAGCATGTTCACAATGTGCTTATGTAATTAACCAAACCCACATTTCCATACCTTCAAGAGATCGAAACATTGCTAGTGACATCTTTTCCAATTGCAATACTCAAGGAGTTATATACACTGCTACATGTAAAATTTGCGGTTCTTTCTATGTGGGAAAAACTGAAAGAAAGTTGAAGAACCGCATATATGAACATTTATACGAAATTAGGAAACAATATAACAAAAATGCATTGTACAGGCACACTTTAAAATGTCCTCAAGCGTCTTTTTCTTTTTTTGTCCTGGAAATTGTCCTGAAAGAGATCAGGGGTGGTATGTGGGAAGCCAAACTAGAATACAAAGAACTTTTTTGGCAAATAGTGTTGGATTCGACTAAACCCCCAGGTCTCAATGACACTCTTTCCATTTCTTCAGTTCTCAAGCTTAGGGCAGCTAAATTATGAAGTTTTTTACTGTTACCACAAGGGGGCATAGTTACACAATATTTATACCATCAAAGCAAACATGGTTTAAATATAAGGAAAGGTTTCCTTGTTTATGTATATTTATATATATTTTTTACATTCTGTATATTTATTCTGCTTATAGTCTATTATTATATACATACTTTTGTTATAATCATTGTTAGAAATTTAAAGTGTTTTAACTGTAATTAGTTCACTAGGAATATGGTATATGTTTTTACTAACAGTGAAGATTTCACTTGTTTTTAAAAGTTGGTATATTTTTAAATGAGGCTGATTTTCATTGGCTAATTGATGATTTTGATTAATTAACTTTGTATAAAAGGCACTTCCATAATGGATTTCAGTTTTTCTGAAAAAGACCTAGGTATACCAGGGTCGAAAATGTATTTATTCTTGTGGCGTTAGTGTTCTGTGTTTGGCACTCGCTTTGAATAAAGGGGGTTTATCTGGTTTCAGTCCTTCATTTGGATTCCCAAAGCAAGCTTTGTTTCTGGTTTTTGGTTTCTTAAGCATGCTTTACCATCGCTTTTTGGCTTCCAGTTAAAGTAGCTTACTGTTAACATTTTGCGATATTAGAAAGTTTGAAGAGCCAGGAAATTACTATTCTTTGTCTTTATGATAATTAGACAGATGTTAGACTCTGCTTAGTTTAATGAATTATGATATATGTTCATGAGGAAAAGTGGACTCATTTACTCACATTGGACTACACACTCCTGGAAACTCAACTGAAATGCCCCCAAATTACTTGTGAATTTAAATGAAACTGCCTAATTAATAAGCATACCTTACTTTAACAACCTGACTCCATAAGCTATCTGCTCTATATATGCTACATTATAGATGTCACTTGCATATGACAGGCTCTAGAGCACACACAAAAATACATATTATTTTTGCAACATGCTATATTTGCACTAACCATACAGTCTAAACTAACTCAATTGGCAACTGAAAAGTTATTTATTTGAAACATCAGTCTAAATATTAATTGTGCCCTTGAAATGTTGCCGTTTTGACAAAACAAAACCTGAATTGAAAAAGTAATGATTTGAAGAAGTGAAATATTGTACAGATTTCAAAGACAGCTATTGACACTACAATATAAGTAGAAATGTATACATGCAAGGAAAAATTGAAATGCTTTATACTTTTAGTTAAAATAGCTTATTGTTAACTTTTTGTTTTATCAGAAAATATAAAGAGCTAGGAAATTATTTCTAATTTGTCTTTATAATGTTTACTAAAGTGAAGTTAGTCACTGACTTGTTTAATGGATTGTGAGTCATGTACAAGATGGACTACTGAATGTTATTTCTGTTTACCTATGTTTGCTGAATTTCTTTTATTAGTACTAATTTAAAACAAGGGAAAGAAAGGGAAGGGAAAGCTCTGTTTTTGGTCAAGGGAGGAGAGGCTTAAGAGTATTCAAACTGCCCCAAGAACTCTCTAAGATGCTATAAATACTATCTGATTAATACTTACCTAAAGTAAGTGTTGATTATCATATAGGTACCTTCACATTCATTCTAGACCTGATGTGATTACTCATTCTGGAAGCAGGAGGTGCCCTATGCAGGATCTAAATTGTCAGGGTGATCATAGTTCATTCTTAGACTCTGCTTTGTAAATCTATAAATATGTAAAAGCACTGCACACCAGAATGTAGATAGCCTCTACTCAGAGTTGGGATACCACTGATAAGCCATGTCTTTTCATAAGTGTAAGTTGCGTCATTGGTAATCACTCATTGTCTCCTGTAGAGTCCTTTTAGTCAAAATATTTTAGTAATAATCTAGTTGTTGTTGGCTTATTTAATGTATGCTCCTCCACTGCATTTAGTTTATCTGAAATGACATATCTGACAAATTTGGGATCTCTTAAGGGTAACTAAATACTGGATATTTTCTAAGTCAACTTAATAATTGTTTACACTACTAACATTCCATCCTAATATATAAAATACTATAGAACAATAATAGAATAATAGAGAATTTCATATCTCTTTTAAGAAAATTCTCCATATAATAATTTAACATATGGAGCTCAGTTGATATTGTTGGTTAAAAGTATGAGTGGTAATCCAATAGATCTATCTTTATCTGTTGGATTAGGAATGACTTGCATTCCATCTTTAATGGGAAATTCATATTTACTTGTATTTGATACTTTAGAATTAATGTTTTATAAAAGTACTTTTTTAAAGCCTGACCAGAATTTTACCCTACTTGTATTTAAAGAAGAAAGAACATTAAATTACACTCCCAAGTTTACACACATAAAAATAACATTCAATGTTATCAGAGAATATGGTATAACTACTATAATCAAAATAAAAAGAAAAGAAGCAAAAAGTTTCTTCAAACAATAACTTGAAATGGATTTAACATTCTTATCACTAAATACTAATGGCTCAAATAATGCAAATAAAACTTCAAACTTACTAAAATATTTAAATCTAAATAAGGCACAAGAAGTATTTCTCCAGGAAACGCATTTTAAGACTAATGACAGCTTTATTTGGAACCCTAAGGACTATACAGTCTTAGCTCAATCCTCCTATAGAACAAAGACAAAAGGAGTATCAATTTTCTGGAAGAAAAACATAATCACTCCAAAAGTTATTTATAAATATGAAGACAAAGAAGATCTACTAGCATTTGTTATAATTAAATTTAAAAATAGAATATGGACCTTAGCTAATCTATATTGGTTCCCAGGAATTGGATCAGGAATGGTTAAAAAACACCTAGATTTTATTTCCAACAATTATAAAGGAAATCTTATACTGGGAGGAGACTTTAATTGTAAATTAGAAGCTTCTGAAACCACCAAGAAGTATTTTCACATAGCAACTATTTCAAAATCCTTAAAAAGGTGGATTGATTCATTTTATTTAATAGACACCTTTAAAGTAAAAGATGATAAATCCTTATTATTTTCCCATAAAGACCATAGATTTGGAACACAAACCAGAATAGACAAATTATTCGTAGTTCAAGATTTACAAACAAAAATCCTCAACTTCTCAATAGTTCCATGCCCCTTCTCTGATCATGACTCTCTGATAATGAAGCTCCAAATAGAGTTTAAACCTTTAATCCTCTCAACTAGAATTCCATCATATATCACAAAAATTAAAGAATTCAGACCCTGGATGTTGTCAGAACTACAATTATTTCTTGAAATTAATAATACAACAGAAATCAGTAGAGTTATGGTTTGGGACTCATTAAAAGCATATTTATTTGGTAAGACCCTTAGCTGGTACAAAAACAAAGTCAGAGAGTGGGAATCTGAATCATTAGACTTGCAAACCAGATTCTTGACAGCAAAATCTAAAAAAAAATCAGAATTGTCCAGAAGTCAAAAAAGAAATAGAGGAATTAAATAAAAAATATAATGAAATTCTAACACACAAAACTTGTCTAGCCTTGGAAAAATTAAAAATAAACTCATTAGCCACCTCCTCCAGATATCTACATAACTTATCTACAAGAAGTAAAATACAGCCTAAAGTAAATAACATTAGTAGTATATATCATGAAAAGAAAGGGGAAAAAGTATCAGATATAGGAGACATCCTTGAATCATTTTGGTTCCATTATATGGAACACTTCAAAAACGAAGATTTAGATGCCAACCAAATAAACTTAGATACAAATCTTATCAATATAAAAAAAAATTCCTGACAACATAAAACTAGACCTACAAAAAACTATATTCTAGAAAGAAATTGTTGACAAGATAAAAGAAAGTAAATCTAACAAAGCTCCAGGGATAGATGGTATAATTACAGAAATTTACAAACTCTTCCCTTCAACAGTAATCTCCCTTTTTCATAAAACTTTGCTAGAAATCCAGTCAGAAGCAAAAGTACCACCCTCATGGAAATATTCTCTCATAAAACCAATTTTAAAAGATAATAAATCATCAGACCTTTGCACCTCATACTGACCTATATCATTACTGAATAATGATTACAAAATATTCATTTCAGTCCTAGCTAACAGAATGAAAATCCCACTTTCAAAGACAATTAATAATGATCAAACTGGATTTTTATATAACAGGCACACACGTGATAATATTAAAATGATACTTATTCTTATATATTGTGTAAATAAAGAAGATAGAGAAACACTTGTAATTGGATTAGACATAGAAAAAGCCTTTGATTCCCTCAACTGGGAATATCTATTTAAAACTTCAGCATTATTTGAATTTCCTCCTCCCTTAAACTTATTACTAAAAACATATATATTAATAACTTAGCCTACATTAAATTAAGTCCTTTCACCTCAGAATCTATCCATATAATGAAAGGTACTAAACAAGGATGCCCCCTTTCTCCTATTTTATTTGCTTTGGCTATAGAAATACTTGCAGAAATAATATGCAATAATCCAAGAATAATAGGAATAGAAGTCTATTACCAGTACATATCTAAAATAATGCTTTTTGATAATGATATTTTATTAACCCTATCAAATTCCAGAGAGTAATTAGGAGAGCTAGAAGAAGTAATGGAGAAATTTTATAAGATTTCAGGTCTACACTTTAATAGATCAAAATCAACATTTCTATTTTTAAATAGGAAAAAAGGACAGCAAGTTACAGATAAATCCATCATAGGAAAACAAGAACTTACGTTAAATTATTTAGGAATAATGTTATGCAAAAATATAAACAAAACAATATTAATAAATTATAAAAACATTATTGAAACAATAAAAGTATATATAGAAAAGTGGAACAAAATTATATTAACTTTTGAAGACAGATTGCAATTTATAAAAATGGTCGTATTGCCAAAAATAGTATATGTAGCATTAGCAATACAGCTAATTCCCGAAAGATGCATTTTTAAAGAAACAAACTCATGTTTAATAACATATTTATGGTATCCCAAAAAGAATAGAGTAGCTCTAACTCATCACATTAGACCCTGGAAACAAGGAGGATTGAACTTCCCAGAAATAGAAACATATATAAAAGCATCTGTGCTTAAAACTACAATAGACTGGATAAACCCAAATTATTTTGCCAACTGGAAATAATTAACAATGGCTATATTAACAAATGAATTTAATCTGTTAAAAAAAATGTAATAGTAGACAAATCAAACAAACCCTGGTACATACTATGCATAAGTATACAATATAATATCACAAAACCTTCTAAAACAACACTGATTAATCATTACATCAGTTCCTTTAGGAAACGTATCAATGCAAACATAGATCTAAAACTTTGGTTTGACCTTTTAACCCCATTTACCATCGCTAAGAACTTTCCTCACAAAATATATAGGGAAACAATAACCTCCTGGGAACAAAATGGATTCTTATGCTGGTTTCAATCTGTAAATAAATTAAATGTTTTAGATATACATATGATAAAAACTGCTTACAATATTCCAACACAAGACTGGTTAACCTTACAAAGCATTCTAATGTACACTCAAGATTTATGCAGATTAATTAATTATTCCTCATTTAAAGATATTCCAAATCTAATATGTTTTATGTATGAATTTATATATAATAGTTGTGAAAAGAAAAATTCCATTCCAAATCTATATAAAGAGTTAATAACATATAAAACAATTCCCAAACCATCATACTGGCAGTTCTTAACAAAAGGTCAGACATTGCAGTTAACAGAAGAAATTAAAACTAACATCTTACTATCAGTTAATTACACCTCTAACACAAAGTACTGGAAAATATTTAACTGGAAATACTTACATAGAGCATTTTTAACACCAGATAGAATTAAAAAGATCAGTACTACTACAAATGTTTTTTGCTGGAGGTGCGAAAAGTCAAATAAAACAGACTGGATTCATATTTTTTATGAATGTAATAAAATTAAATCATATTGGAATGGAATCAATCATTTTTACAAGCTTTATTTAATTAATCCTTTACCTTAACTAAAGTATCGATTATACTAAATGTAAATGAATATCCCTACCTGAATAAGACAAATATGTATTTGTTATGGACAATACTTGCTATATCTAGGAAATGCGTAACCAGAAGGTGGAATTCAAATACACCCCTGACCTTGGAAGAATTCTACACTTTACTGAAGACAACTGCATTGATGGAAATAAAAATCAAAGAACTATGAATCTATCCCAGGCCATTGGTAAATAATACTTGGAAGAAAGTTATATCTTTGTTGGACACTCTGCAATAAGCAATATTGTATCTCTGATAACTGATCTGGTAATTATATATTTAATAACATACAGTGTATATAATTGAAAGTCAGGCTATTGCAAATATTGTATATAGTTGTTTAAAATGATATTTAAAAATAAATGATATTTTAAATGAAAATAAAAGAATATTTGAGGGGTAAAAAAGAAATTCATACTAAAGGCTCAGTAGTGCTTTCATGTTATTCTGCTGGGAGAAGATACAACTTATTATTTTATGTGGTCAGGAGGCACGTCCAGTCATTATTAGGGCTAAAAGATAGTTTGAAAATGGGACTGCTTTAATTAATAAGGAAGCCCAGCAAGTTAACTTTAAAGACCACTACTCTAATTTTGCCCAGTACATTTTTTTACCTATGCTGATCTTTTCCAAGACAAACTAGGCATACTTCCAGTTGCGTACTCCATGAAGTTAGCCCCAGAGATCAGCTCAATTATCAGGCTAGCATGCAAAGTTCAAACAGCCATGCAGAACAGAGTCATAGCTGAACTAAATAAAATTATGTGACAAGGTGTGATTTGTCTAGTTGAAACTCCAGCTGAATGTATATCTTCCATGGTGGTAGCTCATAAGAAATGCTCAGATGACATTGGAATATGTATTGACCCATGTGATTTGAACAAAGCATTAAAAAGACCCCATCATCTAATGCACACAGCTGAAGAAGTTGCAGATGCTAAATGTCCCTATTTTTCTCTCTTATATAGTAAGAGTTCATTTTGGCAAATTCTGGTTGACAAATAATCATCATTGCTCACTACATTCAGTACTCCATTTGGCAGGAACAGATTTTTGAGAAAACCCATTTGGGATCAATTCTGCAAGTAAAGTCTTTTAACGTGCAATTGAGCTATTTTATTCTGGGTATCCTTGTGCTATCATAGTAGATGACATAGTAGTAGTAGGTTGTGATGAAGATGAACATGACAGAAATCTCAGAAAAGTTCTAGAAAGGACATGTCAATTGAATCTCAAGCTCAACCCACACAAATACAAATTTGGGCTACAAGAAGTTGCTTATGTTGGTCATTTATTTACTAGTACAGCCTTATGACCTGACCCTTCATAGCAAACAGCCATTTTCGAGATGGCAGCTCCAGAAAAAAGTTCCATCCCTGCAACGTTTTCTTGGCATGGTCAACTACCTAGGCAAGTTCATTCCAGACTTGAGCCAACTATCAGCACCACTCAGAGAACTGACATATAAAGATATATCCTAGTCTTGGTTAGAGCAACATCAAAGAGCATTTGATGTCCTGAAACACAGAATTGCAAGTCCCCCAATGCTCAGGTACTATGATGTTCACAAACCAGTTACACTTTCCTGTGATGCTTCAGAATTTGGACTTGGTGCATTCATTCTACAAGAGGATCAACCTGTTGCCTATGTATTGAAAACTGTTACCCAAACTGAAATGTAGTATGCGCAGATCGAGAAAGAGTTTTTGGCAATTGTGTTTGCATGTTCGAAGTTCCATGATTATGTTTATGGTAGACCTATCCATATTGAAACAGACCAACAACCATTAGTCTCTATCTTGAGAAAGCCAATGCATTGAGCTCCAGCCAAACTGCAATGTATGATGCTGAGACTGCAGAAGTACAATTTCAATCTTGTCTACACAAAAGGCAAATTTCTTTATCTTGCTGATACTTTATCCAGAAATACCACTGAACAGAATGACATTTAAGATTCTCAATCAATTGATGATTTTGAAGTCATGGAAGTAAAGAATTTTTCTTACACACATCGTGATGAGTTGAGAGATCACACAGCCACAGATCCAGTTTTACAGATGCTCAACCACTTTATCAATCAAGGATGGCCATCAAAGCAATCTAGTTTACTTCAAGAAGTGCAACCTTATTTTCCATACAGAGATGAGATTGTCTAACAAAGGTATCATAATGAAAGGTCCAAAACTAATTGTTGCAAAGCCCTTGCAACCAGATTACATTACTATCTTGCATCGTGGTCCCCCAAGAACCGATCTGCTAAAAGAAGGGCGAGAGACTTGTATTTTAGTCTTCTATGTCACAAGACATTGAGAGAGAACAGTATTTAATAGTACAAAGCCGCATCAGCAGAAGGAACCACTTCAGGTGGACCAGATTCCCAAATTGCCTTGTGCAAGTCCAGACAAAGTTATTTCTTACAATGGCATGCAGTTTACAAGGCAACAGTTCAAAAGATTTGCTCAGGAATGGGACTTTACTCATGTCACAAGTAGTCCAGAGTACCTGCAGTGAAATGGTTTGGCAGAATGTGCAGTGCAAAGTGCAAAACAGTTACTTCAGAAATCAAAAGGAGATAACACTGATGTTTTCCTGAATCTCTTGAATCTCAGAAATGTTTCTTGTGATAAACATCTTGGTTCACCTGCTCAGATACTTCTTTCAAAACAAACCAGTACCACACTACCAGTCAGTAGTCAATTGTTGGTTCCATGTGTCATGAACAACAGATCAGTGAAAGCCAATTTGTTGAAGAAGCGCCTATCCCAGAAGTCCTACTACGATAAGACCAGCAAACTGCTCAATCCATTATGAGAGGGAGAAGTGGTAAGGATGCAAACATCCAGAGGTTATGATCGGATTGGTGTCATGAAGAATATTGGTCCAGAGCCGAGATCGTGCATTGTAGAATCAGAAGGAGCAACGTTTAGGAAGAATTGGAAGCATTTGAGACCAGTAAATGGGCCTATACCACAGCCTGTGAGAAATGAGAAAGACTGTATCTCAGAGTGAGATGTCCGGTGTTCCAATTCCAGAAGAAGTTCCAGAGGACATTCCTGTTCCTATGATGGATTCAGAAGTTCCTGATATTAGTTGTGCACCACAGACTGTCTCTGTTGATAAATTTGGTCCCAACTGTTATGTTATGAGATATGGTCGAATCTCTAAATCCTGTAGCAAATATGAAGCAAGTTGGACATGAACATTGTGTTTTGTTTCTAATGTACATAGTAATGCATGCCTAGCTCAAACATTGTTTTACATAAAGGGCAATCATTTTAGGGGGGGTGTAGCTCAATATGTGTGTATATACCTTTAAGAAGCTATCCAAGGGATTGCACAAGTTTATAAATACTGAGCACTTGCAAGCCTGACTACCATTTTGTAGTTAGCATTTATGTATGTAATATGATGCTGCTATCCATCCTGATGTGTTTGTATGTATTAAAGCATCAACAAAACCCCAAGCCTTCTTGTTTTATGTAATAGTTTCATAGTTTCATAGTATAGTACTAGGCTATCTGCCCTGGGGCATTTGTAAGCCTAGCCATAGTGATGTGGCTTTTGCCACCCCATGAAATGGTACAAAAATGTACAGAATAAATCTAGAATACTGTGCCTCTGTCTAGTAGTGACACAATGAAGGTCCTCTTATATAATAGAATTAGTTTACTGTGCCCCTGTCTAGCAGTGACCCAGATATGACCCCTGGGGTAAATATTCGATCTCCCATCCACTCATCAAGATTTCTCTTGAAGAGAGTTAGTGAGGGGCTCTGCCTAATACGAACTGGGATCCTGTTCCAAAGCATGGGAAGCCTTTGGGTTATGAATCTATCCCTCCAGCATGTCCTATTCATACTTGTGCCGAGGTTTAAGTCTTTAGCTCTCGTGGTCCTGATGGATTTGGATTTTTTGAGGTGGAGCATGTCCATCAAATCCTGATTGGACATGGCCTTGTACGTCAGGCAGAGATCACCTCTGAGCAGGCGGTATGCCACTGAATAGAGCTGAAGTTTCTTTAGTCTGGTGGAATAAGACATATGTTGGAGACCCTTGATCCTTTTGGTGAGGTACTTCTGTGGTCTCTCCAGCTGTTGCAAGTGCCGGGTGAGGTACATACCAAATGGGGCATTGTACTCAATCATGGATCTGATGAGGGAGGAATATAAGGGTACAATGACATCCTTGGATCTGGATGTGAATCCCTTCATGATGAGGTGTGCAAGGTAGAATGTTTTTCTAACCACTTTGGTAACATGGGTGTCAAATGAGAGGTCGCTGTCTACTTGGGTCCCTAGGTCTCTGATTACTTTTTCCGTACTCAGTGGGTTGCTGTCTATGTGATAATTTGTGGGTACTTTGTTTTTTTCCAAAAGGGATGACTATACATTTTTTGGCATTTAGTTTAAGGCCGTGTCTACGGCACCAGTTGTCCGCTTCAGTGCGGCCTTTTTGCAGGATGTGTGTGTCAGCTGGTGTATCGACTATGGCGCCTAGTTTGCAGTCATCTGCGAACTTTGTCAGCCACAGCCCTCCCATGTTTGCTTTAACATCTGAGAAATAAATGCTGAACAAGAGGGGTCCCAGGACAGATCCCTGTGGGACACCACTTGTGACTGCCTTTGAGTCTGACATTGCTCCAGCGATTTTAACTTTATGGGTTCTGTCCTTTAGCCAGTTTGCAACCCATCTAGTGACATAGGGGTTTACTTTTAAGCTGTTTAGCTTATCTATGATGTCTGAGTGGGGTATTGTGTCAAAGGCCTTAGCCAAGTCCAGGTATGCTGTATGGACTGCTTTGCCCTCATCAATGGCTCTAGTGACTGTTTCGAAAAAGTCAACCAGGTTTAAAAGGCAGGATCTGCCCTTCACAAAGCCGAACTGGGTGCGGTCAAGTGTCTGTAGGTCCCCTATGTCTCTGTTTATGAGTTCCATAATGATTCTTTCCATAGCTTTGCAGACCAGGCTAGTTAAGCTTATGGGCGGTAGTTTCCAGGGTCTGTAGAGGCACCCCCTTTGTGGAGTGGGACCACTGTTGCTGTACGCCAGTGTACAGGTACATAACCCAAAGTAAGGCTAAGATTAAATAGCATTTTTATGTGTGGGTTTAGCTCCTCTTGAGTTCTCGTAACACGCACCCGGGATACCGTCAGGTCCCATTGATGCTGTGTTTTTGCTTTGTTTAGGCGGTTCTCACTTGGACATCTGAGATGACAGGAGATTACATTCAGCTGGGATAAGTATTTCTTCTTTTGGGGGTGAAGGAGGCAAGAAGTTTGCACTGAACCTGTCAGCCAGAATGTTAGCAATATCTGTGGGTTCAGTGTATTTTTTGTTGTTGTGAACCAACTCAGAGCATATCTGAGGGTTTCCGCCCAGGTTTCTAACATAGCTGAAGAAGGCTTTGTGGTTATCTTTAGTGTCCTTAGCTATTTTTCTCTCAAAGTTTGCCTTGGATGTTTTTATGAGAGAACATAGTTTTCTGCTAATGTTGATCAGAGACGTCTTCCCTTCATGGGATTTCACTCTGACGTGCAGTAGCTTCCTTCTTTTGTTATACAATTTGTTTATGGCTGAGGTCCACCAGACAGGACGCTTAAATTTGGTGGAGAGGGACTTGGATTTGTTTGGGATTGCATGATCCATGTATTCCTGGATATGTCCATAGAAAGCATTTGTGAAGGATTCGGCATTGTGGGATGTGGTATTCACTGGCACAGTGGGCTTAAAGGATACCATCTCCTTCTTAAGAAGAGTGAAGTCTGCGTTTGAGAAGTTTTTCACTGTGGTCTTTTGTGCTGGGGGTGGAGGTGGGATATGTATATCCAGGGTGATTAGTTTGTGGTCAGATCTCACTAGTGAGGGGTATACTTCCGGTGTGGAGCATTTTGTCCCCATGTTTGTGATGATCAGGTCTAGTATATTTTCTCCCCTAGTGGGAGAGGTGACTAGTTGTTCCAGTGCATTTGAATTTATGAATTCCAGAAACCTTTGGGCTAGGGTATTAGGGCTAGAATAATGTACCCAATCTATGTTTGGGTAGTTGAAGTCTCCCAGTATGATGGTATTTTGTGATATATTCATATCCTCCAATGTCTTCAGGAAGGCTGAGTGGGGTTCTTGAGATTGGGAGAGTGGTCTGTAACATGCTACCAGTTGTATAGCAGTTTTGCCTATGGTTAGTTGCACCTGTATGGTCTCTGTTGCTTCATGTGTTGCTACTAACCTGGAGGTGTGGGTGTCCTTTGTGAATATGGACACTCCCCCTCCTTTTGTGGTTCGGCCTGGGTTTTGGGGCCGAAAAGCATGATACGAGCTATAGCCTGGTAGCACTGGGGTGCTCTCAGGAGCCTTGAACCAGGTTTCAGTTACTGCACAGACGTCGATGTTCTCCATGCTGAGGAGTGCATCAAGTGCCTGCATCTTGAGATTTAGACTTCTGGCGTTGAGCAGCATTACCCTTAGTTTTTTTCCATTTTTGTTTTCTAAGGAGGTGGGTTTGTCTTTTGAGCCTTGCCTAAAAAGGCATTATGGGGGTGGCAAGAGCCTTAGCCAATATCCGGAAGCCCAGTGGTGACAGGTGTAAGCCATCCTCATGCGAAGCAGCGTGGCTTGTCCAACATATCATCCCAGGCAGACAGATATTGGATCCCCTTAGAATGACACCAGTACTCGAGCCAATTGTTAAAGCTGATCATCTTGTCTTTGTATTATGGTATCATTCTTGGTGAGGGCAAGATGCTGCTCAGGGTCAGGGTCATACCAGCCTGGGCTACATAATCGGAGAGCTCCTCTATGTCTCTTTTCATGTAGTCCAGGGAGGTACGTCTCAGGTCATTCACACCAGCATGGACAATGACGGAGTCATATTTGTACTTGCTTTGGAGTGACCTGAGTGCGTGTGTTATGTGGCGTATCCTAGCCCCCGATAGACAGCTCACAGTCACCTTCTCCTTGTTCAGCCTGGTCAGTGGGACATCAGTGTGTCTGACTATGGAGTCACCTATTACTAGTGTATCAGGCAAGGTGTTTGGCCTTAAGGGCTGCGATTGGTCGACACACTAATTTATTGAAGTATGTGTTGCATGTGTTTTGTTTTGAGGTGGTGGATTTTTGGATGTCTGCTTTGGGAGCCTCTGTTGTTTTGGTAAGTTTTTTATTAGAGCCTCTGAGTATGTCTTTGTGTTTTTATGTGTTTGGTTTGCAGTTGTGGTAGGTCTATGTGGGACTGGGATTGTTGTGTGTGTGGTTGCCATCTCCTCCTGTCTGGTCATGCCAGCACTGAGTTGAGAGAGTTCAGCCTCCAGTTTGGCTATATAGTTGCATCTCTCACATGTAATTGTGTTTGTTGGGAGGAGGAGAGGGTTGTCTGTGTACATGAGACAATTGTAGCATTGTCTCAAGATGCCCAGATTGACCAGCTGAACTGGAGACGACGCCAGTAATCTACCACTCGACATGCTAGAACAGTATAAGGGGGTGGTATACCTTTAAGGGAGGTGGGTATTCACAGTGGTGGTAAGTAGATGTAGTGCTTTACTTAGTACGAGAGTGCTTACTTAGTAGAGAAGTATTGAGAACAAGTGCTAGGCTTATAATATAGTGAGTAGTCTGGTTTTACTAAGAGTAGAGCTTCCTTAAGGGAAAATTTGAAGAGCAGACTTGGTGGAGCCAGAAAAAATTTAACCTTGTTTAACTGGCGCTGCGCTATGCGCACGACCGCGCAAAGCCGTGCAAACACGGATTTTAAGCAGTGAACTACAAAAGAGCTAGGAATGGTCCCAAACAACCAATTACTACAGCTTCTTGTGCTGAGGTCACTTCCCCCAAGGACAGGTAGGCTGCTCAAGGCTCCCCACTCCCACTGGTGAGCAAAGAAACTTCCTTCTATCCAAGTAAGGTAATGGACAACACAGGAACTACACCACAGCCCAGAATACAGCAATGCCTGTAAACTGGTCTAAACTAGTCGAGGAAGGCGAAAACAAGGATTATTTTTTGTTTTTGTTTTTGGTAGAAACACACAGAAAATGCAGAGACAGTGATAAATTAGTTACACAGGCTAGCACACTTTAGTGGGCAGCCTCCACAGTTAAATTAAACAAACAAACAAGCAAACTTTCGATCAAATTCGACTAAATGTAACTTT
This sequence comes from Protopterus annectens, assembly GCF_019279795.1. Lineage (NCBI taxonomy): Eukaryota > Metazoa > Chordata > Ceratodontiformes > Protopteridae > Protopterus > Protopterus annectens. The sequence goes on from NC_056729.1 coordinate 1,523,447,389, forward strand.
TAAGTGCAGATTTTAAAATAATGCAGCAATCAGTTAAAAAACAGTTCAGGCTAGTTCAAAGTAAGCTACAGCAGCTATTTCCAGTGAAAAAAAACAAAGATACTTAAATCCAGAAGGTAGTCACTTTTTCGAGTTCCTTGCTGCTAGGACCACTCTGTAAACCCACATGGAGCTTGTCTGAGCAGTATAGCCAGAAAAAAACGCCCAGAGGCGGATTTTAAGCAGTGAACTACAAAAGAGCTAGGAATGGTCCCAAACAACCAATTACGACAGCTTCTTGTGCTGAGGTCATTTCCCCCAAGGACAGGTAGGCTGCTCAAGGCTCCCCACTCCCACTGGTGAGCAAAGAAACTTCCTTCTATCCAAGTAAGGTAATGGACAACACAGGAACTACACCACAGCCCAGAATACAGCAATGCCTGTAAACTGGTCTAAACTAGTCGAGGAAGGCAGGAAAACAAGGATTATTTTTTTGTTTTTTAGTTTTTTTGGTAGAAACACACAGAAAATGCAGAGACAGTGATAAATTAGTTACACAGGCTAGCACACTTTAGTGGGCAGCCTCCACAGTTAAATTAAACAAACAAACAAGCAAATTTTTGATCAAATTCAACTAAATGTAACTTTTAAGTGCAGATTTTAAAATAGTGCAGCAATCAGTTAAAAAACAGTTCAGGCTAGTTCAAAGTAAGCTACAGCAGCTATTTCCAGTGAAAAAAAAGCAAAGATGCTTAAATCCAGAAGGTAGTCGCTTTTTCGAGTTCCTTGCTGCTAGGACCACTCTGTAAACCCACGTGGAGCTTGTCTGAGCAGTATAGCCAGAAAAAAACGCCCAGAGGCGGATTTTAAGCAGTGAACTACAAAAGAGCTAGGAATGGTCCCAAACAACCAATTACTACAGCTTCTTGTGCTGAGGTCACTTCCCCCAAGGACAGGTAGGCTGCTCAAGACTCCCCACTCCCACTGGTGAGCAAAGAAACTTCCTTCTATCCAAGTAAGGTAATGGACAACACAGGAACTACACCACAGCCCAGAATACAGCAATGCCTGTAAAATGGTCTAAACTAGTCGAGGAAGGCGGGAAAACAAGGATTATTTTTTTGTTTTTTTGGTAGAAACACACAGAAAATGCAGAGACAGTGATAAATTAGTTACACAGGCTAGCACACTTTAGTGGGCAGCCTCCACAGTTAAATTAAACAAACAAACAAGCAAACTTTCGATCAAATTCGACTAAATGTAACTTTTAAGTGCAGATTTTAGAGATGAACGCGTGACAGATACTGTTTGTCTGACTACATGTAGGAGTTTAGCTGTCAGATGGTGTCTACCTACTATTACAAGAAAATGTATGTTGACAGCAACATTATGGCTCTGACATGCATGCACTCTCCCATGCCACTGATTATGTAACACACCAGCTGCACGTGTTACATGAAGGTCAGGAGCACAGACATGGAGAGGCCATGGCATCATTGACTGCACAACATGACAGTAATCTGTTGCAGTCCCTGTTGAAAGCCTTATTAAGGTGGTGCTGGAGCAGTGCTATAGTACAAACTGGGTCTTATATGCCCTGACTGTACTGCGCAAACCACCTCCAGTGACGAAGAAACATAGATAAGAAACACACACACACACACACGCACACACACACACACGCACACACACACACACACACACACACACACACACACACACACACACACACACACACACACACACACACACACACACACACACACACACACACACACACACACACACACACACACATCTCCTGTATGGAAAGGTGTGTACCTGCCTACCCCTCCAAAACAAGAATGTTACCTTTTGTGCATTTCTCTGGTGTTAAATTAGGATGAAAGCAAAAGTACAAACAGCTACAGGCATACATTATACAGCTGAGGGTTTAGGAGAAGAAACCAGAGCATCTGGATAGAACCCACATTGACAGGGAGTATATGAGGACATGAAGACTCCAGAAAGAAGGAATCCCATCCAAGAACCCAGCCATACAAACAAGATGCATTAATTATACTGTCCCTAATTTTCAGGAATACCTTTCATTTGACTCAGAATGTATCTCTGTCCCTCCCAAACCCTTGTAAAACTGTCAATTTGGGAAGAAAAGGTGGTGGAATACAATTAATAAATAAAGGTAATAATTAGAGCTACAGTCTTCTTTTACTGAGAAATAGGTCCATAGGTTCATAGGTAGGTACTAGGCTATCTTTCCAAAGGCATTTATAAGCCTAGCCAGAATGTGTTGGCTTTTGCCGCCCCCTTAGATTAGTTCCCTGTGCCGCTGACCAGCAGAGCCACTGAAGTGATCCCCGGGGTAAATGTTCTGTTTCCCATCCACTCGTCAAGGTTTCCCTTGAAGACTGTTAGCAAGGAGTTCTGTCTAATGTAGATTGGAATCTTGTTCCAAAGCATGGGAAGTCTATGGGACAGGAATCTATCCCTCCAGCATGTCCTATTTATTGTTGTGGTCAGGTTTAGATCCCTACAGCGTGTGACTCAAGGGGATAAGGTTTTCTTTAGGTGGAGCATGTCCATCAATTCTGTGTTGGACATGGCCCTGTATGTCAGGCAGAGATCACCTCTGAGTAGGTGGTATGCAACCAAGCAGAGCTGGAGTTTCTTCAGTTGAGCTGCATAGGGCATCTGTTTGAGGCCAGTGATCCTCTTGGTGAGGTACATCTGTGGTCTTTCAAGCTGTTGCAGGTGTCTTGTAAGGTACATCCCAAATGGGACTTTGTACTCTATGATGGGTCTGATGAGTGATGAGTAGAGGGGCACAATGACCTCTTTTGATCTGGTTGCAAACACTTTTGTGATTAGGTGGTCCAGATAGAAGGATTTTCTAACCACTTTGGCAATGTGATTATCAAAGGAGAGATTACTATCTACTTGGGTTCCCAGATCCCTTATTACATTTTCCATATTTAGGGGACTACCACCTATGTGGTAGTTTGTGGGTACTTTGTTTTTTCCAAAGGGGGTGACTATGCACTTTTTGGCATTTAGCTTGAGGCCATGATTTTGACACCAGGTATCTGTCTCAGTGAGACCCTTTTGGAGGATGTCTGTGTCAGCCAGAGAGTCAATTATACCCCCTAGTTTGCAGTCATCTGTGAACTTGGTTAGCCATAGTCTTCCTGTGCTTGCCTGTACCTCTGAGAAGTATATGCCGAACAGGAGGGGTCCTAGGACTGAGCCCTGGGGAACGCCACATGTAACCGGTTTAGAGTCAGACATAGCTCCCACAACTCTCACCATGTGGGTTCTGTCTGTGAGCTAGTTGGCAATCCATCTTGTGACATAGGGATTTATGTTCAGGCTGGTGAGCTTGTCTATAATACCAGAATGGGGAATGTTGTCGAAGGCCTTTGCGAGGTCTAGGTAGGCTGTGTGTACCACCCTTCCCTCATCTATAGCCTTGGGTAACTGTCTCAAAGAAGTCCACCATGTTTAGGAGGCATGATTTGCCCTTAACAAAGCCGAACTGGGTAGGGTCCAGTGTTTGGAGGTTTCCAATGTCTCTGTTAATGAGTTCCATGATGATGCACTCTATAGCCTTGCAGACGAAGCTAGTCAGGCTTATAGGGTGATAGTTCCCAAGGTCTGTTGTGGCTCCACCTTTGTGGAGCGGAATAACTGTTGCTGTGCGCCACTCCATGTGTACGTAGCCTGTGGAGAGGCTGAGTTTGAACAGTGTGTTTAGGTGAGGGGTTAGTTTGTCTTTGAGCTCATGTAGGACGAAGCCTGGGACACTGTCCGGTCCCATTGATGCTGTGTTTTTGGCTTTGGAGAGGGCTGTTTTAACCTGAGTCTCTGTGATTTCAGGGGCTCTACATTCTTCTGGTATGGTTATGGGTCTTTTTGAGGGTGAGAGGGTGTGAAGTTTGCACTGAACCTGTCTGCCAGGATGTTGCAATATCGGTCGGTTCAGTGTATTTTGTGCCATTCTACACTAACTCCGAGCAGATCTGAGCATTGCCACTTAGATTCTTGACATAGCTAAAGAATGCCTTGCGGTTATCTTTGTAGTCCTTGGCAAGTTTCCTTTCGAAGCTCGCTTTGGATGATTTTATGAGCGATCATAGTTTCTTGCTGATACTGATCAGGGATGTCTTCCCTTCTTGAGATTTTACTCTTTTCTGTACTAGTTTCCTCCTATTGTATAGCTTGTTTATGGCAAGGTCCACCAGACTGGTTTCCTTTTCTTGGAGGAGTGAGTCTTGGTTTTGCTTGGGATAGCACAATCCATGCATTCTTGTAGGTGCCCGTAGAATGCATTGGTAAAGGATTTTGCAGCTTGGATAGCATTATCCTTTAGCATGGGGGCTTTAAAACTTTCCACCTCACTCTTGAGTAATGTGAAGTTTGCTTTTGAAAACTATTTCACAGTGGTTTCCTTGTCTGGGCATGGGGGCGGAATGTGGCTATCCAAAGTGATTTGTTTATGGTCAGATCTAACCAGCGAGGGGTTGACCTCGATCGCCCATGTTGGTGATGACCAGGTCCAATATGTTGTCACCTCTGGTGGGAGTGCTGACCAGTTGATCCAGGGCATTTCAGTTTATAAATTCTAGGAAATGTTGAGCAAGGGAGTTAGTACTTGAGTAGTTCTACCAGTTAATGATTGGGCAATTGAAATCACCCAATATCACGGTGTTTGGTAGGACCTTTATGTTTCCCAGTGTTTCCAGAAATGCGAAATGGGGGTCCTGGTACATGGTGGGTGATCTGTAGCAAGCTGCAATTTGAATTGCAGTTTTGCCCATTGTTAGTTGCACGTGGATGATCTCTGAAGCATCGTGCTGTCCCACTAACCTGGAGGTGTGGTTATCCTTGATAAATATGGATACGCCCCCACCTTTTTTATTTCGGTCTGGGTTCTGTGGCCAAAATGTATGGTATGAGTTGTAGCCTGGTAGTGCTGGGATGCTCTCTGGAGCCTTAAATCAGGTTTCTGTTACTGCACATATATCGGTTTTCTCCATACTAAAGAGTGCCTCGAGTGCGTGCATTTTGAGGTTTAAACTTTTGGCATTGAGTAGCATTATCCTCAGTTTTTTGTTACTTGTGCTATTTACGGCAGTGGGTTTGTCTTTTGAACCTTGCCTAAAAAAGGCACTATGGGGGTGGCAAGAGCCTTGGCCAGTATTCAAAAGTGTAAGGGTGACAGGTGCAAGCCGTCTCTAGCGAAGCAGCATGGCTTGTCGAGCATGTCATCCCAGATGGACAGACACTGGATCCCCTTTGAATGACACCAGAAACTTAGCCAGTTGTTGAAATTGATAATTTTTTTCTTTATACCGTGGTATTGTTCTTGGTGAGGGCAGGATGCTACTCAGGGTCATGGTCATACTGGCCTGGGCTACGTGATCAGAGAGCTCTTCCGTGTCTCTTTTCATGTAGTCGAGGGAGGTACATCTCAGGTCATTCACACCAACATGGACAATGACAGAGTCTTATTTGTACTTGTTCTGGAGTGAGCTGAGTGCTTGTGTTATGTGGCGTATCCTTGCACCTGACAGGCAGCTAACGGTAACCTTCTCCTTATTCAGCCTAGTGAGTGGGACGTCAGTGTGCCTGGCTATAGAGTCACCTATTACTAGTATGTTGGGTATGTTATTTTGCCTTAAGGGCTGTGATTGCATGGCACACTGGTTTTGTGAAGTATGTATTTCATGGTTTGTGTTGGGGGGTGGAGGTTGCTTGGATGTCTGCTTTGGAGGTCTCTGTTGCTTTTCCAGATTTTTATTTATAGCCTCCGAGTATGTTTTCGGGTATTTATGTGTGTTTTTTGCCAGTGCTGGTTTAATGGGTCTATGTGAGACTGGTGGTGTGATGCAAGTATTTCCCTTCTCCTCTTGACTGTCTGATCCAGCCTTGGGTTGAGAAAGCTTAGCCTCCAGTTTGGCTGTATAGTTGCATCTCTCGCATGTATTAGTGTTTGGTGGTAGGAGGAGAGGGTTGTCTGTGTACATGAGGCAGTTGTAACATTGCCTCAAAATGCCCAAATTCACCAGTTGGACTGGAGAGTGCACCTGAAACTGCCCTTTGGACATGCCTGGATAGGTACAGTGAATTGTTTTTATTGAATGGCTGGTAAGGTCGACTAGAGAGCCTTGTCCTTCTGTACAGTGTAGGGGGGTTTAGTGCTAGGGTTTATAAGTGCTTGCTATGAGATTTGAGCAAGTGCCAGGCTGAGAAATGAATGGCTTGAGTGCTTAAGTTGAAAGTTTGTCTAGTTCCAAGGGAAAAATTGAAGAGGAGACTTTGTGGAGCCGGGAATACTTATACTCTAGCTAACCGGTGCTGCCCGGCGTGCAAAACCGGGCAAAAGCTATTTTTATAACAGGGAAATGAAAGAGATAGAAATTAGCCCAAAATAGCAGATAAACTACTAATTTCTGGGCTGAAACCACTCCTCTAGAGACAGATAGGCTGCTCAAAGCTCCCCTCTCTCTCAGGTGAACAGAGAATAACAGAAAATACATCTCAATTCATGTTTTTTTTATTGTAGCAATCAATGTGTCTCCAGTTAATAGTACTAATATTTTTAAAAAGGTGCCCTTGGTTGTCCATAATTATTTCTGGATTTCTTCCTGATTCTGGAGGCAAGAATTTGAGAGCTATGCCTTGAGCCACTGTACCAGTGATCTGTTGCTTTCACATGTATTCTACCCAGGCAAGCACATACAGTTACTCATTATAAAAAAGTTCCTAATTGTGTGAAGAAAAGTTAAAAAAAAAATTACGACCAACTTGCTACTTTTCAAAACAACACAATCCCTCCCCCATACAGTTATTTTCAACACTATCAACCACTAAAACCATCAATTACAATTAATTTATTCACTGTGCACACCTCAGACTTCTGCTTGTGTCAAAAACAGCAGTCTCAGTAAAGTATTCCATCTGGCTTTACAAAATGTACAGTAGTTCTACAAAGTCCAAATAAAGACTACTTAAAATAATCAAATAACAGTAGGGTCAGTCACTTGTATTCACCAAAAGGTCTGTGCCAGACTATTAATGTGATATGTATTGACTGTATACATCCCATATAAGAGATACAGTAATAAAAAGACAGCAAATGGCCACAATAATTTATTTCAGTCCATCTACATGTACCTACATCATCCTACAAATGGGTTCAGGCACTGCCTATACAGCGAGACATTTTCCTGTGGCACATTTGGTTGGGGACACATGGCTAAAGTGACATTCAGCTGCAGAGAAATATGGCTGTTGCAAATTCTCTGTGGGCAAAAAGAAGCACACACTGTCATGCCCACAGCTTTAATAACCAAGTGCATGCAGATAGAAGAAGTAATGAGTGTTGTGCTCAGTTTACAGTAGAGGCTTATGTAACTGCAGCATGTAGAAGCATGCTACAGCATGGAGGAAATCCTGCATGCTGTAGTTATATTTATGCTCCAGTATGTATTTTAGGTAATGTTCCATAGACACTTTGACGGAGGTAGTGGCCCATGCACAGCAATTATAAAGTCACCGCCCATTATGCACTGCATTTTTACTGCCACTGACATATACACTGTAGAGCCAACTGCTGATACCTGCCATATTGCCTGCTACCTCATTTTGCCTTGGGGATCATGGACATTATTTTCCCCCTATGCATTTGGTTATAGAACTTGTGGGCATGGCACAGCATTCTTTTGTTTGTCCACAGGGACTTCACAACAGCCATATTTCTCTGTAGCTGAATGTCACTTCAACCATGTGTCCCCAACCATGTACTATAGGGAAATGTCTCACTGCCTAGTTGCCTGAACCCACCCCCCCCCCATCCTCCCAAAACACACATTCTCACACACCTCTAATTTTCTCAGTTCAAGTATGAAGGAGAAAGCTATAAAGTACTGGGGACAAAGTACCAAAATCAAGGACAGATAGCATGGTTGTATACTTACAGAATTTCTAGAATAACTATGCATTGTCAGAAAGCAACTAAGTTGAAAATTGAAATGTCTATCATTATTTAGTGACTGCAGTCCTCAATGATTTGAGGACAAACTATGAGACAAAACCATACAGATACTATGAATTCAAAGGTAGCTGATAGCATCTGTGCCTCCTATACATACATATGTTATACATTTATTTATTTATTTATTTCCAGTTTGGTGTCCGGGGAGGTCCACTGGGCTCAAAGAGCCCATTTTCAGTGGAGACCCGGGGAGAAAAGCTCCATAGTGCAAAGTATAAACTACATAATTCAGAATACATAGTACAAAGTAAAAGCTACATAGTTCAAAGTCAACAAAATGCAATACATAGTTGCTAAAAGGTGCAGTAAATAACTTTTAGGAGTTAAATAGCAACTAAGAACAGTTGAACTGCAACATATATACAGTGTATAATACATATTTACATGTTTGTAGGTTGAGAACAGTTGTAGAGGGCAGAATTTGTTCATAGGTTAGAAATGTCAGATAGTGATCTGAGAGTAGTTATCAGGGGATAGATCCCTGGTAAGTAAGGAGAAAAATGAGACTTTGAATGTGATAAGTTAGGGTGTGTGTGTGTGTGTGTGTGTGTGTGTGTGTGTGTGTGTGTGTGCACGCGTGTGTCTCTGTGTGTCTGTGTGTAAATGTGTATTTTTTTCTGGCTAATATTTGAGAGATACACACGTGCACACACACACACACACACACACACACACACACACACACACACACACACACACACTAACACACTTGCGCACACATACACAGGTTGCACCACCATCAATACAGCCATATGTATGAATATGACTGCACATACCAAAAGCCTGACTGTGATAGGATAAATGAACAAATATGTAAATTCACTGCTATACAGAAATGTGTGTTTTCAGCTCACTGCTGTCAGGATACAGACTGCAGCCCACCAAAGCCTCTCCCCCTCCTTTTTTACATACCTCTCAACATTGTATCACAGAAACAAAAAAAAATCAGAAAGAAAGCTAAAAAAATTATGTAAGACAAAAGACCAACAAATATTTTCCTTTTAAACTTAGAAATTTGCTAGAATAACAGGCTCTGCATGATAATACTTCCTTTCCTATCAGAAACTCAACATCTGTCATTGGCTAATGACTGGATCTCTCAAATATTAGCCAGAAAGAATACACATTTACACACAGACACACAGAGACACACACACACACACACACACACACACACACACACACACACACACACACACACACACACACACACAAAACACACATGCCCACACACACACAAAACACATAGAATAAAAGACTTAGTTTCCTAGTGGATGGATGTAGGATTAATTATGACAAAAGAAAAAAAAAACACTTGCTCCCACAGTGAAATTTCAGGGATAATCCATTATTTGTATATTTTACTCTCAGCTGCCTCAGTCTGATACAATCAGCTGGATCAGCCTTCTGCTTCAATCAGCATTAGTGGAGTAATCCATTCTGATTTAATTTTCTTTTTTTTCTTTCTTTTTAGTAGACTGTGTAAGACCTTGGAACTCAGCACATCTATAGTAGTAAAGGTAATGGTAGGGTAAGACTAAAACTACCATTCTGTATTAGAATGAGAGGTCTCAGAACTTTCTTTTGAGGGGACTGTAACCCAGCAGCCAGTGCCATGAGACACTCCTGTGTCCAGCTGATAGTCCTAAAAAAACAAAAGAAAACAGTGCTTACACTGCCCATATCAAGCCAGTACACACACTGAGCATATAACAGCAAACATGCAATAGAAGCATATTACAGATCTAGGGAAAAATACATAACAGGGGATCAAATTTTACGTGCAAATGAAAATGTAAATGAAAACAGGATGACAGTTATAACTCCTGTATCAAAATATGACCTCCAATGAGAAAATTCTACTTTAGCTTTGCATTTTTGTTATGAAATAAAAGTAAAACCTGTAAAAACAGAAGTAATGTTGCATGATAGCTATGAAAAGAAGTATAGTTATCACCCCAGGGGCACCTAGACTTAACAGGACACCATTGAAAGCACCACCTAAGATATATCCGAGTAACATCAGTAGACTACATACATATATCACATACTTCTCTCTTGATGTTACTTCTCCAGCCAAAGCATCTTCTCAATGTACAACTGCACATGCCGTGATCCCTGGAAATCTCGTAGACTTCTGTTGGAAGACAAACAAAGAAAATGTTGAAACAAGCCATAAAGATATGACTGATGCAGTTGTAAATGTAAATCATTTATACTTTTATTTTATTTATTTTTTATTTTACATTTGTTGACCGGGCTAGTCCAACTGGATACATGTCCATTTTCAGTGGAGGCCCGGGGAGAAAAGCTCCAGTAACGTCATACTAAATAATAATAAACACACTGTAAACATACAGAAACATCTAATGTAAAATTTGAAAATAGTTTAAAAAAGACTAAAAAAGTAGAAAGATTTGAGAAAGGCACTTAGATAGAGTATTACAGCATCAGATGAAGTAAAATTTAGAAAAATGACTGTATAAAAAAGTGACTAGTACAATCAAGCATGGTGAGTAGTACTTAGGAGTGACAGAGTTAGGAATTAAGAAGAAAAGGTTAGTTTAAAAATCAAATAAATAGAGAAAAAAAGTTTACTTTTTTTAAATACTTCATATATATCTACAATATCTAGTCATATGTATGTGTGTGTGTGTGTGTGTGTGTGTGTGTGTGTGTGTGTGTGTGTGTGTGTGTGTGTGTGTGTGTGTGTGTATCTATATATGTCTATATATCTATATGTACTATATATATATATATATATAGAGAGAGAGAGATATGTGTGTGTGTTATGTATGTATGTATACAATCACAAACATGGCGGGAGAGAGTGTGACAGCTGAATATTTGTATGAGCAGTATAACTAGTAATGTGTGTTTTCTCTATGTGTTATGCATATGGCCATTGTTTTGTAGCAAAAAATGTGTCAAGGTAGTGCTTATATGGATAGACAGTGAGATACATAGATATAGATGTATGCACAGATTATGCATAGATATATATGTACTACCTATCTTTATATATATATATATATATATATATATATATATATATATATATATGTATATATATATATATATATATATATATATATATATATATATATATATAGGATCACTTCAGAATATCGAAATTCCACAATCCCGAGACTCTGAATCCAGAGGACCAGAATCTCGAGATTACGGAATCTCGAAACTTAAAAAAAAAAAGTAAACTACAACAAACTATTCTAACATGTATGCAGGGGCAAGCCCCCCTGCACCCCCACACCCTGCAACTTAAATATAACAACACAGCAATCGCACTACAGCAATCCCCATTCACTATGTCCGAGATTCTGCAATCTCGGAATTCTGGTCCTCAGGATTCAGAATTTTGGGATTGTGGAATGTCAGTATTCTGTAGTGATCTTATATATATATATATATATATATATATATATATATATATATATATATAAATAAATACATATACAGGCATACTTGTGTCTTCTTGCTTGACCTAAAATACCCACACCCACAACCACACACATATATATGTATATATGGGTCTACCTGATAACGCCAAAACTGTATAATGCCAATGATGAGAATACCGACACCGGAAGATCGACAACGGAGATGATCGACAGTTGAAAATCCCGACACTGAGAGCACCGACATGTTAAGGTAAGTGTGGGGTCAGGGTTAGGGGTGGATTAAGTGAGCTAGGGTTAGGGCACGGGTCAGGTGAGTGTGTGATAGTGACAGATTTTGGAGGGAATTTGCTGTTTTATGATTGGTGGGAATCATGTCTAATGTATTATATAAGCTGTTTTTAGCTTTTGTTATTTATGTCTGATGAAGTAATGTGAAACATTACGAAAGCGCTTACATTGTACCATTAAACATTTTTGGATTTTATCATTGCTTTTGGATTGTATTACTGCTTTTGCCTTTGGCCATTTGGATTCTTGTCTGTAGACTGCTGGGTTCACTTCCGCTTCCTTTGTTTTTTTTTGTGTTAGTAGGGAAAATGTATTTACATATGTATATAGGTTCATAGGTTCATAGGTTCATACTAGGCTATCTGCCCTAGGGCATTTATAAGCCTAGCCAGAGTATGTTTGGCTTTCGCCACCCATTTTAAATTAATTTTGCTATGCCCTTTTTCGAGGTTAGTATACTGTGCCTCTGTCTAACAGTGACACAGAAGTGATACCCGGGGTAAACCTATGATCTCCCATCCACTCATCAAGATTCCTCTTGAAGAGAGTCAATGAGGGACTCTGCCTAACCTGGACTGGGATTTTATTCCATAGTGAAGGGAGCCTCTGGGTTATGAATCTGTCCCTCCAGCATGTCCTATTTATTTCAGTGCTGAGGTTCAAGTCTCTCGGCGTGTAGCTCGATGGGATTTGGATTTTTTGAGGTGCAGCATGTCCCTTAATTCCGGGTTGGACATGGCCTTATACGTCAGGCACAGGTCAACTCTGAGCAGGCGGTATGCCACTGAGTAGAGCTGGAGTTTCTTTAACCGGGCAGCATATGGCATCTGTTTGAGCCCTTTGATCCTCTTGGTGAGGTACTTTTGGGGTCTTTCCAGTTGCTGCAGGTGTTTGGTAAGGTACATCCCAAAGGGCATTGTACTCGATTATGGGCCTGATGAGGGATGAGTAAAGAGGCACGATGACCTCTCCTAATCTAGATGTGAATCCCTTCATGATTAGGTGGGCTATATAAAATGTTTTTCTAACCACTTTGGCCACGTGGTTGTCAAATGAGAGATTGCTATCAACTTGGGTCCCCAGGTCCCTAATGACTTCTTCTGTACTTAATGGATTACCACCTATGTGGTAATTTGTGGGCACTTTGTTTTTGCCAAAGGGGATGACTATACACTTTTGGCGTTTAGCTTGAGGCCATGGCTCTGGCACCAGTTGTCTGTTTCTATGAGGCCCTTTTGGAGGATGCTTGTGTCAGCTGGAGAGTCAATTATGGTGCCCAGTTTGCAGTCATCTGCGAACTTGGTCAGCCACAGTCCTTCCGTGTTGGCCTGTACCTCCGAAAAATATATACCAAACAAGAGAGGTCCCAGGACTGAGCCTTGTGGGACGCCACTTGTAACTGGTTTGGAGTCTGACATGGCTCCAGCAATTCCAACCATGTGGGTTCTGTCCTTGAGCCAGTTTGCAACCCATCTAGTGACATAGGGGTTTATATTTAAGCTGGTGAGCTTATCTATAATGCCTGAGTGGGGTATTGTATCGAAGGCTTTTGCGAGGTCCAGATAGGCTGTGTGGACCACCTTCCCTTCGTCAATGGCCTTGGTGACTGTTTCAAAGAAGTCAACCAGGTTTAAGAGGCAGGATCTGCCCTTAACAAAGCCAAACTGGGTAGGATCCAGTGTCTGTAGGTCCCCAATATCTTTATTTATGAGGTCCATGATGATCCTTTCCATAGCTTTGCAGACCAAGCTAGTCAGGCTTATGGGGCGATAGCTTCCAGGGTCCGTTGAGGCACCACCTTTGTGGAGAGGGACCACTGTTGCTGTACGCCACTCTTTGGGTACATATCCTGTAGTAAGGCTGAGATTGAACAGTAGTTTTATGTTTGGGTTTAGCTCTTCTTGGAGTTCATGTAGGACGCAGCCTGGGACACCGCCTGGTCCCATTGATGCTGTGTTTCTTGCTTTGGAGAGGGCGGCTCTCACCTGAGCATCTGAGATGTCGGGGGGGGCAGCACTCTGCTGGGATAGATATTTGCCCTTTTGGTGGGGAGGGGAGAAGTTTGCGCTGAACCTGTCAGCTAGGATGTTGGCAATGTCTGTGGGATCAGTGTATTTTTTGTCATTTTGGACTAATTCTGAGCATATCTGGGAATTCCCACCCAGGTTCCTAACATAACTAAAGAAAGCCTTGTGATTATCTTTAGTGTCCTGTGCAATTTTTCTCTCGAAGCTGGCCTTTGACGATTTTATGAGTGCCCTTAGTTTTTTGCTAATACTGATCAGAGATGCCTTCCCTTTTTGGGATTTTGCTCTATCATGTAGTAGCGTCCTCCTTCTATTGTATAGTTTGTTTATGGCTGGGGTCCACCAGACAGGTCGTCTGCCTTTGGAGGACTGGGTCTTGGTTTTATATGGGATTGCATGATCCATGTATTCCTGAAGGTGTTCATAGAATGCATTTATAAAGGATTCTGCGGTCTGGGCCGTATTTTCTACAGGCCCGGGGGCTTTGAAGGATTCCACCTTGGTTTTGAGGAGTGTGAAATTTGCTTTAGAGAAGTTTTTCACTGTGGTTTTCTGGGCAGGGGGTGGGGTCGGGATGTGAATATCCAGTGAGATCAGTTTATGGTCTGATCTTACCAGTGAGGGATACACTTCTGGTCTGGAGCATAGAGTCCCCATGTTGGTGATGATCAGGTCCAGTATGTTTTCCCCTCTTGTGGGAGTGGTAACAAGTTGTTCCATAGCATTTGAGTTTATGAATTCTAGGAACCTTTGGGCAAGGGTGTTGGAGCTAGAGTAATGCTCCCAATCTATGTTTGGGTAGTTGAAGTCGCCCAATATAATGGTGTTCGGAGAGACCTTCATATTTTCCAGTGTTCTCAGGAAGGCCGAGTGGGGTTCCTGGGTTTGGGAGGGTGGTCTGTAGCAGGCTATAAACTGGAAGGCAGTTTTACCCACTGTTAGTTGCACATGGATAGTCTCTGATGCTTCGTGCTTTGCCACCAACCTGGAGGTGTGGGTATCTTTGATGAATATCGATACTCCCCCTCGTTTTGTGGTTCAGTCCAAGTTTTGGGGCTGAAAAGCATGGTATGAGGTATAACCTGGTAGTGCTGGGGTGCTCTAGGGAGTCCTGAACCAGGTTTCTGTTACTGCACAGATATCAATGTTCTCCATGCTAAGGAGAGTTTCGAGTGCGTGCATCTTGAGGTTTAGACTTCTAGCGTTGAGGAGCATTACTCTTAGTTTCTTATCCCTTGTGATACCTATGGAGGTGGGTTTGTCTTTTGAGCCTTGCCTAAAAAAGGCACTATGGGGGTAGCAAGAGCCTTTGCCAATATCCGAAAGCCCAGGGGTGACAGGTGCAAGCCATCCCTAGCAAAGCATCGTGGCTTGTCGTGAATATCATCCCAAGCTGACAGGCATTGGATCCCCTTTGAATGACACCAATACTTAAGCCAATTGTTGAAACTGATCATCTTGTCTTCATATTGTGGCATCATTCTTGGTGAGGGTAAGATGCTACTCAAGGTCAGGGTCATACCGGCCTGGGCTACATGCTCAGAGAGCTCCTCTATGTCTCTTTTCATGTAGTCCAGGGAGGTACGTCTCAGGTCATTCACACCAGCATGGACAATGACTGAGTCATATTTGTACTTGCCTTGGAGTGACCTGAGTGCTTGTGTTATGTGGCGGATCCTAGCGCCAGACAGGCTGCTCACCGTGACCTTCTCCTTGTTCAGCCTGGTGAGCGGGACGTCAGTGTGCCTGACGATAGAGTCACCTATTACAAGTGTATCAGGTGTGTTGTTTAGCCTTAAGGGCTGTGACTGTTCGGCACACTGGCTTTGTGAGATATGTGTTGCACATGTTTTGTTTTGGGGTAGCGGTTGCTTGGGTGACTGCTTTGGAGGTCTCTGCTGCTTAGGCAGATCTTTATTTAGTGCCTCCGAGTATGTTTTTGTGTGATTATGTGTTTGGTTTGCTGTCATGGTAGGTCTATGTGAGACTGGAATTGTAGTGAGTGTGGTTTCCTTCTCCTCCTGACTGGTTATGCCAGTACTGAGTTGAGAGAGCTTAGCCTCCAGTTTGGGTATATGGTTGCATCTCTCACATGTGTTGGAATTTGTTGGGAGGAGGAGAGGGTTGTCTGTGTACATGAGGCAGTTGTAACATTGCCTCAAGATTCCCATATTCACCAGCTGGACCGGAGAGGAGATTGACAACTGACCTTTGGACATGCTAGAATAATATTGGGAATTCCTTTATAATTGAAAACAAGGGCCAATGGGGAGCGAGGGTGTAGTGCTTTTAATTTTTAGTGCTGACTTATAATTGCTTTAGTGAGCAAGTGCCAGGTAACAAGTGCAATGTGTTACAGGTAACTTAAATGCAAAAATGACAATCAGTAACTTTCTTTCAAGCGAAGCAAGGAAATAAGTACAGTAAGCAATGCAGATATCACTAGGGATCCACAGAAGCTGAGAAGCAGCGTTTTAGGTGGAATTAGTGTTCCAGGAAATAACAAGCATACAAACAAAGCTAGATTCAGCAGGCCTGGATCTAGTCTATGCTACAGCAAACAAGGTGTACCAATTTCAGTAAGATACAGTTCAAATATTCAGGCACTATAAACCTCTAACCAGAAATTCCCAGCTCAGAAGGGCAGAGTCCAGCCTCTCCTCCCACAAGAGTGCAGACCACGAACCTTCTTAATGTAAAATAACTGGCCTGAAGCCCAAGTGCTTAAACCAGAGCTAATACACTTTAAGAATAACAGACACTGAGCTCTCAATCAGCAGTTCCCAATTTAGAAGGATGAAAGCTACCTGTCCTGCCACCACAGTGCATGCCACAAACCTTCCTAATGTAGAACAACTGGTCTGAAGCCCAAGTGCTTAATCCAAAAGACTTAGAATGATAGCTACACTTTAACCGAGTTACTACCAAGCAGTAATAAATACTACTGAATACTTTAAATAATGCCTGGATTAGTGCTCAAGTTATACAAACAAAGCTAGATTCAGCAGGCCTGGATCTAGTCTATGCTACAGCAAACAAGGTGTACCAATTTCAGTAAGAAGAAATTCAGATATGCATGCACTATAAGCCTTCAACCAGAAATTCCCAGCTCAGAAGGGCAGAGTCCAGCCTCTCCTCCCACAAGAGTGCAGACCACGAAACCCTCTTAATGTAAAATAACTGGCCTGAAAGCCCAAGTGCTTAAACCAGAATTAATATACTTTTAGAATAACAGACACTGAGCCCTCAATCAGCAGTTCCCAACTTAGAGGGATGTAAGCTACCTGTTCTGCCACTACAGTGCAGACCACAAACCCTCTCAATGTAAAACAACTGGTCTGAAGCCCAAGTGTTTAAACTAAAAGGCTTAGAATGAGTTACACCAAGCA
>NC_056729.1:1523467043-1523529543 GCF_019279795.1 Protopterus annectens
CAGAACACAAATTAATCACCTTTGAAAGCTACAGCCCTCCTACCGCCCTGCACAGGTAACCACCATGAAAAGCCTTTCCAAAGCTAACTATGGCTTCATAAAATCAGAGGTGGTTAACCTTACAGCAGCCATGCAAATGGAAACTAGTTGCTTGACAGCTGAATCAAACAACAATGCACTAAGAACATGTATACAAATGCATGGATACCGCCTTACCCAATACACCCAGGACCCTCACCTCCAAAAACATGAAGCTGATCTGGTGGTCCCCTGCCATAAAGAAACTGTACAACAGAAGGAGGGAACCAATATGGAATAAGATGAAGTCCCAAAACCCTTATCAGCCTCAATGAAATGTTGAGACCCCTCATCAAGTACTACAAAGTTAGCTGTGAGAACAGAATTGGAGCACATAGTAAAGACAAGCACAAGACCTTATACAGTTATGTAAAAAATCTCCATGGCAATACCAAGATATGTTCTGAGCTACTAGACAATGGTACCTCCCAGACTGAGCCAACAAATAATGCCAATATACTGGCTGGTATCTTGAGTGCAAACATTACCCCTCACTCCCCCCCAAAACACCAATCACAATACCAGTACACCACCAGGCACCCAGTATTACTTCAGCACAGGTTAAAACACCACTGTCCAAGGCCAAGATTACAGCTTTTATGGGACCTGACAATATCCCTGGCTGTGTTCTATATGAACTGAAGAGTGACCTGGCACCTTACCTGTGTGCCATGTTCAAGCACAGCCTCACCTCAGGCTTTGTCCCTACTGAATCGTGCACTGGTACAGTCACCCCTCTTCACAAACAAGTTGTGACTACAGACCCTGGGAAATATTGCGCCAACTGCCTGACAAGTCTGTTATGTAAAGCTATGGAATGCATCATCATGCACCTAATAAACAGGGATGGGGGAATCTGCAGACTCAGGATCCCACACAGTTTACTGATGTGAAGGGTAGGTCATACCTGCTCATTCAACCTGGTCAACTTCTTGGCGGCAGTCACCTCAGCTGTGGATGAAGACAAGGTGACACATATAGCCAACATTGATCTGGCCAAAGCCTTTGATAACAATCCCCATTCACTTAGCTTGGCATCAACCCCTATATCACTAGCTGGGAACAGAGGCACAAACACAGGGGTAGAGTGGACATACTGCTGTCATACATTCAGACAGTTGCAGATGTCACTGGGTTTGTTGTAACATCCTTTATGAGGAATATGCCATTGGTAATACCAAATAGATGTGAGAATTTACTGACTGCGTTCCCCAGAGTCCACAACTACCCATGTATACTCAGGTATCCCATACAGTATACTCACACCCCTTGCTACAGTAATGACAGCACATAGAAGCATGTTATGTACAGGGAATTAAATACACTTATTAAAGAAGTCATTCCCCTGCTATTTTATCAGACTGGAATGTGATCCCTGGTTCCCAGGGCTGAGCTATGCTTAGCAGGTGTAAGCATTGCTTAACTGTAAATGCTAAGCAGATTTGCGCACTGGTAAGTGAAGCCTACATGATGTAAGTGCCTATTAGTTTAACGTACAATAGCACCGCTTACCATCATGCAAATCCATGCAAACATGCTCAAAGCTACTCAAAACTGCTTTAACCACTCTGCATTCAACAGCCCTTGTTCTGCCTAGTAGCAAAATAAACAGCCCTTGCAGGTCTTGAACCCAGGAACTTGCACACCATAGCCTATGCAATTTACCAGTAAATCACCTCAGCTGTACTGTTTGAGAATGTTTTCTCAAACATACCCTTCTTTACAGCCAGTTTACAATAGTGAAGAGACAAGTGTGCAATTAGGAAGGATTGGTATCTATAAATACATATATCTGAATAGAAACAGACATAGAGAGAGAGAGAGTGAGATATGTAGGGAGATCCATATATTTGTACAACAATGTATAGGTATATTACCAATAAGTACTGAGGTGTACACATACATACATATATATATATATATATATATATATATATATATATATATATATATATATATATATATATATATATATATATATATATATATATATATATATATATATATATATATATATATATATCTATATCTATCTATCTATATCTATCTATATATATCTATATATCTATATATCTATATATATATATATATATATATATATATATATATATATATATAACCACAAGTAAGTCGGATGGAGCTGTGAGCAAAATACTGTAGCACAAATGCAAACTCCTGATAAGTTTAGAAGTACAATTTAATAAACTTGAGCTTTGAAGGACCTGTGCCCTCCTTCTTCAAGTAACAAACAAATAAATGAATGAATAAATTCAAACAGACCTCCAGGCAGCAACACACATTTAAACACTCCAATCGTTAATTAATTAATGGTGCTATTAAGCAATTAAACATGAAGTATATACTTTCAAGAAATTCTAAAAAGAACATCCGAGTTTTTAAAGAAACATATCTAAAAAGTAACTGACGTTACAAAGACTTTTCTACCTAATGATGACATTATTTAATCAGTGCATCTAGGCACTGTTATCAAATCTTTGTAAACACATTTCTAAAGACATTACTAAAGTGATGTTTAAATGCCTAATAAATTTCTGTTTAGGAATAGGTATGTTAGATAAACAAACCTATTAAGTAAAAATAAAATTAAATTAAATTTAATTCATAAAAACTTCGTGTACTAGTAAATATATACATATTTAAAAACATCAAGTAAATCTAGTGTAAATCAATAGCGGAATAGTTAGTATTCTTTCATTCCCAACACAGTGTCCACAGCAACAACAACAGAAGTACATTCAATACATTCTTGTGAAGTTGATTCATATATTAATAATAAACTATCTTTTCAATGCCAATTTTTTCAAAACACAAGAAATAGAAATCTGTTCATTTAACCCTGGTGTGTCACCAGCTGCAGTTCTAATTTGCCAAAATAATTCCTCCATCTCTAACTGGATTTGCCAGGGGCCAATGTATGGAGTGTAGTCTACCTGCTTTAACACTGTAAATTTAAATTTGTGTGTTGGGTGTTCCATAATGTGGCAAGCTAGTGCGTTTGACTCATTTTTCTTATTAATAGCATAACAATGCTCATATATGCGTTGTTTTAGCTTGCGCTCAGATTTTCCTATATAAAAAGCGTAACAATCTGAGCAGGTTGCTACATACACTATCGCTTTAGAGTTGCAATTAAATTTACCCCTGATTTTATACTCAGTATTGTTAATGTTTACAGAATACCCTTCTTTTATAAACTTGCATTGGTTACAAAACCCACATTTTGTCGTACCAAAGTTGTGTGTACGTATTGTAGGTTTACCAGTTTCTAATAAGTTTTTCAAGTTGACCCCTCTTCTAAATGTAATAGATGGGGGGCCCCCAAATTTTTCATTGAGGTTTTTATCCCTTGAAAGTATAACCCAATTTTTGCATAAAATGTCACGAATGAATTTGTGATCTATAGAAAAAGTACACAAAAACTTTAGGTTACACTGTGGTTCACATTGGGCAGCCTGAACAGGGTGTCCACCCTCAAGTTGGTTGTTTGCAAAATGCAAGTTTATAAAAGAAGGGTATTCTAGCTGTACTTCTGTTGTTGTTGCTGTGGACACTGTGTTGGGAATGAAAGAATACTAACTATTCCGCTATTGATTTACACTAGATTTACTTGATGTTTTTAAATATGTATATATTTACTAGTACACGAAGTTTTTATGAATTAAATTTAATTTAATTTTATTTTTACTTAATAGGTTTGTTTATCTAACATACCTATTCCTAAACAGAAATTTATTAGGCATTTAAACATCACTTTAGTAATGTCTTTAGAAATGTGTTTACAAAGATTTGATAACAGTGCCTAGATGCACTGATTAAATAATGTCATCATTAGGTAGAAAAGTCTTTGTAACGTCAGTTACTTTTTAGATATGTTTCTTTTTAAAAACTCGGATGTTCTTTTTAGAATTTCTTGAAAGTATATACTTCATGTTTAATTGCTTAATAGCACCATTAATTAATTAACGATTGGAGTGTTTAAATGTGTGTTGCTGCCTGGAGGTCTGTTTGAATTTATTCATTCATTTATTTGTTTGTTACTTCTGAAGAAGGAGGGGCACAGGTCCTTCCGAAAGCGCTCAAGTTTATTAAATTGTACTTCTAAACTTATCAGGAGTTTGCATTTGTGCTACAGTATTTTGCTCACAGCTCCATCCGACTTACTTGTGGTTCTTATATATATATGTATATATGCATACATGTCCCAAAATGCCCATACAAACGTATGCTGCTGATAGACCACCCACAACTGGGGCAGCATGCACAGTCGGATACAAAGACAGCCATGACACTCACATCTGCCCCCTCCCACAGTCTAAATAAATAAGTCAACAGTACACTGCTACAAAATCATGATAGGCCATACGTAATGGCTATACATACAACAACCTCTTAGCAAAGCAAATAAAATGTGTGAACATAGCAAATAAAAATACAACCAGCCAGTAATTCAGACATGTTTATCATACTCTGATGTATTGGCCAAAGCCTTCAAGGAGTAAACATTACCAGAAATACATGCCTTAATTACAAGAAGCAATTAACACCTAATTACATAATTGAATACACAGCCTCCAATTACACTTGTCATTTAACCCCCTACAGGATAAAGTATCACAGTTAATAATAATACATTGAGTCTGTACATAACAATTGTCTTTTTATGAATGTTTCATCACTCTGAGGACAGACATTGTCAGAAACAGTACCTTGAGACCCACTACTGTACCCATTGTGAAATTTATTCAAATGTACAGCTATAGAACTGACATATTTCCTATCAGTAATATGTCTGACATGTTCTAACAGCCTAGTTTTAAAACATGTGTTACTATCCCCCACATTAAATATGTTACAAGGCCATCTAAGAGCATTCTCTATACACCAACCTCCTGAATGTACAGACTTCAACATGTTTCCCAGCCATTCCCCTCAACAGGAATCACAGCACTAAATAATAGACCAGTATACCTATCCACCTACTACTGTATGACATCTGGACAAAGCCTGACATAATTGGTGGACAGAAGCCCAAATACACGGCCATACATGGAATATTGCTGTTATACACTGAGAAAGTTGCTGATGTTACAGGGTTTGTTGCAACATATCTTTTTTGAGGGATATAAAGTCAGAAAAATAAATGGCTTTTACCATCTACATAATGCAGTCATCAGAGTATGCTACTGATTTGCCAAGGACAATACCTGTCTGGGGAACAGCCCATACATAACAGGCTAACCTGTGGCCAATACGTGGATGACTCCACAGTTGAAAGTTATGCAGAGACAGAACTTTGTCAGACTGAAACCCATGCCAAAGTAGCATGTGCAGACAAACCCTGTAAAACTAGCAGTATTCCAAACATATAACAGCAATACTCACATTCCGCCCTAAGTCTTGAACCTTCCCCACTATTTAGTTGGCTTGTCTCCACAAGTCTTGTTGTAAGAGTTAGTAGCTCACACAACTCCAGGATGTCTTCCTCACAAGCAAGGGAAAATGCCAATGCCCACATGGAGTACTCATTTATAAGAGTGTGTTGCCATGACATTGACTATTGGAAGAACTACACAGCTGCTCTGAATGCAGTTAGCTAATGGGGAACCACAATAAGTGCACAGGCCATCACCTGGTCATGAGCATCACCTACAAAAGCCATGCTGCCACCTATTCAAACCAGTTCTATCCCTGTAGTGCACAGAGAGAGAGAGAGTGAGAGAAAGAGAGAGAGAGAGAGAGATAACAAATGAGTCATAAAGTGGAAAAAAGAAGGAAGAAAAAAGGTAAGTCGAACATGCTAAATGTATCATTCTGTGAACTTCCTATGTTTGTAACAGGGATATTTAAAGTCTGTTCCTATTTATCCCCCCATCATTTTAGGAATTGTCCAGATCTGATGCTCTGAGAGGTTGTGAGGTGGGATCACAGCTCAAGGGCCTGACTCACCCTGGGAAAGGGCAGCTCATATATGACAATTGCAGGGGTGTCTTTCAAACAGTTGTGAATGTGCGACTGCTAGGCCAGTTAATGGGATGTTTTCCATATCCATGTTACCTGTGATTATGAGTATGACAAATGTTTGCCTTGTAAAGCTAAGAGACCTATAGAGGGCATGTACATAGTAAAGTACTGTTGCAGACATGTGTGTTGAACTGCATGTGATATATTGAATTTATGACATTCAACTGTACAGTGTTCTTCTGGAAAATAAGCACATTTGTGACTGATACCTGTAGTCACATACACATATACCTGTGTTATGTCAGCCAAACCACTGATAGGTCTGTGAGCAATGATATTGCAACATAATAGCCTACTTATGACTGCTAGACAAACCCTACTGTGCAATCAACATACTAATGTATGGTGCAGCTATATTAATACAGTATCAGTACTGATGTCCCCTTTGACACCTATTTATGTGTGACATTGTCCAGACATACTGCTGTAACAGGTTGAGAAGTATGAGTGAGCAGCAAGACTATAACTTCAGTGTGCCATACTAACATACAACAGAAATGTATACCAGGTATCCCCTGAGCACATGCATGGATGCTTATGTTCAGCTGGAAGGCACAAAACTAAATCACATGGGTGTCAAGCATTCAGGTAGGTAGGTTGTGCATGTTGCACATGTGTGTAATAGTATCAGTGCATACAACAGACAGAAATGTCTACAGCTACTGGTTATTGCAGTGCCCTGACACTGAGATGGGTACTAGAGTAGGCATGATATTCAGCTATTAATCAGAGAAGTGTCCACCTGTGTTATGACCCTCTGTCCATGCCTACCACTACCAGTTATATCCACACCTATATATAGTGGGTATCGCAAGTGTACACACCCCTGTTAGAATGCCATGTATATGTGCTGTATGACAATCAGACCACAGAATATAATTTCATAATGTTTCTTATCTTTATGTGACCCCTAACCTGTTCAATTTCATTGAAATACAATCAAAGGTGTTTCTAGGAAGGTGAACAGCTATTCCCAAGTGAAGATGTGCCATGATGTTAGAGTTCAGACCAAGATGGATGAATGCTGTAACCATCTCAAGAGGTGCATACCCAACATATCAGTTTAAGGGTGTGCATACTCATTCAACTGGCTTATTGTACTGTTTTCACAGACCAGATTGTTATGTTTTCAATTGAACTGTACAGTCTATAGATCACACTACAGGTGAGAATTGTTATGAAATGGTTTCTTGTGGTGTCTTGTTCCAATTGAACAAATACCAGGCAGTGTATCAGGGGTGTGTACCCTTTATATCCACTGTAGCTACATGGACACAGCAGTACCTGACCTGTATATCCAGCCTCCACCAAGGTAGAGTAATCCCCTTTTGTGGAGAGCAGCAATGCACAAACCACATAATAGGTTGCTACACTGGCTGTACATGGACACATAGGTGCAGGCAACAACTTTGAAGCAAGTCCACCTATATCGGAGCAAGCATGTAAGTTTACAGGTGACTTCTTTTATGGCTGACTATGACTATGAATTGGACATATCCACATCACCAAGGACAATTGAAACTATGTCTCCACATATGTTGTAAGTCTCAGATGAAACAACACAATTCACCCTGTGCTAGGGGTAAAGAACACCTCATACACACATGCCATGGATATAGGCAACCTGCATCACACAGGTTAGGTGGGAACATCACCACCCTGTCCACCCCAGTTGTACAGGGAGATATGCACATCAACCGCACTCCTCCCATCAGCAATGGTGAGCATGTACATATGCCTACTGATGGGAACAACAGCATATCTCCATGGGGCATAATAAAATCAGTGTCTGCCTACTACATGAACTCAGGCATGTTCTCAGAGCTCCATCACACACCACAGTCAAACACAAACCTGCCACCATCCACACAACATCTACATGGAAGATGCCCACTGTCAACCCTCTGCACAGAAATGAATGGAGGATAGAGGATTATGCAATCAAGTGTCCAACATTGGGGGTGATAAGATAGCTCAGGGACAGGTGTGTAATGCAAGCTGCTATAGCCATGATAGCTTGGAGGGTTTTGGTGTAGTGTGGATTATTTCCAAGTAATATCCACTGTTGATGTGCATTTTGACAACTGTATGAGGTCCTGTGACTTTTTTCCTGTTTATGTCTTCCAGGTAGCATGCAGAGTGCTTGCCTACCAGCATTCTCTGTTGGGGGAAAAAGACATCATCACTCAATATGTGATTGGATATTATGCCCTGTCATTTGGATGGAGAGCAGAAGATATATGGAAGAGGATTGCCCTGTAGAACAGTATGGTCCACAGGGTAAATGATGCCGGCCTGCACAGCAGAACATATGAGCATTTGCAGCATCGGGCCACTGACCTCAAATTCCATGCCCATCAATGGGCTGCTGCTGTAGCGAGAGACTGGCTAGCCACAAGTGGGGGCCAAGCCATCCATCCCCAACTG
This sequence comes from Protopterus annectens, assembly GCF_019279795.1. Taxonomy (NCBI): domain Eukaryota; kingdom Metazoa; phylum Chordata; order Ceratodontiformes; family Protopteridae; genus Protopterus; species Protopterus annectens. Next base: position 1,523,475,591 of record NC_056729.1, read on the forward strand.
ACTCCCACCGAGGAGCTCCTCACCACACTTGGGCCACACGCCGAATGCACAAGCCATGACACTGAGGGAAGCGTTGTGGAGGTGGGTTGCACACATATCCACTGGATGAGGAGCATGCAGGTAAGGGGTAGTGGGGAATAATACACTAATGTATCAGACATACATGTGTCTTTATTGTATCTACATGCATGTGTCAGGTCCGTTTGCAGTTGTGGATGGGGATTTCTAATGCACAGAGGTGCACAGCTATGGTGTGGACAGGACATCGTGTATTATTGTGGTTAGTACTGTAGATGTGTAGACATGCTGTATCCATCCTATACCAAGGCCACATGTGCATCTGCTGACAATAACTCCTTCTCACAAATACCTAGGACCCTCTGGTCTGCATATGAGACAACAGCCTGAAGCTGGTGAGTATGACATTGTTCTGTTGTTGCCTGGCAATACCCCAGGAATGTGAAGTGCATACAATTTACCATGCACACAACCATCAGTAATAGCTATATTGCTTTATGTAATAGGTATATTGCTTGTTGTGCATGTTCACTTGTGCTGGGACTAACTGTATTGCATCACAGTGGTCACCACTGGGGCCTTTCTGACATGAATTCAACATTCCTGTAGCATACCTCACAACTTGTCAGTGCCAAGACGTCTAGACAGAGGCCAACAAATTATGCTGGACAGATGGCCTATGGTAGGGTCATGCATGACACATTACTGGTATACAGTGGATATACATTTTGTACACACCCCTCTTAAGATGCAAGGTGTTCCTGTTACATACTAATTAGGACCACAGTATGACAGTCAACACCTCTTCCAGCCTTTAATGTCAACTATAACAGGTACAGTTCACTTGGAAAACCAAGCATCTGGACTCATGTATTGGACCTACAAGGCTGGCCACCTGTGAGGGTGGCAGACATCCTATCAGCATGATGTTTCGGTCAGGTGTGATACCTCATGCTGCCATATGTGTCAGTACAATCACTGTGGCCTATTTGGCTATGATATCACATACATGGGCATTGTTAAGGCACACAGACCACTTCCAACCATGTATAGGTTTCAAACATATGGATATTCCAGACACATATGTACAGAGGACTGTACAATGATTTAACCTGCTGCATGTGAGGCAGATGCTGTTACCATACTATATAAAGTAATGGCAGCGGGAGGTGGTCACCAGCCGTGTATGGTATACACATCAAAATGGTATAAGCCATACAAGATATGATCCTCACACACACACACACACACACACACACACACACACACACACACACACACACACACACACACACACACACACACATACACACACACCCACATACAGCTGCCAGCATTAGGATTAGAATTCCTGCCTATCTAGGCATTCCTACTATAGTGCTACACAGTTATCAGACACACAACAGAGTTTATACATTTCCACCTCTTCCAAAGGTACTTCTAAGGTGGATGGCATCAACAGGTCTATGAAATTGGAGTGTAGGGAAGTGTAAAGGGTAGTACACAGGTCAAAAATGGTATGAGCCAGACAGTACATGATTCACACACACACTTGCCAGCATTGGGATTAGAACTCCTGCCTAGCTAGGTATTCCTACTACAGGACTACACAGTTGTCAGACATGCCACAGAGCTTATATATTTCCACTACTTCCAAAGGTACTTCTAAGGTGGATGACATCAACAGGCCTATGAAATTGGAGTGTAGGGAAGTTTAAAGGGTAGTACACAAGTCAAAAATGGTATGTGCCAGACAGTACATAATTCACACATACATACACATACACTTGCCAGTATTGGGATTAGAACTTCTGATGATCTAGGTATTCCTACAATAGTGCTACGCAGTTATCAGATGAGCCACAGAGCTTAGACATTTCTACCTCTTCCAAAAGTACTTCTAAGGTGGATGACATCAACAGGTTTATGAAATTGGAGTATAGGAAAGTACACAGGTCAAAAATGGTATGAGCCAGACAGTACATGATTAGAATTCTTGCCTATCTAGGTATTCCTACTATAGTGCTACACAGTTATCAGACATGCCACAGAGCTTATACTTTTCCACCTCTTCCAAAGGTACTTCTAAGCTGGATGACAACAAGAGGTCTATGGAATTGTAGTGTAGCAAAGTGTTAAGGGTAGTAGACAGGTCAAAAATGGTATGAGCCAGACAGTACATGATTCACACACACATACATACACTTGCCAGTATTGGGATTAGAACTCCTGCCTATCTATGTATGTCTACTATAGTGTTACACAGTTACCACATGCACTACAGAGCTTACTGAGCTGTCATATGGCCAAAGCTGCTGATAACAGCACAGCTGTGGTAAGGTATTACAGGTGGCAGACAGTCTGCCTTCTGTTCCACCCGTACATCATGCTAGTTCATTGTGTCTTGCACTTCAACTAGCATTATGGCTTGGCACTTCACCAGGTTTTTGTGTCAAGAAGTGTGGCACACCTGTGCACTGTCAGCAGTACTCATTCATCAAAGATGTATCCCCAGTACTTACTATTTATGTCCACCCCTCCTGGCATGTTTGAAGGGTGGTTATCTGTGCTTTCACCCTTTAAAATGGTGCACTTGTCCATTCTGGGGCACTGTTGCAACTGACTCATGTACACAGACAACCCTCCCCTCTACACTCCAAACACTCAGACCTGTGGGGGTTACCCATATATCGCCCAATGTGGACATAAGTAGTCTCCAGCAAAGACTGGACTAGCAGGTCAAGAGGATAAGATCACCACCAACACCACACCATGTGGAACATGTAGTTCACCATGACACCCACTTTAACAGCCATGACATACAGTGAAAAGCCACACACCCACCTTCCCAGAGGCACTCAATAGACAGTTACCCAAACAGCACAGATCAGCAAGGCAGACACCTACTCAGACACCGCAACATGGTGCATGCCAAGGGACACATATTTAACCTACACAGTGTGGCCCCAACCTAAGCTCCTAAGACTAACCACCTTGCACAATACAGTGATCATGGGTAACTCAACACTGTAGCATACACATCCCACTCACTAAGTTGAATATGGAGCAGGTAACAGCCAAATATCTATCACATGCCAGCATCTAACACATGACACAGCCAGTCATGTCACTCCACAACAACTATGAGTATCACTCCGTATCCATGTGGGTGTGAATGACTTGGGACACACATCCCTGGACTACATGACAGGAGACATAGTCAAACTCTCTGATTATGTAGTCCAGGCAGGTGTGACAGTAGTGCTGGGCTGTGTACCACTGTCACCCAGAATGATGCTGCAATACTATCAACAGATGATTGACTGCAACATTGGCTTACGTGTTAATTTCAAGGGATCCAGAACCTCTCTGCTTGGGATCACATGATTGACAGAACCCAATGACTTGCCACAGATGTCCTACATCTGTCACTGCTGGGTTGCCAGGTACTGGCTAAGTGTTTTTCCACCCCTATGGTGCCTTATTAGGCAGTGTTCCTAATGTTTTTACCACCATAACAGCTAGACATGTATACAGTATGAGGGTCATGCTGCTCAACAGTGAACATCTAACTGTCAGGATGCAGTCACTCATAGCAGTCCTTGGAGTGGAGGACACATGTCTGTTGTAATGGATAGGTGGGTCACAGCAGCAGACAGCAGACCTGCAGTATCAGGCTATGATGCATTCCACAGTTGTCAGCCTCCAAACATGGATCACACTACATCTCCGCAGGTGGTGTTCTCTCCATATTCATTATGGATAGGAACACCTCCAGACTAGTATCTCATCATAATGCTTTGGAGATACTTCTGGTACAACTGCCTTGGGTTAATAGTGCAATCCAGACCATAGCCTGCTATGGGTCCACATCTATGTTCCTAGACTGTCAATGCACATTCCTCAACACCCTGCCATCTATGATGGTCCAACGCAATACTGACATAGTACAAGTCTTCAACTACCTGTCCATCACTTGGGGAATGTAGCCAAGCACCAGTACAGTGGCCCAACATTTCTGGGATTCATTTCCATTACCCTAGACCAGCTCATACTGACCACAGGTAGAGGATGAAACAACATTGACCTGTGTTGACCAGTTAAATATGGGACTGTTGCTCATCCACATATGTCAATCCCTGCATGGTGAGATTCACACATGCTGTAATCAACATGGAACTCAACATGTCAGCCACATCCCCCACAAAGATAAGCACCTGGCAAAACCTCTCCAAATCTGACTTTGCAGCCATGAAAATAGGGGTGGATGTCGTCACTACACCCATGGCAATGGGAAATAGCTGCATGACTGTGGAATCATACACATAGGCACTGTACAAACAGGTACATGAATGCATAGTACTAGCTAGAGCCAACAGAACCCAGACACTGTCCTCCAAACACTGGGAGACAATGTGATGGTCCCATGCCATTACTAAAGTATACCTCAGAAGTAGGACACTGTTGCAGGGAAAGGTGGTGTCCCATGACTGTTAAACTCCTTTATTAGCCTCAAACACAACTTTGGATCCCTCATGGAATCCCTGACAGGCATCTATGGCAGCAGAGATGCAGCAGACTCTGACAGCAGTCACAACAGCCTTTGATAGTTATATCAACAACCTCCACAGCATTAAACACAAGTGCTGCGAGTTACTGCACAATACTAATACCTATCCTGAGACAACATATATTGGCCACAGTCTTGGCAACACATTCAGTGCCAGCTTTACCCCTCTCTCCTCCCACTAGTGAACTGCTGAGTGAATGTGTTCTCACATGCTGTATCCCATTTTCATTCTAGGTGTCTGTGTGTCACCAGGGTGTGGCCCTGGAGCAAGGCCATGGGGTATGGCAGTGTGGTAACACATTCATCATGTCATAGGCAGGGTACAGTATGTGTGTAACAGTGATTGTATATGCCTCACAGATTATAGGCTGAGGGTTGTACATAGGTATATGTTGATTTACAACATCTGTTGTAGAATGGAGAATGGTATATGTTCTGGTTTGGACACACCTCCGATTGCTAATAACCACAGCCACAGGGGATATTCATCAACCAAACAAACAGATTACTATTCACACACACACACACACACACACACACACACACACACACACACACACACACACACACACACACGCACGCACACACACAAACTTGCCAGTACTGAGATCCATAGGTTCATTGCTTCATAGGTGTGTAGTAGGTGAATGGGCCTGAAGGCTCTACAAGGCTAGCCCAAGGGAATACCCTAGCATCAAGGCACATGAAAATAGTCCTCAGTGTGGCTCAGGAGTATAGTCACTGGAGTGGTCCCCTGGAGTGGGTATTGTATTCCCCATCCACTCATCCAGATTTCTATTGTGGGTGGCCAGTGATGTGCACTGCTTTTCATGTATGTGATTTATATTCCATAACATGGACAGTGTTTGGGTTGTGCACATGTCCCACATGCATGTTCTTTGAAGTGTGGCAGTGTGCTTGAGGTCTTTGGGGCATGTTGTGTGGACAGATTGGTATACTCTGATGTAGCATTCCTGACCTCATTTGGTGAGACCTGACTATGTAACTGAGGTAGTGATTGCACCAACATTGACAGTATGATACGGGTGTTCATTGGAGTTATTGGCATCTGTCCATACAGGGCATGTGTATAAGGCATGGTATTCCCTTTGTGGGGTATGTTTGCAGACTCTACAGTTGTTGCAAGTGTCCAGTGGGGAACATGGCAAAAGGGCCACTGTACACATTGATTGGGCTAAAGAGGGAATGAAGCAGGGTGCCATATCCTTTTACTTGCTGGATAACACACACTCAGTCAGGTGATGTAACACATCAAAGTACTTTCTGATGTCAGTGGCACTGTTGTGGTCAACAGGCATGTAGTCCACTGCAATCACATCGTGGGTAATATCTGTGAGGCAATATGCAGGGGAACTACCGATATAGTGGTTGGTTGTTGCCTAGCCAAGTGTGGTTGTGTATGATTCATGAGTGGAGAGTGGTCTCTTAGTGTTAGAAGTGTTGCCTATATTGTTCGCTAATGCATACTGTCACATAGTCATTGCACATGGCACTAGACATTTAGGGCTGTGGTTGTCTACACCAACTTCTACAGTGTTTGACAACTGTTGGCCTTGTAATGTGGACATTGTGACATATACTAGGTCCTCAATATAATAATTTAGCAAAACCCACACCCAAATGGATCCTGTTATTATATAATCAAACCAACCCCCACACAGGATTCTGATGACAGACACATACATACACACACACTTGCCAGTACTGAGTTTCAAACCCCTACCTATCTATGTATTGTTACTACAGTGATACGCATTTATCACATGCACCACAGAACTTATAGGATGGATGCTGTCCCAAGGGACTTCTAAGGTGAGGAACATAACCAGCCCTTGTAAATACTTGCATTGGGTGATGTAGTGGATGAGAGATTCCACAAAAATTTTTACCTTACACACATTTACATTTGCCAGGAGTGAGGTTCAAACCTCTATCTATCTTTTCAGACCATTATGGTTACGCATTTACCACATGCACCACTGACCTTACATGGTTTAGGGTTGCCAACAGGTACTTCTAAGGTAAATGATATCTGCAGGACTGCTAAATTCAGAACCTGAGATGTGTACTGGGTGTAAATGGGGCCAGAATCTTTGAGGTATAGACATATGTACACACACAAACACTTGCTAGGAATGAGATTCAAACCCTTACCTATCTAGTTATTGCTATTACATTGTTCTACATTCATCACATGTGCCATAGAGCTTTCATGTTGGTGAGCTGTGCAATGGTATCTTTGAAGGTGAGTGACATCAGCAGCAGTGCTAAAGGAGGGGTAAGGGAAGTGTTGTAAGTGTTAATGACCACAAAATCAGGTCTCTACAAGGATACACACACACACACACTCTCTCTCACGCAAACACATTTACATAGTTGCTAGGATTAGGATTGGAACTCCTACCTAACTAGTTTGCTACACTATAGCATTACGCAGTTATCGCAAGCACCATGGAGCTTATATGTTGGAGAACTGTCCAAAGGTATCTTTGAAGGTGAGTGACATCAGCAGCAGTGCTAAAGGACGGGTAAGTCAGGTGCTGTAAGTGTGAATGACCACAAAATCAGGTCTCTACAAGGAAACACACACTCTCTTACACAAACACTCACACTTAGGATCAGGATTGGAAATCCTACCTAACTAGTTTGCTACACTATAGTATTACGCAGTTATTACAAGCAGCACAGAGCTTATATGTTGGAGAGCTGTCCAAGGGTATCTTTGAAGGTAAGTGACACCAGCAGCAGTGCTAAAAGAGGGGTAAGGGAAGAGTTGTAAGTGTGAATGACCACAAATCAGGTCTCTACAAAGATACACACACTCTCTCACACAAACACTCACATTTACACAGTTGCTAGGATCAGGATTAGAATTCCTACCTAACTAGTTTGCTACACTTTAGTGTTACGCAGTTCTCACAAGCATCACAGAGTTTTTATGTTCGAGAGCTGTCCAAAGGTATCTTTGAAGGTGAGTGACATCAGCAGCAGTGCTGAATGAGGGGTAAGGGAAGTTTAGTGAGTGTGAATGGCCGCAACCACATTCATCTAGAAACACACATGCTCACACACAACTTTATATTTGACAGGACTGAGATTACAACTGCTACATGGATACCTATTTGTACTGTAGTGTTACACAGTTATCACAAGCACCACTGAGACTATAGGACTGAGGGCTAATCAAAGGTATTTCTACAGTGAATGACATCAGTACATCATGTGTAATGGGTGGGAGATGCCTCACAATGGGATTGTCTCTGTCACTGTCTGTCTTTCTCTTCCCCACATCTGTGTGTGTGTGTATGTTTGATATATTATATTATGTCGGCCTTCGATATGTGTATGTATTCCTATCCAATGTGTGCGTATGAAGTATCAATGGTGTACAATTTGGTGTGTGTGCACAGACATCTGCGAATAACCAATATCTGCAGTCCACTGTGTTGGGAGACATGGGTTCATTTCTCTAAGTGTAGGAACATGCCCAGTATGACCTTCTATATTGAGTGTGTGCATACATTTCAGGGAGAGTTGGACTTCAGTTCGGGGTTTTGTGTGCTACAGCTACACCTAGCAAACTGTTTCTACAGGATATCTGTAGATAGGTTGCCAATATGGAGACACAATGGGCTTAATATATGGGGGATACTGTAACTATTGCTGTCTGTGCTGCTTGTGTGACATGTTTGGTTGTAGCATAGATTTTCTGACATATGTACTGTTTTACACTGTGATGTGTCATGTCATCAACTACTGACAGTTATCATTCTTTGCTCACAGTTATTTACCGGGAAAAACAAGATGAATGAAGCTGTGACGAATATTCTGAGGCATATAGATTACACATTCTGGCACACACCTGCCATTGTGGAGGGGTAGCTACAGACAATAGACTGCTGGTTCTGTGTAAATGGCCCAGCACCTTGTTAGTATGCTGTCTGGGGATCCCCTCCTTGTGCTTTTCTCAACTTCACGGAATGGCCATATCCTGCTGGTCCATACCTCTCAGCTGTGCAGATACACCTAGGTTATCCAGAGGCAAGACTCATATATCTGGTCTGTTAACCTTCACATTATGGTTTACAAGCGGTTTTGTGGCTATTTATTCATGGGTTTGTAGTCGGGAGTAGTATGGGTGGACATTAGAGTTTTAGACTTCACACACTCCATGACATTCATGTGTCTACACCCCCCTTCTGTTATTCTCTCCTCCACCTAACATTATGTAATCAATATCTCTGAGGTATCCCTACAGATGGGCCTTTATCCCAGTAGTATTTATGGCCTGATCTACAGTCCTTGCAATAGGACATGGAGAGGCATGCTACTGGCATTTGTATGCTTACTGTGTTAGGTTGTTATTTAGGACCCCCTGACATTCCGTACATTAGCACTATGGTTGAGGCTTGGGCCTTTGCCAGAGAACTGTATGCCATTTGAGAGTGCTGCAGGCTATCTGTTACTGTATTCCTACATTTGATGGGAGGTGCACACCTGCAGAGTTTAACATTTGAAATTACTGTACTGGTATTTCGGTTATTTTGTTGGCTTCCATTTCATATTGTATTGTGACCTATCAGGCAGACAGGAAGCATATAAGTAGAGTACACATTTTAGATATTAATGGCATATATTTCAGTTTCAGACTTCTTGCCCTTCAGAACTAGAATGCAACTGTCAGACTTGTTGTAGTATGTTTGTGTAAGTTTGATGGGGGGCTGTTCACCATTGCCATCCTTTGGGGGCCTTAGCCCTGCCTTTCTTCATGGTCATCTACACCTGTCCTGCTGGATGAGGCTGGTGGTGGGTATGTGACCTTCAGTGACATCCATGTGTGTCACCTATTGACACCCACAGTTCTTTGGGCCATCACATGTACTGTGGTGGGGGTTGTCACTTTGCGTAGTGCTGCCTAGTATGTTTACACCAGTATTTGTTATGAATTTCCTGCTGTCCCATATAGCTGTCTGCTGCTATCCCATTCAATCACCCAATTCCCTTGCTTGCTTGCATCCATATCATACATACAAGTATGAGAACATAATACTCCATTCAGTAATTGATAGTAAGAATGACTTACCTTGTTGCTGGGCCAGTACTGAGGATGGTGCTGAAGGGCTGACTATGTTGGATGCACATAGTACACTCCCTATACATGGTAAAGCTCAGGTAGTGTGATGTTTGGCATCCCTTTTACTGTATGTTTGAGTCAGAGAGAGGTATTAGTCCCTGGGTAGTGTGTGTGCATACTGTGCATGCCTCCTTCTGTCTACAGGGGCTGTCTCAGGTTGTTCTTCCTCTGAGTTCCTCTGTGCCTTGGCAATGGCTGGGGGCTGTGTGGCCCTTCCCCATGCTATTCCTGCTGCAGCTGTTTCCACAGGATCATATTGTGTAGCATGGTACATACTATGAACATTTGTGTACATAAAAAACAGGAGTCAGATTAGCGCTTTCATTCCATTACTGTTGGAACTTCTTCAGAAATATTTGATTTAAAAATTAGACAAGTTAAATAATGTCAAACGGATGACATCACACTATCATTAAGACTTTGAACAAATATTTAAAGCAATAATGACATAAAAACATAAAAAATAAATAAGAACTTCTTATTTGAAAAATATAATACACCACTATAAAGAATTAGAAATACTATATTTCTACATTCAATATTAGAAATAATATCTTATATATATTTATATTTTAATAAACGTTTAGTGGAAATGGTTTTGTTCAAACCTGGACTGACATCAGCCCTAAGAAGGACCTGCCATTTCAATTCTAACATTTCCAAGTAATTATTACTTGAATCAACAAACCTATTGGTATCCACCTGTTGCAAAACTAAAAAATAAAACTTATGAAAACATTCACATCTTAAACTGTGTCTTGCCAGAGATTTATTTGGATCCTTGTTCTTAATGGCTCTAAGATGTTCTGCCATTCGATCTTTAAGGGCACTGGTGGTCTTTCCTACATAGAAATTATAACAAGACCCACAAATAGCTAAACAGACGATACCTAAAATTTGGCAATCACATTTGTGTTGAGGATCAAACAAAAATTTAAAAAAACTTTAAATGTTTGTACACAAATGTACTTTCAGGATAAATAAACCTACACAATCTACACCCTCCACAAGGAAATGTGCCTAAAGGTGGGGTACTTCTTGCTCCAAAATTTTCTTTACCTTTTTCTAATGAAAATTTTAAATTTGACGTCCTCTTATAAATAAATTTGGGCTCCATGCCCACCACCTCATTTAAATCCCTATTACCTAAAATTACCTTCCAATTATCTTTGATAATATTTTTAAGCTGTTCCCCCCTCTATACTCATGGGAATTTGAAAAGCTAAAAACTTTTTACCATCACAGCTGTCAATTTCATTATGTTTAGTTTTAGGAGTAAATCCTTTGGAAAGGATAGGTGGACATCTGTCAATCCTGTAGGAAGTGACTGTATCCACTATATTTTTTAACTTTGTCTTCGGATATCCCTTTTGGCCAAACATATCCATTAAAAAATTTGGTACTTTTCCATTAAACCCCTACCACTTCGCACTGCTGTGTTTTGGTGGTATTGATTCACACAAGCTGCTTGTATCATTTTCCCCAGCCTTTTTCAAGTAAAAATCCTGCCGATAATTCAGAACAGTGCACTGAAATACTGTCTTTGCATGAGGGTTAAATTATTACGACAGAGGCATAGCTGTACACAGGGTCATGTCTGTCCAGAAATTTTTATTCACAGTGTCAAGCGCAGTATTTCCCACTCAGTTATTTTACTTCAGGAAATGCATATTCCATTACACACATTCCTCCTTTAACATTCTTATGGTTTTCTGTTCAAGCTAAAAAAATACACATCCCTGACAGCCCATCCTTTCAACTAAATAAAACACTGATACCCAAGCAATGAGAAACGTAACTTCCTTGCTATCAGGCACCAGCCAATTCAATGGTTGGGAGGGTGGCCTAATGGTTAAAGTGTTTGTCTTACAAACACAAGGTGCAGAGTTTGAGTCTCACAAGGGATAATTGGCTAGGCTTAAAATGGCTCGCAAGGGCAGTTAGCTTAGTACTAATCTATGCACTATACCTACATTTTGGGTGGGAGGTTGGCATAATGGTTAAGGTGTTTACCTTACAAACATAAGGTGCAGGGTTTGATTCTCACATGAGGTAATTGGCTCGGCTGAATATGGCCCACAAGGGCAGTTAGCCTAGTACTAATCTATGAACCTATGAATACCTTGAGAACAGAACTCTCCCCATCCTCAATATATATACTCAGTAAGAAACGAACAAAAGCTGTACTACAGTCCTTACACAGTTTCAGTGACTAATCCACCAAGCAGAACCGATACCTCCAGACCCACGAGTGGTGTCACCATGATAGCGTTCACATGAATTTTAACATGCCCCATGAAGGCAGCACACACAGAAGGCTAAGACTGCACCAACAAGGTATTTTACAAGAAAACATAACAGTGTAGATAACCTGTCTCATAAAAGCTTCAGTCCATGAAGATACAGAGAAAAGACAATCACCGTGAATGTAAACACTGCTTTCAGCAATATACACCTACTGTTATTCAACAAGGCTCAAAAACAACCAGAAAGAAAACCCAACTTACCAGCATCATATCGAGCAGAAAGTCAGTAAATCCCTGTATGTAAATAAAGAACACATACTATAGTTCCCCTCACAATTCCATAAGCGGAATGTACACAGAATCTGGTTTGCACCCTCTACCTTGCTTTCCTTTTTCCTTCAGTTCTGATGTTACAGTTGTAATGTCATATCTGTTATTTTTAATAAATAAATTGTTTGTGTTACTAAATAACTATTTGTGTATCAATACCGCCAAAACACAGCAGAGTGAAAAAGTACCAAAAATTGACTTATTTATGAAAAACATCATGGTCGCTAATAATACAACTCAATCTGATCACATGCCCCCTAAAAATATTACATTTCATATATTCTGGATGGGAGCTGGAAAAGTGAATATAATTATTACTGAAAGTCTTTTTTTCTGTGAACATTACTAGAAAAAATCATGTATAAAGGGTTGAAAGATAATTCAATATCTTTGAAATTTATGGTGATACCTATCAACTTACTTCAAAATTCAACCACCTAACACTACTATTCATCTGTAAAACAAAATTATCAAACTCAATTTTGCTTCCCTTCCAAATAAAAAACAAATCATCTATATAGCTACGGTAAAAAGAAACATGATGAAACAAAGTCTAGGCAAATAAAAATGCTCCCACCAACACATTATTAAATTAGCAAAAGATGGTGCAACAGTGGCTCCCATCGCTACTCCTGATGTTTGTTGATAGATTGTACTCTCAAAAACAAAAAAAAATTATTCAAAACTAAATCTAGCAAAATACAAAATAGTTCTAGAGTCTATTATAAGATTCTGATCAATCATGTTTAAAGCTCCACAAATTCAATTCCCTCGTCTTGGTTAATTGAAGTGTATAATGTATTAACATATACAGTCCATAAAATAATGTCATTCTGTTCAACTTTACAATTCTTAATATCATTTAAAAAAAGCCAAGAATCCTTTAAAAAAGAATTACTTGTTTGCACTACTGGATTTAAAATGTTGTCCAACATGAAAGAAATATTAACAGTTTTATTTTTAGGAGAATTCACTATGGGTTCTAAAATGTGTCTTTTTTTGATTTTTATGAATCTTTGGGATCCCCAAAAGGGATCCCAACTCAAGTTGCTCAACTAGACAAAAGTTATACATCGCAATTATCAAACAATTCTGGTATAACAAGTCTAATAAAGTCAGGTCAATCAGCATACACCTTCTCTTGACAAAATGTTTAGTAACTTCCCTATAACAGGTGTCATCATTCAAAAGACTTTCCATAGCAGAAACATAGTCTGCTTTGTACATGACAACTAAACCATTCCCCTTATCAGTACGCATAAACCTAATGTTGTTCAAACTGCTGAGATGTTTTAATGCATCAGATTGTTCTTTGTCAAGATTAAAATTAATTTTATTTTTGTTTTTCCATTTACCATAAGTAGAAAAAAGTTCATATATATTATCTTTACATAATTCATTAAAAACATTTAAAGCGCCAAGCAAAGGTGGATTCACTTTACTATGCTTTTTAAACTTACTAATATTGTTTGATGTCACATCTTTATACAAAAAATTTAAATTTAATTTTCTAACAGTCTGTTTAAAATCCAAAATACAGTCCGTTAGCCCTGCATGATGAGTAGGAATAAATGAAAACCCTCTAGAAAGTACATCCATTTCTACTGAGGAAAGATTGACCTTAGTTAAGTTAAAAATACACCAAGAGTTGGTCAGCGATTCTTTCCTTTCATCTTTGACTTGGCTCTGGTCAATTTGTCTTCCTTTGATAAATCTTCTTATGATAAATGGAAAAATAAAAATAAAATTAATTTTAATCTTGACAAAGAACAATCTGATGCATTAAAACATCTGAGCAGTTTGAACAACATTAGGTTGTGATGTAGGGTGTGATGTAGTTTGAACAATGTTGGGCTTCTGTGTGCTGATAAGGGGAATGGTTTAGTTGTCATGTACAAAGCAGACTGTTTCAGCTATGGAAAGTCTTTTGAATGATGACACCTGTTATAGGGAAGTTACTAAAGATTTTGTCAAGAGAAGGTGTATGCTGATTGACCTGACTTTATTAGACTTGTTATACCAGAATTGTTTGACAATTGAGATATATAATTTTTTTCTGTTGGGCTTCTGTGTGCTGATAAGGGGAATGGTTTAGTTGTCATGTACAAAGCAGACTGTTTCAGCTATGGAAAGTCTTTTGAATGATGACACCTGTTATAGGGAAGTTACTAAAGATTTTGTCAAGAGAAGGTGTATGCTGATTGACCTGACTTTATTAGACTTGTTATACCAGAATTGTTTGACAATTGAGATATATAATTTTTTTCTAGTTGAGCAACCTAAGTTGTAATCCCTTTTCAGGATCCCAAAGATTCATAAAAATAAAAAAGCCACATTTAGACCCATAGTGAATTCTCCTAAAAATAAAACTGTTAATATTTCTCTTATGTTGGACAACATTTTAAATCCAGTAGTGCAAACAAGTAATTATTTTTAAAGGATTCTTGGCTTTTTTTAAATGATATTAAGAATTGTAAAGTTGAACAGAATGACATTATTTTATGCACTGTATATGTTAATACATTATACACTTCAATTAACCAAGATGAGGGAATTGAATTTGTGGAGCTTTAAACATGATTGATCAGAATCTTATAATAGACTCTAGAACTATTTTGTGTTTTGTTAGATTTAGTTTTGAATAACATTTTTTTTTTGTTTTTGAGAGTAAAATCTATCAACAAACATCAGGAGTAGCGATGGGAGCCACTGTTGCACCATCTTTTGCTAATTTAGTAATGTGTTGGTGGGAGCATTTTTATTTGCCTAGACATTCTTTGTTTCATCATGTTTCTTTTTACTGTAGATGTATAGATGATTTGTTTTTTATTTGGAAGAGAAGGAAAATTGAGTTGGATAATTTTGTTTTATAGATGAATAGTAGTGTTAGGTGGTTGAATTTTGAAGTAAGTTGTATAGGTACCGCCATACATTTCCTAGATATTGAATTATTTTCAACCCTTTGTACATTAATTTTTCTAGTAATGTTCACAGAAAAAGGACTTTCAGCAATAATTATGTTCACTTTTCCAGCTCCCATCCAGAATATATGAAATTTAATATTTTTAGGGGGTAAGTGATCAGATTGAGTCTTATTATTAGTGACCATGATGTTTTCCATATAGAAGTAAATTTTTTAATGGATATGTTTGGCCAAAGGGGTATCTGAAGACAAAGTTAAAGGAGATAGTGGGTACAGTCACTTCCTACAGGATTGACAGATATCCACCTATCCTTTCCATAGGATTTACTCCTAAAACTAAACATAATGAAATTGACAGTTGTGTTTTTAGCTTTACAAATTCCCATGTGTATAGAGGGGGAACAACTTAAAACTATTATCAAAGACAATTGGAAGGTAATTTTAGGTAATAAGGATTTAAGTGATGTGGTGGGCATGGAGCCCAAATTTATTTATTAGAGGGCATCAAATTTAAAATTTTTATTAGTAAAAGGTAAAGAAAATTTTGGAGCAAGAAGTGCCCCACCTTTAGGCACATTTCCTTGTGGAGGGTGTAGATTGTGTAGGTTTATTTATCCTGAAAGTACATTTGTGTTCAAACATTGTAAGTTTTTGTTTGAACCTCGACACAAATGTGATTGCCAAAGTATAGGTATCATCTATTTGGCTAGTTGTGGGTCCTGTTATAATTTCTATGTAGGAAAGACCACCAGGGCCCTTAAAGATCAAATGGGAGAACATCTTAGAGCCATTAAGAACAAGGATCCAAATAATGCTCTGGCAAGACACAGTTTAACAAACAAAGGAGAAAACTGCAGCCACTAATCCAAAGTCCGAAAGCATGATAAACACTAACGTTCAGAAAGTTTATTTAAAACAAACAACGTTTTCATCACTAAACACGAGCAACTTCATCAGAGAAATAAAAAATCACAAACTGAAGACATATTTAAAAAGTCCTGTCAACTCAATAGGGTTGGATTCCAGGTTTAGCGACAAAAACGTTGTTTGTTTTAAATAAACTTTCTGAATGTTAGTGTTTATCATGCTTTTGGACTTTGTATTAGTGGCTGCAGTGTTCTCCTTTGTTTGTTGGGACAGCATTTGTTATTACTCATTCTTTAAGACACAGTTTAAGTTGTGAATGTTTTCATAAGTTTTATTTTTTATTTTTGCAACAGGTGGATACCAATAGGTTTGTTGATTCAAGTAATAATTACCTGGAAAGTATTAGAATTGAAATGGCAGGTCCTTCTTAGGGCTGATGTCAGTCCAGGTTTGAACAAAACCATTTCCATTAAAAGTTTATTAAAATATAAATATATATAAGATATTATTTCTAACATTGCATGTAGAAATATGGTATTTCTAATTCTGTATAGTGGTGTATTATATTTTTGAAATAAGAAGTTCTTATTTATTTTTTATATTTTTATGTCATTATTGCTTTAAATATTTGTTCAATGTCTTAATGATAGTGTGATGTTATCAGTTTGACAGTATTTAACTTGTCTGTTTTTTAAATCAAATGTTTCTGAAGAAGTTCTAACAGTAAAGGAATGAAAGTGCTAATCTGTCTCCTGTTTTTTATGGACTGCACACACACAGTGGTGAATGTATTTTGTTGTTTGAAGTAGGTTAGTTTATTTGTTTAAACATTTGTGTGCATGTAGCTGGACAGTACTACAAGGATCCATCGGATATGTCAAGGCAGCAGAACCGTCACTTGAGCATCCCAAACACATGCTCTACAATGATCCTGGTTTGTGCGTGTGCCTCATTATGGTGTTCTTTTTCAGATGTGTATGCATTTCTGATGGGTGTCATCAGCCACGGATCTAGTGCATAGCCAGCATCCCCTGCTAGATGGCCATATAGGATGTCCCCCCCCCCCCCGGCAAATGCCTGATACAGCTGTGAGCAATGCCAGATGTGGGAGATGTGATAGCTTCCAGGGTAACCAGCACACACATTCATGATAATGCCCTGGGCATCGCACATGACCTGGCAGTTGATGGAGGGGAAGCCCCTGCAGTTTTTGTAGACTCTGTCCTGCTCATCGGGTGGTGCTTTGATGTGTATTTGCATGCAGTCTATAGCACCAACTACTTCAGGGTATTCTGCTTTACGGTGGAAGAGACGCATACATCTAGTCAGCACCTCATGGGTGGCAGGGAAAAATATGGGATCATTGGCATGTTGTGTCATGGCATCCAGGGACTGGTGGAGTAACCTGGATGCTGATGCCTGTGAGACCCCCATGATATCCCCAGTTGGTCTTTGGAAGGGATTTGTGACTAGTATTCTTAAGCCTAGACATACCTTGGTATCCACTGGGATGGGTTCCGCTCTATTAGTTCTGTGTGTGAGGCTGGCACAGCTCAATGATTTGCTGTAGAATGTACCTGTCCACCCTATAGCACTCTACTATCTCCAGCTCATGTAGGCCCTGGTAGGTTACTGTGGGTCTGTACACTCCTCTCCTCCTCCTCACTGTGGGTCGGTTGTCAGCATTCTCCTCCTCACCACCCTCAGTCTCTAGCACATATTGATGGAGTAAAGCAACAGCAGCCTCTAACATTTTTAGTTAGTTTTGCCAGTTAAAAATCCCCCCTCTGTGTACACTGGTGATGTCGAGTTTGTGGGGAAAACCAGTCTGTAGGGTGTTTGCATAGTTTATATTAGTGTGCTGGGCTGCTGCAGGTGTAATTGGCTGATTCTAATACATTCCACCTGTCAGCTATGCTAGTTTTCCTTGATTACCTTCCTAGTGCTGTTTACCCTTCCCAGTTCCTCCCTACTTAAGCCCCGAGGCGCACCATGCATACCCAGTGCTCATATATAAACAGTGCTGTCATTTCCTCTTTTTTTTTTTCCTTTTTTTTTTTTTTTGGTTGATATCCCAGTGCACAGCATGCACACCCATTTAGGCTATATACACACTGCTCAGGCACATCTGACACACCCCCTTCCTCAGCTGTGCTTAGCTAAGGGTAACATGGGCCACAGAGCTCCAATAAGCTTACAGCAAGCATGACACACCCCCTTATGAAGTCATTCAGTTCTTACACTTGCACTATTGTATTGCTGCATCTACATGGTTAGGTACAAGCTAACACTTTGAAGAATTCTGTGATTTGCATACCCCAGTGTGTAGGTCACTAGTTACTACTCTTAAAACAAACCCTTTCACCTTGGCAACCAGTGCTCCCTGGTATTGTTTACATTCTGCATGCCATTGACTATAATGGCAAAATGTAGAATTAACTTAAAATTGACTTTTCTCATTTTTTATTTTTGGCACGATCCCGTTTGTGCACTACTGCCCTAAGCTTAAATGGCCAAGATCGGCCAAAAAAAAAAGTTTAATTTTAAAATAAAATACACTGTTTTTAATGCCAATGGCCTTATTTTTGGCCATTGGCATGTGTGTTTGACTGTAATACATGCCTTCCACAAGCTGTCCTGCCTCCGTTTGTTCAGATGCAAAAATGTATTCAGTTACTAACTGAATACATTTCTGCTCTGACACTGTTCCTACATGGAGTCCGGCCAGCTTCGTGGATCGCAAAATGACCTCATTTGCATGGTTTTTACCAGCAGATGAGGTGATTTGCATCCTGCATGGCTTTCCTTGCAGGAACAGTGTAGGGCCGCTCATGCACGTGTAAACGGCACATACCTGGATCGCAAAGCAGCCATTTTCTATTCAGGAGTGGTTACACTGTTCCTGCATGGAAATCAGCCATTCGTGAATCCGGGGGCTAATCTAGTATGATGTCACCTGTGTTGAGGCACAGTATCATGTAATGTTGGAGGCAAGAGGTGTAGATTAGTATAGTTAGTACGTAAGGCAGAGGTAGTAGCCATAGTAGTAGCATAGTCAGAGGGAAAGATTATGGAAATATTAGTCTGGGGTAGAGCATGGGCACAGCCATTTAGTCAGGAAGTGGATTTTTGTGTTTTAAAGTGGACTAGTGATGTGACTGATGTAATAATGTCTGGGAATACATTTGAGAAAAGGGAATCTCTGACCTGATTTTTGGTTATATTAATTTTTATATGGTGTTTAAATCCCATATGCCATGTTTGGAAAAGGAAAGTTGACCTTCTCATTTACCTTTGTGGTGGACAGTAGTTTAAACACTTAACGATGATGGGAAACAGAAAAAAAAATTTAAGCTTGTTTCCTGCCTTTCCTGTTAAGTGGTATAGACTATTTGTAGGCTTCTGAGCCCCCAAGCCCTTCTGTGTTGGAGGGAAGCCTTCTAGCTTAGTTTATTTTTTCTTATAACTAGCCAGTTTTCTAGTTTCAGCACTCAAATCTGTTTCTTTGATCTCAGCACTTGTTCAGGAAAAAAAAATTCATCTGCTTTTACTGTACTTGTGTTTCTACCTACTTTATTTTACTTTTGCATCATCTTAAAAGTACTCAATTGTATTTATTACTGCTTAGTTCTGGTTTAAGCACTTGGGCTTCAGGCCAGTTATTTTACATTAAGAAGGTTCGTGGTCTGCACTCTTGTGGGAGAAGAGGCTGGACTCTGCCCTTCTGAGCTGGGAATTTCTGGTTAAAGGTTTATAGTGCCTGAATATTTGAACTGTATCTTACTGAAATTGGTACACCTTGTTTGCTGTAGCATAGACTAGATCCAGGCCTGCTGAATCTAGCTTTGTTTATATGCTTGTTGTTTGTTTGCTTGTTATTTCCCTGGAACGCTAATTCCACCTAATACGCGGCTTCTCAGCACTTCTGTGGATCACTAGTGATATCTGCATTGCTTACTGTACTTATTTCCTTGTTTCACTTGAAAGAAAGTTACTGTTTGTCGTTCTTGCATTTAAGTTACCTGTAACACATTGCACTTAAGTTACCTGGCACTTGCTCACTAAAGCAATTATATAAGTCAGCAATAAAAATTAAAAGCACTACACCCTCACTCCCCACTGGCCCTTGTTTTCAATTATAAAGGAATTCCCAATATTATTCTAGCATGTCCAAAGGTCAGTTGTCAATCTCCTCTCCGGTCCAGCTGGTGAATCTGGGAATCTTGAGGCAATGTTAGAACTGCCTCATGTACACAGACAACCCTCTCCTCCTCCCAACAAATTCCAACACATGTGAGAGATGCAACCATATAGCCAAACTGGAGGCTAAGCTCTCTCAACTCAGTACTGGCATAACCAGTCAGGAGGAGAAGGAAACCACACTCACTACAATTCCAGTCTCACATAGACCTACCACGACAGCAAACCAAACACATAATCACACAAAACATACTCGGAGGCTCTAAATAAAGATCTGCCTAAGCAGCAGAGACCTCCAAAGCAGACACTCAAGCAACCGCTACCCCAAAACAAAACACATGCAACACATATCTCACAAAGCCAGTGTGCCGAACAGTCACAGCCCTTAAGACTAAACAACACACCTGATACACTTGTAATAGGTGACTCTATCGTCAGGCACACTGACGTTCCGCTCACCAGGCTGAACAAGGAGAGGGTCACGGTGAGCAGCCTGTCGGGCGCTAGGATCCGCCACATAACACAAGCACTCAGGTCACTCCAAGGCAAGTACAAATATGACTCAGTCATTGTCCATGCTGGTGTGAATGATCTGAGACGTACCTCCCTGGACTACATGAAAAGAGACATAGAGGAGCTCTCTGAGCATGTAGCCCAGGCCGGTATGACCCTGACCTTGAGTAGCATCTTACCCTCACCAAGAATGATGCCACAATATGAAGACAAGATGATCAATTTCAACGATTGGCTTAAGTACTGGTGTCATTCAAAGGGGATCCGATGCCTGTCAGCTTGGGATGATATGCTCGACAAGCCAGGATGCTTCGCTAGGGATGGCTTGTACCTGTCACCCCTGGGCTTTCGGATATTGGCAAAGGCTCTTGCTACCCCCATAGTGTCTTTTTTAGGCAAGGCTCAAAAGACAAAGACACCTCCATAGGTATCACAAGGGATAAGAAACTAAGAGTAATGCTACTCAACGCCAGAAGTCTAAACCTCAAGATGCACGCACTCGAAACTCTCCTTAGCATGGAGAACATTGATATCTGTGCAGTAACAGAAACCTGGTTCAGGGCTCCCGAGAGCACCACAGCACTACCAGGTTATACCTCATACCATGCTTTTCGGCCCCAAAACTTGGACCGAACCACAAAAGGAGGGGGAGTATCGATATTCATCAAAGATACCCACACCTCCAGGTTGGTGGCAAAGCACGAAGCATCAGAGACTATCCATGTGCAACTAACAGTGGGTAAAACTGCCTTCCAGTTTATAGCCTGCTACAGACCAACCTCCCAAACCCAGGAACCACACTCGGCCTTCCTGAGAACACTGGAAAATATGAAGGTCTCTCCAAACACCATTATATTGGGTGACTTCAACTACCCAAACATAGACTGGGAGCATTACTCTAGCTCCAACACCCTAGCCCAAAGGTTCCTAGAATTTATAAACTCAAATGCTATGGAACAACTTGTTACCACTCCCACAAGAGGGGAAAACATACTGGACCTGATCATCACCAACATGGGGACTCTATGCTCCAGATCAGAAGTGTATCCCTCACTGGTAAGATCAGACCATAAACTAATCTCACTGGATATTCACATCCTGACCCCACCCCCTGCCCAGAAAACCACAGTGAAAAACTTCTCTAAAGCAAATTTCACACTCCTCAAAACCGAGGTGGAATCCTTCAAAGCCCCCGGGCCTGTGGAAAATACGGCCCAGACTGCAGAATCCTTTATAAATGCATTCTATGAACACCTTCAGGAATGCATGGATCATGCAATCCCAAATAAAACCAAGACCCAATCCTCCAAAGGCAGACGTCCTGTCTGGTGGGCCCCAGCCATAAACAAACTATACAATAGAAGGAGGAAGCTACTAAATGATAGAGCAAAATCCCAAAAAGGGAAGGCATTACTGATCAGTATTAGCAAAAAACTACGGGCACTCATAAAATTGTCTAAGGGCAGCTTTGAGAGAAAAATTGCACAGGACACTAAGGATAATCACAAGGCTTTCTTTAGTTATGTTAGGAACCTGGGTGGTAATTCCCAGATATGCTCAGAATTAGTCCAAAATGACAAAAAATACACCAAACCCACAGACATTGCCAACATCCTAGCTGACAGGTTCAGAGCAAACTCCCCCCCTCCCCACCAAAAGGGCAAATATCTATCCCAGCAGAGTGCTGCCCCCCTGACATCTCAGGTGCTCAGGTAAGAGCCGCCCTCTCCAAAGCAAAAAAACACAGCATCAATGGGACCAGATGGTGTCCCGGGCTGCGTCCTACATGAACTCCAAGAAGAGCTAAACCCAAACATAAAACTACTGTTCAATCTCAGCCTTACTACAGGATATGTACCCAAAGAGTGGCGTACAGCAACAGTGGTCCCTCTCCATAAAGGTGGTGCCTCAACGGATCCTGGAAACTATCGCCCCATAAGCCTGACTAGCTTGGTCTGCAAAGCTATGGAAAGGATCATCATGGACCTCATAAATAAAGATATTGGGGACCTACAGACACTGGATCCTACCCAGTTCGGCTTTGTTAAGGGCAGATCCTGCCTCTTAAACCTGGTTGATTTCTTTGAAACAGTCACCAAGGCCATTGACGAGGGGAAGGTGGTCCACACAGCCTACCTGGAACTCGCAAAAGCCTTCGATACAATACCCCACTCGGGCATTATAGATAAGCTCACCAGCTTGAATATAAACCCCTATGTCACTAGATGGATTGCAAACTGGCTCAAGGACAGAACCCACATGGTTAGAATTGCTGGAGCCATGTCAGACTCCAAATGAATTACAAGTGGTGTCCCACAAGGCTCAGTCCTGGGACCTCTCTTGTTCAGTATATATTTCCCGGAGGTACAGGCCAACACGGAAGGACTGTGGCTGACCAAGTTCGCAGATGACTGCAAACTGGGCACCATAATTGACTCTCCAGCCGACACAAGCATTGTCCAAAAGGGCCTCATAGAAACAGACAACTGGTGCCACAGCAATGGCCTCAAGCTAAATGCCAAAAAGTGTATAGTCATCCCCTTTGGCAAAAACAAAGTGCCCACAAATTACTGCATAGGTGGTAATCCATTAAGTACAGAAGAAGTAATTATGGACCTGGGGACCCAAGTTGATAGCAATCTCTCATCTGACAACCACGTGGCCAAAGTGGTTAGAAAAACATTTTATATAGCCCACCTAATCATGAAGAGATTCACATCTAGATCAGGGGAGGTCATCGTGCCTCTTTACTCATCCCTCATCAGGCCCATAATTGAGTACAATGCCACTTTTGGGATGTACCTTACCAGACACCTGCAGCAACTGGAAAAACCCCAAAAGTACCTCACCAAGAGGATCAAAGGGCTCAAACAGATGCCATATGCTGCCCGGTTAAAGAAACTCCAGCTCTACCCAGTGGCATACCGCCTGTTCAGAGGCGATGTGTGCCTGATGTATAAAGCCATGCCCAACCCGGAATTAATGGACATGCTGCACCTCAGAAAATCCAAATCCCATCGAGCTACGCGCTCGAGAGACTTGAACCTCAGCACTGAAATAAATAGGACATGCTGGAGGGACATGTTCATAACCCAGAGGCTCCCTTCACTCTGGAATAAAATCCCAGTCCAGGTTAGGCAGAGTCCCTCATTGACTCTCTTCAAGAGGAATCTTGAGTGGATGGGAGATCGTAGGTTTACCCCGGGTACCACTTCTGTGTCACTGTTAGACAGAGGCACATTATACTAACCTCGAAAAAGGGCATAGCAAAATAAATTTAAAATGGGTGGCGAAAGCCAAACACATTCTGGCTAGGCTTATAAATGCCCTAGGGCAGATAGCCTAGTATGACCCTATGAACCTATGTACATAAGGGTCTACTTTATGTGATTGAAAGTTTATTTGATAGAAACTCATTTGACTGAGACCATAACATCGAAATTTCAAAACACTGAAAACCCATTTGACTGAAAACTCATAGCACCTAAACATTACAGTGAATGATATATGCCCTTTTCCCCACTGTAGTGTGATCATGGAGTTAGAATATATAATTAGGGGGGGTGTGGGAGCATCGCCCCCCATATAGTTTAGGTAAATATTGTTTTTTGCAAAGAGTTATTCATTGCAGTTATAAGTATCCATGTGTATGGTTTAAAATGTCTGAAGTATATGGGGGCTCCACCCCGCACACCCCCCATTGTGGAGGGCTCTGCCCCCACACCCCCTAACTATATATTTTAACTCCAGGATTGCACTACAGTGGGGAGAAGGGCATAATCCTTGAAATTTCATGTTTAGGTGTTATGAGTTATCAGTCAAATGGGTTTTCAGTGTTTTGAAATTTTGGTGTTATGGTCTCAGTCAAATGAGTTTCTATCAAATGAACTTTCGATCATATGAAGTAGACCCATATATATATATATATATATATATATATATATATATAGATATATATATATATATATATATATATATATATATATATATATATATATATATATATATATATATATATATATATATATATATATATATATAGATATAGATAGAGAGATAGAGAGATAGAGAGATACAGACAAAAAGGTCGCTGACCACATAACACCGACGTCCCAAAACACTGACTTTCCATATGACCATATCCTAACCGCTAGACCATATGGGACACTCCAGGAAAGTAACCGCTTGGCCATCCTGTTGAACTTTGCCCCTTACCCCTGCAGCAGTGCGATCTCAGAGTTGGTATATTTAGTTAGGGGGTCTGCAGCTCTCGACATAGGGGGTGTGGGGCAAAGCCCCCCACATGGGTGGGTTTGCTTTCCTTCAGTTTTACTTTTTGGTCAGGATGGCCAAATGGTTACTTACCTGGAGTGGAAAGTTGGTCTTCAAGGATGTTGGTGTTGTGCGGTCTTTGCCCTTTTCATCTCAGCGTTTTGGAAGTCAGGTAAGTAAGAGTTCGGGTTTCTGAAGTAGACACCTATACATATAGATTGATATAGATATATATTTATACATGTTTTATGCATACCTATGTTTGTGTGTAGAAACACCACAAATTATAGGTATGTAAACACAAAGTGTAATAAAGACATATAAATAAGAAGATCTTGTTTATCACATTCATAATGGCATATGACCAATATTAATCATGCAGTCTAGCAAATTTTGACAAAATGTGCAGTTATTCATGGCCCACGTGGAGTAGGTGCTTATGCACTTTACAGCTCAAAAATATACAACTATTAGCAACATGAGACATTTGCATCTGATAGGAGTCATACCTGCAGACCTTATTAAAAAAGTGAATGACTTGCAACATAATAAGGATTGTAGATATGGGTCTTGAGGCCCTGGACACACAAAACTCCACATTACAACTCACATGCTTTACCTGCAGAGCTACCTTTGCTAATGTTGGATGTTAACCATTAACATTTCTTCATAGTACCATGTACAGTACAAGAACTGTACTGCGTTTAACAAAGCAATGTACCTGAAATATCACATTCATTTCTCTGTTTAAGCATACGTGTGTACACATATAAAGCAGCTGTATATATGTCTTATGCATGCTCAGTTTTTGTATATACAAAACCAAGGTTATACTTTTGTATACACACATGTACTTTTAATTGTGCGATCAGCACATGTATGAGAAGAACCAGAGTGGACAGTGACTAGCAGGTGTAACTCATGGGTTTTTGCAGACAACGAAGAAATGCATAGTCATTTATGCCCTACTAGGGACAGATGTTTATGCACACTAAAACTCATAAGTCTACATCTCTTTAACAATACTAGACATCTGTAATTGATAACATAATGAACAGCAGACCTATGTTAAAAGAGGTGAGCTGCCTCCAACATGATATGAAATGCACATGTGCATAGGGAACCAACAGTCAGACAGTTTTCAACATTAATGATTGAGTACTTTTACTACTGCCCTTTTTTCAAGTCCTATTCAGGCTGCTGTGGTACAGATACACAATGTTAAGGCAGTACTGCAGATACCAGGTATATATAATAAGCTGAATATTATTGTGCAGTAACCCAATGGTCACTTGAAGCAAACACTAGCTCTTAACTATGGATTACTGAGGAATGCGTAATCATTCAGTGCCTAATTTTGTATTGCTTTAGCGTGTTACACATGTCAAAATGCAATTACTTTAATGTAGAAACACAATACTTGTAGTACAGTAGCAGTCATGGAATTATAACTACGTTTGACATACACTTGTTGACCAAGTCGGACACTTCTCCTTGGTATGAATTTAAGCCTGCATCAGTGAAATCACACAACAAAAAATAACAACTTTTATATGGATTCAAAGTATATGGTGAACATGTTAGGCTGCGGGACATCTCATTTACTGTAGGGGCCTTGTTGGACCTCCTTGAATGTTGACGCAATGGTGATGGACCTGCACTCACAATCTGATTTTACACAGATATCATTGTGAAATTCCTCTGGTGTTCCCTTATCTCCTCATGGTGGATGCAGATGGTCAGCAGCTACTTTGTCCCCTCATTCATCTAGATGGGTGCCCAGACATGCCACAGTCCACATCTTTCTTGATATAGCTGTAGAATAGTTTTGAGAACTCCTCCTGAAAATTGCTCACTGTGGTAGCACTCGGTTCAGCACTAGAAAGCAAATCCTCTGGAAATGTAGAGGTATCCCATTTTATATTTGGTGTAACACGGTTTGGATCAGTCCATTGGTAGCCAAAATAGGCATGCTGCACATGTACACACATGCATTTGCACTGAACTCTCAACACTTATGCTGAACTATTCGTTAGCAAGACAGAGCTTACACAGACATGCGTATGCATGAAACATTCAATGCTAATGAAGTTCATTAATTATGTGTGGTGCAAATGGTATTTAAGTCATGTGTGAGCTGAAGTCCTTATACTGTTAGGTATACTCACATATGCAATAGCAGAAGGTAAGCTTTGCCTTAGGTGTGCTACATGTATTTCTGTTTTCTGCCACTTTAAATCATTAATTATTTATTGGAAGACTACCATATCTTTTCTTAAGTTTACTGTTAGTATTTAATGTGCTATTTCACCATTCCTATGTTTTTGAGCAATACTCTGTAAGTATGTTAATCTGACTTTGTAAAAAATACTGCAGGTTGGTTTCTTAACAACTGTAGGCATAATGACACATTCCCTTCCTTCCTTCACTGTTCCATTGCAAATACTGTGGATTATGACTAAAGCCATCAGGATTGCCCATTTAACTGTTAGTATCTATTGCAGTTTGCAGATACTGATGGATTACAAGTCAGGCCACAGGGATGGCATTATGCAGTGCAGTTTGTAGATATCAGTGGACAATGCAGCAATTCCTGGGATGGTCATATTTATTTTAATATTGACTCAATGTTCCCGTATTGTCTTTACTCTGGTGACATAAACATAACCTCAATGACTACTTAAACATCTGTGCTTACTGTGATGCTTTGGAGTGTTCAACAACTGCATGATTTAATGTCTACATGTTCATAGGTTCGTAGGTTCATAGGTAGGTACTAGGCTATTGGCCCAAGTGCCTACGTAAGCCTAGCCAACAAGGTTCCCTGGCTTACGCCACCCAATAAAGTTATTTTCCTGTGCCACTGTCAAGCAGAGACACAGAAGTGATCCCCGGGGTGTATTTCCTATTTCCCATCCACTCATCAGCTGGAGTTGTTTGAGACAGTCAGTGTAGGGCATTTGTTTGAGGCCAGTAATCCTCTTTGTGAGGTACTTCTGTGGCCTTTCCAGCTGCTGCAGATGTCTTCTGAGGTACATTCCAAAAGGGGCATTGTACTCTATAATGGGTCTAATGAGTGTCAATTAGAGGGGACAATGACCTCTTTTTTCCTGGATGAGAACCCTTTTATGATGAGGCGTGCCACTTAGAAGGACTTCCTGGCTACTGTGGCGATGTGACTATCAAAGGAGAGACTACTGCCCACCTGGGTCCCAAGGTCTCTTATCACACATTCGGTGTTGAGTAGATTGCTGCCTATGTGGTAGTTCATGGGTACAGAGTTTTTACCAAAGGAGATGACACTGGACTTTTTGGCATTTAGCTTGAGACCATGGTTTTGACACCAGGTATCTGTCTCAGTGAGACCCTTCTGTAGGATGTCCACATCATTTGGGGACTTGACTATGGCTCCTAGTTTGCAGTCATCTGCAAACTGCGTTAGTCAGAGGCCTTCTGTGTTAGCCTGTACTTCAGAGAAGTAGATACCAAACAGGAGAGATCCCAGGACAGAACCCTGTGGTAATCCACTTATCACTGCTTTGAGGTCAGATTTGGAGTCTGCAACTTTTACAGTGTGGGTTCTAGCCAGTTGGCAAACCATCTTGTGATGTAGGGATTTATACCTAGTTTAGTGAGTTTAGCTATAATTCCAGAATGGGGGATGGTGTCGAAAGCCTTGGCGAGGTCAAGATAGGCTGTGTGAACCACCTTACCCTTATCTATGGCTTTGGTGACTGCCTCAAGGAAGTCGATCAGGTTCAGAAGGCATGATCTGTCTTTCACAAACCCGAACTGGGTGGGATCCAGAGTTTGGGGGTTACCAATGTCTTTGTTTATGGGTTCCATGATACGTTCCATGGCCTTGCAGACCTGGCTCATCGGGCTAATAGGTCGATAGTTCCCGGGATCAGTGGTGGCTCCCCCTTTGTGGAGTGGGATAACTGTTGCTATGCGCCATTCAGTGGGCACAAAGCCTGATGCGAGGCTATTATTGAACATGGTGCTTAAGTGGGGAGCCAGTTTGTTCTGAAGTTTGAGTAAAACGCAGCCTGGGATGTTGTCCGGTCCCATGGATGCTGTGTTTTTGGCTTTGGAGAGTGCAGCTTTTACCTGCATAGTTGTGATTACAGGAACTCTGCATTCTTCCTGTATAGATATGGGCCATTTAGGGGGTGAGGGGGGTAAAGTTCCCACTGAACCTATCTGCCAGGATGTTGGCAATATCAGTTGGTTCTGTAATTTTTTGTAATTTTCGCGCCTTTGTGCTGTAACTCAGAGCAGATCTGGGTGTTGCTATCGACATTCTTGACATAGCTATAGAATGCTTTGTGGTTGTCCTTAGAATTAGTGGCGATTTTGTTTTCAGAGCTGGATCTCAGCTTCTTACTTAGGCTGACCAGGGAGCTCCTCCACTCATGGGATTTTACTCTCTTTTGCAAAAAGTTTTTTCCTTCTGTTGTACAGTTGGTTTATGGCAGGGGACCACCAGATTGGCTTCCTTTTTTTGGAGGATAGCATCTTGGTTCTGTTTGGGATAGCACAATCCATGCACTCGTGTGGAAGGAAACCTGTAACTGGTGATGACATGAAGGGGGGTCTTACCCACAGTAGTTTGGTCTTTGAGTAACTCCATAGAGTTATCTTGTATAACCAGTCTAGAGGCATAATTATCTTTAATAAAGCTAGATACTCCACTCCTTTGGTTCTTACATCTTCAATTTGTGGTCTGAAAGTGTAGAAGGCATTGTAGCCTTGCAAGGCTGGGGTGTGTACTGCGGCTTTGAACCAGGTTTCTGTGACTGCACTAATGCTCATAGGTACATAGGTTCATAGGTAGGTACCTGGCTATCTGCCAGAAGGCATTTATAAGCCTAGCCGGAATGTGTTGGCTTTCACTGGCCCTTTAGATTAGTTCCCTGTGCCTTTGTCCAGCAGAGCCATTGAAGTGATCCCTGGGGTAAACTTTCTGTTTCCCATCCACTCATCAAGGTTTCTCTTGAAGAGGGTTAGCGAGGAGCTCTAACTAATGTAGATTGGAATCTTGTTCCAGAGCATGGGAAGTCTCTGGGACAGGAATCTATTCCTCCAGCACGTCCTATTTATTGTTGTGGTGAGGTTTAGATCCCTGGAGCATGTGGCTCAAGGGGATATGGTTTTCTTTAGGTGGAGTATGTCCATCAATTCTGGGTTGGACATGGCCTTGTATGTCACGCAGAGATTACTTCTGAGTAGGCGGTATGCAACCGAGTACAGCTGGAGTTTCTTCAGTCGAGCTGCATAGGGCATCTGTTTGAGGCCAGTGATCCTCTTGGTGAGGAACTTCTGTGGTCTTTCCAGTTGTTGCAGGTGTCTTGTAAGGTACATCCCAAATGGGGCATTGTACTCTATGATGGGTCTGATAAGAGATGTGTAGAGGGGCCCAATGACCTCTTTCGATCTGGATGTAAACCCTTTTGTGATTAGGTGAGCCACATAGAAGGATTTTCTAACCACTTTGGCAATGTGATTATCAAAGGAGAGGTTACTATCTACTTGGGTCCCTAGATCCCTTATTATGTCTTCCATATTTAGGGGGCTATCACCTATGTGGTAGTTTGTGGGTACTTTGTTTTTTCCAAAGGGGATGACTATGCACTTTTTGGCATTTAGCTTGAGACCATAGTTTTGACACCAGGTATCTGTCTCAGTGAGACCCTTTTGGAGGATGTCTGTGGCAGCCGGAGAGTCAATTATAGCCCCTAGTTTGCAGTCATCTGCGAACTAGGTGAGCCATAGTCCTCCTGAGCTTGCCTGTACCTCTGAGATGTATATGCCGAACAGGAGGGGTCCTAGGACTGAGCCCTGGGGAATGCCAGTTGTAACAGGTTTAGAGTCAGACCTATCTCCTGCAACTCTTACCATGTGGGTTCTGTCCATGAGCCAGTTGTCAACCCATCTTGTGACGTAGGGGTTTATGTTCAGCTGGTGAGCTTGTCTATAATACCTGAGTAAGGAATATTGTCGAAGGCCTTTGCAAGGTCTAGGTAGGCTGCGTGGACCACCTTTCCCTCATCTATAGCCTTGGTAACTGTCTCAAAGACGTTCATCAGGTATAGGAGGCATGATCTGCCCTTAACAAAGCCGAACTGGGTTGGGTCCAGTGTTTGGAGGTTTCCAACATCTCTGTTAATGAGATCCATAATGATGCGCTCCATAGCTTTGCAGATCAAGCTAGTCAGGCTTATAGAGCGATAGTTCCTGGGGTCCGTTGTGGCTCCACCTTTGTGGAGCGAAATAACCGTTGCTGTGCGCCACTCTGTGGGCATGTAGCCTGTGGAGAGGCTGAGTTTAAACAGTGTGTTTAGGTGAGGGGTTAGTTCATCTTTGAGCTAATGTAGGATGCAGCCTGGGACACCGTCCGGTCCCATTAATGCTGTGTTTTTGGCTTTGGAAAGGGCTGTTTTAACCTGAGTGTCTGTGATTTCAGGGGCACTACATTCTTCTGGTATAGTTATGGGCCCTTTTGGGGGTGAGAGGGGGGTGAAGTTTGCCTGAACCTGTCTGCCAGGATGTTAGCTGTATTGGTCAGTTCAGTGTATTTTGTGCCATTTTGCACTAACTCCGACCAGATCTGAGAATTGCCACTTAGATTCTTGACATAGCTAAAGAATGCCTTGTGGTTATCTTTGTAATCCATGGCAATTTTTCTTTCGAAGCTAGCCTTGGATGATTTTATGAGAGAACGTAGTTTCTTGCTGATATTGATCAGGGATGTCTTCCCTTCTTGGGATTTTACTCTTTTCTGCACTAGTTTCCTCCTTCTATTGTATAGCTTGTTTATGGCAGGGGTCCACCAGACTGGTTTCCTTTTCTTGGAGGAGTGAGTCTTGGTTTTGTTTGGGATAGCACAATCCATGCATTCTTGTAGGTGCCCATAGAGTGCATTAGTAAATGATTTTGCAGCTTGGACAGCATTATCCTTTAGCATGGGGGCTTTGAAACTTCCCACCTCGGTCTTAAGTAATGTGAAGTTTGCTTTTGAAAAGTTTTTCACGGTGGTTTCTTTGACCAGGGAGTGGTGGCAGAATGTGGATATCCAGAGTGATTAGTTTATGGTCAGATCTAACCAGCGAGGGGTTGACCTCCGGTGTGGAACACCAGTCACCCATGTTGGTGATGACTAGGTCCAATATGTTGTCACCTCTGGTGGGGGTGTTAACCAGTTGATCCAGGGCGTTTGAGTTTATAAATTCTAGGAAATGTTGGGCTAGGGAGTTTGTACTTGAGTAGTTCTCCCAGTTAATGTTTGGATAATTGAAATCACCCAGTATCAGGGTGTTTGGTAGGACCTTTATGTTTCACAGTGTTTCCAGGAATGCGGAGTGGGGGTCCTGTGACATGGTGGGTGATCCATAGCAAGCTAAATTTGAATATCAGTTTTGCCTGTTAGTTGCACGTGGATGATCTCTGAAGCATCGTGCTGAGCCACTAACCTGGAGGTGTGGGTATCCTAGATTAATATGGATACTCCCCCGCCTTTTGTATTTTGGTCCGGGTATTGTGGCCGAAATGTATGGTATGAGTTGTAGCCTGGTAGTGCTGGGGTGCTCTCTGGAGCCTTAAACCAGGTTTCTGTTACTGCACAAATATCAATTTTCTCCACACTGAGGAGTGCATTGAGTGCGTGCATTTTGAGGTTTAGACTTCTGGCATTAAGCAGCATTACCCCCAGTTTTTTGTTAGTTGTGCTATTTACGGTGGTGGGTTTGTCTTTTGAGCCTTGCCTAAAAAAGGCACTATGGGGGTGGCAAGAGCCTTGGCCAGTATTCAAAAGCCTAAGGGTGACAGGTGCAAGCCATCTCTAGCAAAGCAGTGTGGCTTGTCGAGCATGTCATCCCAGGCTGACAGACACTGGATCCCCTTTGAATGACACCAGAAGCTTAGCCAATTGTTGAAATTGATATTTTTTTCTGTATACCATGGTATCATTCTTGGTGAGGGCAGGATGCTAATCAGGGTCAGGGTCATACCAGACTGGACTACATGATCAGAGAGCTCCTCCATGTCTCTTTTTATGTAGTCCAGGGAGGTATGGCTCAGGTCATTCACACCAACATGGACAATGACAGAGTCATATTTGTACTTGTTCTGGAGTGACCTGAGTGCTTGTGTTATGTGGGGAATCCTGGCATCTGACAGGCAACTAACAGTAACCTTCTCCTTGTTCAGCCTAGTGAATGGGACGTCAGTGTGCCTGACTATAGAGTCACCTATTACTAGAGTGTTGGGTATGTTATTTTGCCTTAAGGGCTGTGATTGCATGGCACACTGGTTTTATGAAGTATGTGTTCCATGGTTTGTGTTGGGGGGGTGAAGGTTGCTTGGATGTCTGCTTTGGAAGTCTCTGTTGCTTTTGCAGATTTTTATTTAGAGCCTCCGAGTATGTTTTTGTGTATTTATGTCTGTTTTTTGCCAGTGCTGGTTTCATAGGTCTATGTGAGACTGGTGGTGTGCTGCAAGTAATTCCCTTCTCCACTTGACTGCCTGGTCTAGTCTTGGGTTGAGAGAGCTTAGCCTCCAGTTTGGCTGTATAATTGCATCTCTCGCATGTATTAGTGTTTGGTGGAAGGAGGAGAGGGTTGTCTGTGTACATGAGGCAATTGTAACATTGCCTCAAAATGCCCAGATTCACCAGTTGGACTGGAGAGTACACCTGAAACTGCCCTTTGGACATGCCTGGATAGGTACATTGAACTGTTTTACTGATTGGCTGGTAAGGTCGAATAGAGAGCCTTGTCCTTCTCTACAGTAAACGGGGGGGTCTAGTGCTAAGGTTTATTAGTGCTTGCTATGAGTTTTGGGCAAGTGCAGGGATGAGAAGTGAATGATTTGAGTGCTTAAGTTGAAAGTATATCTAGTTCCAAGGGAAAAATTGAAGAGTAGTCTTTGTGGAGCCAGGAATAGTTATACCCCTGCTAACCGGCACTGCCCGGCGTGCAAAATCACGCAAATGTGGATTTTATAGCAGGGAAATGAAAGTGATAAAAATTAGCCCAAAATGACCAATAAACTACTAATTTCTGGGCTGAAACCACTCCTCCAGGGACAGATAGGCTGCTCAAAGCTCCCTCTCTCACAGTGAACAGAAAAACTTCATTCTATCCAAGTAAGGTATGGGCAAACACAGAACCTTGTAACACAGCCCTGAATTCAGCATTAACCTGAAAACTGGATAAACTAGCTTAGAAAGGTGGGAAAACAAGTATTTTTTTTTTGTTTGTTTTTCAGAAAATAAAGCAGATACAATCAAAAAAACACTTTAAATGCACAGAAATGGCTATCACACTTGAGTGTGTAGCCTACTCGGTTAAACAGGTAATTTAAACACAAAAATGACTTTGTTAAAGTGCAGGCTGTAAAATAAGTACAATATGTAGCTGAAACAAGCTTTTTAAATCACAGAAACTCTATAAAATCAGGGTTATAGGCGTACTTAGCTAAAGGCAGCAAGAAAATGCAGACAAATGATACGTAATCACTCCAAAGTCTCTCTTTTGTCTCTCTGCTGCTGTAGAACTCTGCAGGGCACCAAGCATGAGTTTGCTGAGTTGTATACTAGCACAAAAACCTTGCAAATGTGGGTTTTATAGCAGGGAAATGAAAGAGATAGAAATTAGCCCAAAATGGCCAATAAACTACTAATTTCTGGGCTGAAACCACTCCTCCAGGGGCAGATAGGCTGCTCAAAGCTCCCTCTCTCACAGTGAACAGATAAACTTCATTCTATCCAAGTAAGGTATGGGCAAACACAGAAACTTGTAACGCAGCCCTGAATTCAGCACTAACCTGAAAACTGGACTAAACTAGCTTAGAAAGGCGGGAAAACAAGTATATTTTTTTTGTTTTTTTTTTTCAGAAAATAAAGCAGATACAATCAAAAAAACACTTTAAATGCACAGAAATGGCTATCACACTTGAGTGTGTAACCTACACAGTTAAACGGGTAATTTAAACACAAAAATGACTTTGTTAAAGTGCAGGCAGTAAAATAAGTACAATATGTAGCTCAAATAAGCTTTTTAAATCACAGAAACTCTAGAAAATTGGAGTTTTAGGCAGAATTAGCTAAAGGCAGCAAGAAAATGCAGAAAAATGATACTTAATCACTCCAAAGTCTCTCTTTTGTCTCTCTGATGCTGTAGAACTCTGCAGGGCACCAGGCAGGAGCTTGCTGAGGTGTATACTTGCACAAAAAAGGTATGGGCAAACACAAACCTGTAACACAGCCCTGAATTCAGCACTAACCTGAAAACTGGACTAAACTAGCTTAGAAAGGCAGGAAAACAAGTATATATTTTTTTTGTTTTAGATTTATTGGTTATACTAAGGTTAATAGCATGAACGTGTTCTACTAAGTTTAATAGCATGAACGTGTTCTGTTGTTTTACGTCAATTCCATTTGCCTGGTGTTTGTAGGCCAGCAGATTGGGATACTAACCTGTGCAGGTGAATGTGCAGTTGTTGTGCACTCTGTGGGGATATCATATCTGCATTGTGTAGTGTAGTAGTAATGCTGACTGTACTCAAATGTGAACATTCCCATAGACACAAGTTCTAAATATCTATTGTATGTGGATTGTGTGCATATCCACAGATGTGTATTGTCATGTGTGTGTCTCAGTTACTATCTATGTGGCGCCTACTAGTTTACTTTTGTCAGTGTTGATACATATGTGACACATACTGGCTGTCATGTGTGACTATAATGGATTACTGTTATAGACAGCAGCACATATAATTTATTTGTATGTGCTATGCTGCATTAGCCAAGCATATAACATTTTAGTTTTAGCATGTATCACACTGCTCATGAGTAATTATCAATAGGTATAAAACTTGTCTCCATCCTGATATGCACATGTATGTGTGTTGCAGATAAGTAACAGGAAAGAACTTGACTGTGAGGGTGAACAAGATCATACTGGAGGCCCTGCAGCAGGCAGGAACCTACTTGAAGAGATGGCAAATACACTGTTAAAGGCACAGGTGTGGCATGACATCACCAGCATGGTGAATGCTGTGAGTAGTCACAACAGATCACAAGATGTATGCCATTGCTGATGCTCAGGCATGATCATCTGTGCAGTTAATCAGATACACTGCTGCAAGACAGAAACAGATGCAACAGGTGGAAGGCCACCTATACATCCCCCTGCTGAGACAACTTTATTCCTGGCAGCACAGTTCATCACTTATCAGAACAGATTTATTCTAGAGAGAGGGATGCAGGCTGATGTGCCAAGACACTGTGGTATGTATAGTGTTCCAATATATAAATTGTAATAAGTGATAATTGTATGATCTTACAATCCTACATATGTTATCTGTTGATATGTATTTAACAGTGTCAATCCAACACAGACCAATGGAAGATGAGTAAGATTAGGGCAGACCAGATAAGTGCGTCTTTATATGGGGTATAGGACTCTGACATTATGTTTCATTGTGTGCATAGTTTTTAATGATCTCTTCCCCTGTGCAGGTCCATCACATCAGGCTGCACTTCAAGGACCATCAGGTATGTGTTTATTTACCTACAAATAGTTGACTGCAGTGCTATATCTGAAGCAGGATGATGTCTGTCTGAGTACTTACTTGAAGTATCTGTTCATAAGTACAAAGTGTCATCATTTATTTATTTTATTTATTTATTTTACATTTGTTGATCAGAATTGTCCAACTGAGCTAACAAGCCCTTTTTCAGTGAAGGCCAGGGGGGAAAGTTCCACAATCAATACAATATAAATAAACAATACATTTACAAATTATACAAAAGTTTTCACAATGGTGTAAATAAGAAAGCTATACAATTTTGACAAAAGAGCAAGATGAAAATAAGTTATAGTATACCATTGCAGTGACATCATGACACACACCACATAGGTAATGTCAGAGGAGGACATTTCTGGTATGTGTGTCTGTATAAGCAATTTTATTATGCTAATGCCATTAGCAGTGACCATGCCTAATGATGAATTTCTCTGTTATGTAGGGGTACTGAAGCACCCACAGCCATGTTGACCAGGTAAGTGGATATTTACATATGTTTACATATGACTTGAGCATTGTGCTGATACTTGAACACACATCTGTTGCTCCATGCAGTTATGCTCCATGTATTTCATATGCCACATTTTTGTTTTTGCAGAATTCCCACTTCTGCCTCATCCATATGCCTGTCTACTATTCTGAGGCAGGATGGGATGTGCCACAGCCACACAGTACAGTAAATGACACACAGGGCACTGCTCTGGGTTCAACTTTGTCAAGTCCTGGTGGGGTTACTACTGTGACTTGGGGGTTAGCCTCCAATAGGGAAGATAGTTCAGCCATTCAGACTGAGGGAAGTAGAGCATTAGATATTGGTCAGTAAAATGATCTTGAACATCTATCCACAGGTGATTTTGAGGTTGATGGTAACTCACCTCTACAAAGGACATGTAATGTCTGTTGGACAGCACATGGACAAATGACCAATTTGCATGGATGTCTGTTTGACAGTGAACACCTGCTCTTACAGGGGCATGAACATTCTGCATGCCCTTGTTTATACTACTGATTGTGTAGCACATGAGGAATAGAAACAAAGACATAGAGAGGTCATGGAAGCATTAACTGCATAGCACTGTAATGTGGTATCTGTCTCATACTCTTTTGAAAGTCTTGTCTCAGCAGTGCTTGAGCAGTACCAAAGTATAACTCAGGTGCTGCATGCCGTAACAGTAAATTCAACCAGGTAAGTGGATATTTATATATGTTTACATATGACTTGGGAATTGTGCTGATACTTCAACACATCTGTTGCTACATGCAATTATGTTCAATGTATTTCATATGTCACGTTTTTGTTTTGCATAATGTCCATTCGGAGTGTGAGGACAGAATCAGATTTCTGGATAGTTTGAACATCTTCTTTAGTAGATTTGAGGAAAGAAACAGTAGGTTGACACTAAAGCTACCCACTGATGAAAAGGATGCAATACTCAGCCTCAGCACAGAGGAGGTAAGAAGGCAGCTAAGGAGAGTGAACCCCAGGAAGGTTCTGGCCCAGATAACATATTAGGCAAGGTGGTAAAAGGCTGTGCTGAACAAATATGCACAGTGTTCAAGGAAATATTTAACACCTTTCTTGCCATGGCAAAAGTAGCCTCATGCTACAAGGAAACTAACATCATCCTATGACCTAAGAAAAACTCTCTTTCCAGCCATAATGACTACAGACCAGTCACTCTGATATCCACTGTTATTAAATGTTTTGAGCGGCTGATCAAAAAGCATCTGTCATCATGCCTCCCTCCTGATTTTCACCCTCTACAGTTTGTGTACAGTGCTAACCGTTCCACAGCTGATGCCATATCAGTAGCACTACACATCTCCCTTGAGCATTTAGAGGGCAAAGACAACTGGTGAGGATGCTGTTCGTTGACTTCAGCTCTGCATTTAATATTGTGGTACAAGTGTAGCTGATAAAACATGGCACATTTAGGAATCAGTAAATATCTCTGTAACTAGATCCTGAATTTCTTGAATG
This sequence comes from Protopterus annectens, assembly GCF_019279795.1. Classification (NCBI taxonomy): domain Eukaryota; kingdom Metazoa; phylum Chordata; order Ceratodontiformes; family Protopteridae; genus Protopterus; species Protopterus annectens. Next base: position 1,523,514,255 of record NC_056729.1, read on the forward strand.
AGAGAATACTGAGGATATGTTCAGGTAAGAACACATCAAAGTGCATCACTATTAATACCGGGGTTCCACAGAGATGTGTTCTCAGCCCACTGTTAATCACCATCCTGACCACAACTGCTATGCTAAGCACATGTCCAACCATATCATCATTTACTGTTGAAACTAGAATTGTGGGGCTCATCACAAGGGAGGATGAAAGGGCATACAGAGAGGAGGTGGCATCTCTGATCAGTTGGTCAAGAAAGTGAACCAATGCCTCCACTTTTTAAGAAGGCTGAAAAAAGCTTAGCTTCCTCCTCATATTCTGTCTACCTTCTAAAGAGGTACAATAGAGAGCATCCTTACCTGCAACTTCACAGTGTGGTTTGGAAGCTGCACAGTTAACAGAAAGGAAGGCACTACAAAGAGTGATGAGGGTTGCAGAGAAGGTAACAGGTTCCAGTCTTCCATCAATGCAACATTTTTATTCTGCAAGAAGCATCTGAAATGTCACCAAAATAATATAGGACAACACACATCCTGCACATGGACTGTTTAAGCATCTGGCATCAGGCAGTAGATATTGCAGCATCTGCTGTAGGACTACAAGATTTAGTAACAGTTTCTACCCTGCAGTGATTAGACTTCTGAACCCAGGCACTAGTTCTAGGGGTCTGGACATATATACTCCAAGTAAGTGCAATATTTATTTATTATATCCATAGTCAGTATTTAACTCACTCAAGTGCAATATTAGACAAATAACTTAGGCATTTCAATCTGTAGTGCATTTTGTATTACTTTAACTAGGGTAGTTAATTTAACTCAGGAGTGTGTATTCTTTTCTTGTAGGAGTGTTGGTAAATGTATCTGCTTTTTCTTCCATGTATTGGGAGTAGTTTTGTATTTGTTAGGCATGTTTATTCCTCTACTTGTATGTGTTGTTTTACTTTCCTTTGTAATCTCAAGAACTGAGCTGATGCACAAAATTTCGTTTAGGCTACACATGGCAATAATGTTTACTTTGAGTTTGAATTTGACTTTGACATGAGCAGAAAACCACCCAAACATACTATCTTTGCTGAAACATGCATGCACAGCTATTGTAGGTCACTGTGATCAGACCCCAGCAGGCCCAATCTGATATAGTAAATATGCCACTGCACAGACCCACAGTGTGTCCCCACATAGATGTCATCACTTCCAGAACAGTGATACAGCACCGTGGGCACAGTGTTTTCTCATGTGGCAAGATCGGTCAAGACCATAGTATTAGTCATCAGCATGAGCAGCCCGATGTGCATCTTGTTGTGTCAACCTGACCCTCTGACAATGATGACTGCTATGCTGACCACTATATACTGTACAGGTTAGAGGTGTTGGACTGGTGCCATGGGTTGTCTATTGTTGTATGACTTACGTGATGGAATGTCAAACTGTTGTGTCATAGTGTATATATGTCTGCAGGTTCACTGTCTCATAAAATGTTGACATTGATATGGATATACCTTGGTTTTACAGATGTTTCTATGTCACATATCTGTTCATACTTGAATAACACCACCATGTGTTCATATCTACAATATGCGTACTATCGGGGAGGATCATATTTTTTCCTCTTAGATCAGAGCATTATTGTATATTGTTACTAATTGCATGGGGATATTTCAGATAGTAGACCTCTGTTACATGAGACACATTATTGTGGTTACTGCCACTGTATCTACATCAGCACAGCATGCACATCATCAGTAAATGTATAATTTATAGTAACACAAGTACTCAGTTATGCTGTTCTGTGCTTCTATACATATTATGACCTCACTGATATACTGTTTAAGTGCCCCGTGACTGATGCTACATACATGTTATCTTTGTGTTATTATAATGTACACATGTACGAGTAATTCATGTTTTTTCAAACTGCAAACGTGTACATCTGTCATGTCATGACTCAAAGGCATGAGTGAGACATTGCTGTGTCATCTGAGCTGCCATATATAGCCACAGCCTTTATTGTCCATGCCAGGATTTTCTCCCCATCACGTCCTCCTGGTCATCTTTGTGAATGCTCTGATATCTCCAGGTAAGACCACCCACACTAGAGCTGCTAGGCTATCATGTTTAGATATGATCATATTGTGCAACAAAACACACACAGTGACTATTTGTGCAGCCTTTTCGGGTGTGTATTGCGATGCACCTCTGGATGTATCCAGACATCTGAATCATAATTTCAGCATGTCAGACACTTGCTTACTTCTGTTTTGTGCAGCAGTGTGCACTCTTTTAAATGTATCCTCAGCAGGTGTTGATGTGCATATGCAAGGGTTTCACTGGATAACTGCAGTCATCAATTTGAAGAGACATATAGATGATTAAACACATTCCTTCATGGTACCATGTCTTGGTTCAGAATACATTACTGCAATGAACATACACTTACGAAGCAGGAATTCCTCAGGGATGTCACCCTTTAAAAAGCTGAACTTAAATCACATTATCACCATATGGTGGCATTGTGGACACTGTTGGGATGTGTAGCCATTAAATTAATAATGAGGCCATCTGATGAACACATTACCTAACAATTAAGTGATGGCCATTCCTTTCTACTGATGCGTGCGGGTGTAGTCCCTTGCACCAAGGATACAGAGAAAGTTGTTGAGGGCATAAAACCATTTCATGGCCACTTGGTGCTTTCTGGATGTTTCTGGGAAGATGATGAATTCATCCACTTTGCAGTACATAACTGCCAGGAGCATTCCTAGTATGAAACTTGCAGCTGTCTGAGACATCCTCCAGTATCACCCATATGCAACAGTGGCCAGTATACTCAGACTCAGACACACCTTTGTTTCCGCCATGACTGGGGTAGCCCGCAGACTGCTCAAGGACATGTGGAATGTATACCTCCTATGCATATACTGTACTAACTCTCTATCTAATCTATACCTATCAAGTCACTCTTGGACATAGACCTTCTTTACTGAAGTCTGGATCACAGTGGTGCTGGCTGTCTCCAAAGATGCATTTGCAGATTGTCCTCCAAAACAGTTTGAAGTAACCTGGCCTGCTGAAGTGCATTCACTGCAGCCTGCTTTTTTTCTGAGGAATCTGCAGGAATATGTAGTATTTGATCATAAACTGGATAATAAGTATGGTCGCATGTATGGCCCCCACTAAGCACTTTTGTGATATTGCTGATGTCCTACTCTCTCACATTTTATTGTTTTTGGGCTCACTTGCTGTGTTTTAGAATCTGGCATGGACACGTGGTATCTGCATTTACTTTACTATGATTAAATTAGTACTTATGCTTTACTTTTGGTAGTTTTTGAAACTGTGTCCACCCTTCCTGTCTGCAACTTTCTTTTGGAAACCACCAAATTAACCACTAACCATTTAAAGATGACCTTGCATGCTCTATTTACAGTTTTTTCAACCCCACCCTCCCATAACACATGTCTCTTAATAACAGTTGTTTGTTTGCATTCAGTCTTATGATGGGATGTGAGTGAATATGTGCCTTTATAGTTAAGCATTCAGAGTTCCCATAAGCAGCATGGAATTGCATGACTGTTAAATAAGAACCAGTTAGTCCCAGATTCTCCAATTTCCCTAAAGCTTTACAAGCATTCGTATTCATTGACGACAGCTGTTTTGCAAGGGGAAGAATGAAGTTTCTGAAATGTAACATGCATAGACCACATTTATCTGTAGCGAAAGAATATGCTTAGTTTTCTTAAGCTTCATTGAAATAAAGAGAAATAAAGCATTAGTTTGCCCTTTACTTCTTAAAAATTTCCAGTATAGCCTTTTCCTTGGTCAGTATAACATGTATGTATTTTACATTTAAAGGTTAATTCAGTGCATTAAGTAAAACATAGAATACACAGTTTTATGTTTTTTTTAAGTAGAAGATTCCAGTTGAAACTATCTATCTATCTGTCTATCTATCTGTCTATCTATCTGTCTATCTGTCTATCTGTCTATCTGTCTATCTGTCTATCAAACAAGTTGCAGAGTTTGCCTTATGTATGGTAATTATTTTTCAATCTAACCTATAATTCCTCTGTTAACATTTGCCTTTATTCTGGAAATTCATAATTTATTCACCTTTTCATTCTGATAAAAAGCATTGCAGATAAATCAACGGTGCAGTCATTTTATGTGTGACGGTATTGCCATTGCTTACACTTATATTCTATGACTTACCCCTATATGAGAATACCCCTAATGCCTCAGAGTGTAGCTTTTAACTGTCAATCTCCAAAGTGTGGAAAGCTTTGGCATAATGGTTAAGCTGTTTATGATACATATACAGGGTACAGGGTGTGATTCCCACTTTTGAGGGAAATTAACTAGACTTAAAATGGCCTACATGAACAACTATCCTAGTGCCTACCTACCTATGAATCTCATAACATCGTATAAAGGGGCAAAATGTGGAACACTTAACATACAAACAGCTTATTAACAACTTCAAGTAAGAGTTTCATAGGATGGATAAAACGTGTTGCTTTATACTTATAAAATGTTCCTTTAATTAATTAATTAATATGATTCAGTATTATATATTATGGATATAAGCTAAAAAATTTTATACTCAGTGCATGCCAAATCTTGTCTGGGAGGAGCATGGACCTTTTTGAGAATCAAAATAGGAATGTTCCTCATAATGACAGAAACCTAAAAGGTATGCCTCAGCGCTATATATGTATATGATTCTATCATTAAACATTAAAAATCTAAAAAGGTCAAACACACACACACACACACACACACACACACACACACACACACACACACACACACACACACACACACACACACACACACACGTATTTTACAGGAGGACACCCCTCCACACGAGAGGGGCTGTGCCCCCACAAAACTATTGCTATATAATATATATATATATATATATAATAGATATATATACAGGTCTAGGACACGTGCTCGACTAGCATATGTCTGAATCACAAAACATCGAACACACATACACGAAAGCGCATAACATCGAAAAGTGCTTCTGTGTATGTGTAGTACAAAACAAAATCTACGTTTCTGCAGAGGGGCTTCGCTCTCCTGCACCCCCCCACTTTATTATTCTCACTCCGAGATTGCATTACAGTAGGGAAAAGGGAATTTTCCCTTACCCGCACTGTAGTCCGATCTGCAAAACAGGCACACATACATGGAAAGCTTGTCAATGTTAAGCACTTTCGTATATGTGTGTTCGATGTTTTGTGATTTGAACATATGCTAGTCTAGCATGTGTCTGGATCCCATATATACATATACATAACTATATATATATATATATATATATATATATATATATATATATATATATATATATATATATATATATATATATATATATATATATATATAAAATATTTCAATGGGTCTACTTTGGTAGGCCGAATTTACACTTACCCAAACTGCAAATTACCAAAATGACAACAACAAAATTGCAATAAACCAAACCTTCACATTACCAAAGTTTTTTTACAGGAAAGAAGACACTTGACCAACATTTCACAAAATATCATACCGAACTATGTCAACCCCCCCCCCAACTAAATATACCAACTCCAGGTTTGCACTACAGTGAGGAAAAGGGCAAATTTCCTCATGTTGGCCAAGTGTCTCCATTCCCTGTAAACAAAATCAGTAATGTTCAGGTTCAGTTTATTGAAATTTTGGTGGTGTTGTCTCCGGAACCTGAAATTCATGTAGGTGTAAATTCGGTCTACTGAAGCAGACCCTTATAAATATATATATATATATATATATATATATATATATATATATATATATATACATATATACATATACCAACACTGAGAGTGCAGAGTATCAGATCATCTTGTATGCAAAGCAGCCGACAGGCTGAAAGAAAGAAAGAACATTCATTCTAAAAAGTGCAACTATATATATATATATATATATATATATATATATATATATATATATATGTGTAAAACGGCGTAGGATGGCACAGTGGTGCAGAGATAGCGTTGTCACCTCACAGCAAGAGGTTCTCCAGTTTGACTCTCAGCTGGAGTGCCTTCTGTGCGGAGTCTACATGTCCTCCCTGTGTTTGTGTGGGTTTTCTCTGGGTACTCAGGGTCCCTCCTACATTACAAAGACATGCAACTGGAGCATTTCTCCTTGGGCCCCTGCTGAAAATTGGCTTCATTCCAAGTTGGACTTTCCCGGTAAAGAAATGCTAAATAAATAAAATAATATTAAAAAAATAAAATAAAAAAAATATATATATATATATATATATATATATATATATATATATATATATATATATATAAATATATATATATAAATATATATATAAATCCATACATACAAATATTTCAAGCATGGGCATTAATGCCTTTCCAGCTTCCCAATGTATCAAAACACAAATTTCCATAATTAGTGTCCAGGCTGTTCTTAAAAATATCTAAACCAATACTTGCTTTAATGTAATTTAATAGTCTGTTCCATGCGTCAGCTGCTCTGTCACAAAACCGATTAGTAAACATTTCATTTTTATAGAATCTTCTACATATTTTGTCTGATGATTCTCTACCTGAATAAGATCTTCTCTTATATTTTAGTCTTTCATTTGCGCCTTTCGGCTTTTCCCAGTTAGGGGTCGCCACAGCGGAACTCCAGTCCGCTAATGATTGGTAGTGGATTTTTACATACCGGGTTACCAGCTCTGATGCACAACCTTCAACGAAGGCGCGCCCCATTCATGTATGCCTCCACACAGAAGATGCTCTAGCTGAGAATCGAACGGGACAATGTCTTGCTATGAGGCGACAACGCTACCGCAGCACCACCACCGCAGTTATATTTTAGTCTTTCATAATAACTTAAATTTTCACATCCATGGATGCCCATGGTATATTTCCACTGCACTGTTTCCAGTTTACCCATGCTTGTTTTCTTATAGGGTTTCATATTGTTATTCCATACTCAAATTTGGGTCTAATGTAACTAACAAGCAATGACTTCATCATTTTTTATTTCCTAGGCTTTATAAATATTTTTATACAACCTATAATTCTATAACTATCATTAACCAATTGGTTGATAATGATTAGAAAAACTCATAGCTGGATCTACCCATATACCCAGGTCCGTCCCCGGTAGGTTCTTTTACAATTCTATAGCAATTGTTGTTCCTGAATATATGTTACAAATAATTTCCTTACTAATGTTTATTATTCCAATCTATTTCTGGTAAATTTAAGTCCCCAGATAATATTATTCTTCTCTCCTGTGTTTCATGCAAGAAATGTATGACTTCCTCTAGGTCATCTGCACTTGACTTTGGTGGTCTATACACTCCAACAATTATTATATGTTCCAGGATTGTCTTTATTGTCACAATTACAGTTATCATTGAACATGTAATAATCACAGGTCTCATAAATATCTTTAATCCCTATCATAACACCTCCACCTGAGATTTTGTAAGAATGTCTGTTATCGTAAAAACATACCTTGACAGAATTTGTTTCCAGTCATTATTCTTTAACCATGTTTCACAAACAATTACACCATCAGTTTTGTGGGAACATAGTAAATTCTCAAAAAAAAAAAAAGAAAAACTTTATTATTAATGCTCCTAGCATTAACAACCATCAGAGATGCATCAAATGTTGCTTTCTGTGAACTGTTAAATTTTCGACCTGACAAAAATCCTGCCTAGTGTTTGTCAAATATTGCAAAATATCTGCTGCAAAAAGTCTCTTCCCTGATCTTGACAAATGTACGCCATCCTTTCTGAACACATGTGCTACACATTTCCATTTTTTAAAACGGGACATTTTTTTTCGTGTACATATTTTCCAAAAATCTTTTCATTCACAGTGACATGACTATCCATTCTTTAGGTGATTTGTGAAAAATATGTCCTAATACCAGTATAAGCTATACTATCAAAGAGGGCTGTCAGTTCCCTACTAACAGTCAATGAATCCTTGCGGATGAGATCATTTGTATCGACATGAATAAAGACAGATCCATACTTCCTTACATTAAGGCATTCTAAGGCTTGTCTCACATCTTCTATTTTTGCTCCTGGCAAACATAACACTATTCGATGTTCATTATCTTCTCTGTAAATATAGGCATCAGTTCCTCTAACAACTGAATCTCCAATTACAAGAATATCTTTGCTGACCATCTCTGAAGAATCTTCTACTCCTAATGCAATAATATCTGCTCTATCAATTGTTAAAAAAGTTAGATCTTCATCACCATTATTCTAATTAATCCCCATATTTTCAACATGTATTAAATTCTCATATAGCTGGCATTTTAAATCCACAGCTTGAGCCATGTAGTCAATGTCTGTCTTTCTCTTCTTTTTTCTTACAGTAATGTTCTTCAATCCTTCCACATTCAATTTTGATTTCTTCCTTTTCACCTGCCCCTTGCTTCTTTTTTCTACCTTCTGTTTTGGAGAAATGATGCCTTTTTCTGTAGAGTGAAGGTTTCTGATAGAAAAATATTATCATTCACTGTAACCAACACAGCAGTGCCCTTTATAGTACGAATTCTCTTCACTTTACAGTCATTAATTAGTTTCTTTTTCTTCTTCTTTGGTTGTTCCTTTCTTTCTTTTTTTGTTTCCTTCTGAAGAAACCGGATCCCCAGATTGCTGACTACTTGCATCCAGAACTCCAATGTTAACAAAAAATATATATCGAGCAGAAACCAGCAGGCATGTCAAAGTTCAATTCCGTTTAATAAAATGTCATAAGCACTTTTGGGACAATCCCTTCATCAGATGAACATATGGTTAAAATTCACAATGGTATTTATACAAATTAAGTAACCAATCAAGCATCAGTAATTTACCCTCCATTTTTTAAGAGCTGGCTTTAAAGGTATAACACCATTTAAGCCTGGTGGTCAATCTGCCCCCAGCTCAATAATCCATCTCATCTCATTAAACTCAGTTTGATTTACAACGTTCCCCCCCCCCCTTATATTCATAGAAATTTTTTGCACAACCATAAATGAAAACACATGTTCAGGATTTTGTTTAACATGTTGATACAGGGCATTATGCACATCTTTCAACTGTATTGATGACAGCTGTTTCAATATTCTGTCTTTCAATCTGCAATTAATCTTGATTACACAGAAATTTATACAGTTCCTACATTCAGCTAAATAAACAAGATTACTGGTGAAGCAATCAGCATTCAATTCAAACTCATAATTTTTCTTTGTATTGGGATGTACAAAGTAACTTTGACTGTTTATCAAGGGACAGGCTTTACAGCATCCACAGGGAAAATTACCTTGGCATACTGCATGTTCTCTTTTCACCTGGCCCGAGTGATATTCTCGATATAAAAGATCTTTTAAGTTTTTATACCGGTTAAGAGTAAAATTGGGTCTTTCACCCAATATATTGACTAACCTTTCATCTGTGAAAAGAATTTTCCAGTTGTGTCTAATTATATCACATATACCACCAATATTGTTACTGTACTTTAGTGTCATGTGTAACAAGTTGTCACTGTTCTCAGTCTTATCAATAGTATTAGCAGCCAAATACCATGGTCTTGCTCTACCTGTCCTGTTGTGTTGAATATAAGTTATACCTCTGTCTATTGCTGCTTTTGTATAGCCTTTTTTTACCAAATTACTTTACAGCTTCTCAGCCTCAGACTCACAATTATCATCTACAGTGCATAAGTGTAAAATCCTATGCACCTGACCTTTGACTATGTTGTCAAATGTACATCTGGAGGTGCATGCTATCATAGGTTCATAGGTAGGTACTAGGATATCGGCCCTGGGGCCTAAACAAGCCCAGCCAAAAGGTACCCTGGCTTTTGCCACCCAAGAAAATTATTTTCTTGTGCCACTGTCGAGCAGAGTCACAGAGGTGATCCCCGCGGTGAATTTCCTATTTCCCATCCAATCATCAAGATTTTTTTTGAAGAGTGCTAATGAGGAGCTTTGTTTGATATAGATAGGTAGTTTGTTCCAGAGTATGGGAAGTCTCTGGGACAGGAATCTATCCCTCCAGCATGTTCTGTTTATTGTGGTACCAAGGTTTAGGTCCATAGAGTGTGTAGCTCATAGGGACTGGGATTTCTTTAAGTGGAGCATGTCTAAAAGCTCTGGGTTTGACATAGCTTTGTATGTTAGGCAGAGATCACCTCTGAGTAGGTGATATGCGATGGAGTAAAGCTGCAGTTTTTTGAGACGGTCTGCGTAGGGCATCTGTTTGAGGCCGGTAATCCTCTTTGTGAGGTATTTCTGCTGCCTTTCCAGTTGTTGTAGATGTCTTGTGAGGTACATACCAAAAATGGCATTGTACTCTATAATGGGTCAAATGAGTGACGAGTAGAGGGGAACAATGACCTCTTTTTTCCTGGGTGAGAAACCTTTTGTGATGAGGTGTGCCACGTAGAAGGGTTTCCTAACTACTGTGGCAATGTGATTATCAAAGGAGAGACTACTGTCCACCTGTATCCCAAGGTCTCTTATCACACTTTTGGTGTTAAGTAGACTACCGCCTATGTGGTAGTTCATGGGTACAGAGTTTTTACCAAAAGGGATGACAATGCACTTTTTGGCATCGAGCTTGAGGCCGTGGCTTTGACACCAGGCATATGTCTCAGCGAGGCCCTTTTGTAGGATGTCCACATCTTTTGGAGTTTTGATTTTGGCTCCTAGTTTGCAGTCATCTGCGAACTTTATTAGCCAAAGACCTTCTGTGTTAGCCTGTACTTCAGAGAAGTAGACACCAAACAGGAGAGGACCCAGGACTGAACCCTGTGGTACTGCACTTGTCACTGGTCTGAAGCTGGATGTGGAGTTTGCCACTTTCACAGTGTGGGTTCTGTCAGTGAGCCAGCTGGCAACCCATCTTGTGACATAGGGATTTATACCTAGTTTAGTGAGTTTATGTATAATTCCAGAGTGGGGAATGGTGTCAAAAGCCTTGGCAAGATCTAGATAGGCTGTGTGAACCACCTTACCCTCATCTACAGCTTTGGTGACTGCTTCAAAGAAGTCTATTAGGTTTAGGAGACATGATCTGCCTTTTACAAATCCGAACTGGGTGGGGTCCTGAGTTTGGAGATTACCACTGTTATTGTTTATAAGTTCAATGATGATACATTCCATAGCCTTGCAGACCGGGTTCATTAGGCTAATGGGGCGGTAGTTTCCAGGGTCTGTGGTGGCTCCCCCTTTGTGGAGTGGGATAACCGTCACTGTGCAACATTCAGTGGACACATAGCCTGAGGTGAGGCTATGATTGAACATGGTACTTAGGTGGGGTGCCAGTTCATTCTATAGTTCATGTAGAACACAACCTGGGATGTTGTCAGGTCCCATGGATGCTGTGTTCTTGGCTTTGGATAGTGTGTATTTTACCTGTGCAGCCGTGATTACAGGAACTTTGCATTCTTCTGGTATAGAGATGGGCCCTTTAGGGGATGATGGGGGTAAAGTTAGCACTGAACCTATCTTCCAGAATGTTGGCAATATCAGTTGGTTCTGTATATTTAGTGCCATTGTGCTGTAACTCCGAGCAGATTTGAGTGTTGCCATTCAGATTCTTGACATAGCTATAGAATGCTTTGTGGTTGTATTTAGAGTGAGTGGCGATTTTGTTTTCATAACTAGCTTTGGAGGATTTTATGAGGGATCTCAGCTTCTTACTGAGGCTGACCAGGGAGTTTCTCCAATCATGGGATTTTACTCTTTTTTGCAACAGTTTATTTTTTCTGTTGTAGAGTTTGTTTATGGCAGGGGACCACCAGATTGGCTTCCTATTTTTGGAGGATAGCATCTTGGTTCTGTTAGGGCTTGCACGATCCATGCACTCATGTAAGTGCTTATAAAGTGCATTTGTGTAGGATTTAGCAGTCATACCTCTGTTGTCCATCAGCATGGGTGTTGTGAAGTTTGCCACTTCTGTCTTAAGAAGCGTGAAGTTGGCTTTGGAGAAATTGTTTACTGTGGTTTCCCTAATGGAGTGTGGGGGAGGGATGTGGATGTCTAGGGTGATTAGCTTGTGGTTGGATCTGACCAATGAGGAATTGACCTCTGGTGTGGAGCACCGCTTGCCCATGTTGGTAATAACCAGGTCTAGGATATTGCGGCCCCTGGTGGGGGTGTGGATAAGTTGATCCAAGGCATTGGAATTTATGAATTCCAGAAAACATTGAGCACAAGAGTTGGTACATGAGTAGTTTTTCCAGTTAATGATGGGGTAGTTGAAATCACCCATTATTAGGGTGTTAGGTTGTACCCTAATATTTTCCAGTGTATCAAGAAATGAGGAGTGGGAATCCTGGGGCAGGGTGGGGGATCTGTAGCAAGCTACAATTTGGACTGTGGTCTTGCCCAGAGTTAGTTGCACTTGGATAATCTCAAATGCATTATGCTGAGCAACTAGCCTGGAGGTGTGGATATCCTTAATGTAAAAAGGACATGCCTCCGCCTTTAGTGTTTTGGTCCAGGTTAGATGCTATGCATATGCTAATCAAGTGTTTTTCCAACAACTCTTTCTAAAAAGGGTGGTTTGTATCTGTCCCTTACTATCCTTCACTAAACATACATCCAAAAAATCAATGGTTACTTCCGAGCTATTGACTGTAAATCTCAGAAAGCCCATTGAACTTTCTGGGTAGGCTATAAAGGCACATAGTTCTTCTTCTGTACCCCTCCATAGCAAAAATACATCATCCACAAATCTAACATATTGTATTAGTTGTGACTTCCATGGATGATCTTTCTTAAAAATGTTAATATCCTCTCAATATGCAAGGACCAGGTTAGCACATGAATTTGCACAGGGTGTGCCCATGGCTGCACCCTGTTTTTGCTGATAGAGGGTACTTTGATAGAGGAATATATTATTTTCCAATATAATACTAAGACACTCACAGATTGTTTGATTCATATGATTTATAGAAACCTTAATATCTGTTAAAATGGCCTCAGTGGCTTGTAGGCCATATACATTGGATATAACCGTGAACAAATTGTTCACATCAAACATGACTAATAGACAGTCATGATAATCTTTACCTGCTAATAAACCATATAGGTTATATAGAAACTGTCCTGCATCTTTCACGATCCTTGAGAACAACATTAAGACTCTTTTAAGTTTGGTCTCTACCCATATGGAAAAATGTTCCATTAGTCCACCCCTCCCTGACACAATGGGTCTCATCAGGGGTGATACAAAGCTGTTATGTATCTTAGGTAAGGCTTTGAACACTGGGGTTATGGGGTGTTCAATCCACAGAAAATTAAAAGTGTCAAGCTCAATAATATGTTCTCTCTAATACTGTAACTTATTTTTAACTTTGTCTATCAAACATTTAACAGAAAGCAGATAAAGGAGTGTATAGGTTGATGTATCTGATAACAGTGCCCTAACACTTGAGTCATAATCCTTCAAATCCATGATTACCACTGCTCCCCCTTTGTCCGCAGGATTTATTACTATTCACTCATCTTGTATTAGATCATTAAGGGCCTTTTTATGTTGTTGAGTTAGGTTAAAAAAATCTGTTACCTTTTTTATCTAAATATGACCTAATATCCATCTCGCAAACTTTTAAAAAAGTATTCACAGTTGAATGCATTGGAGGTACGAATGTACTCGTTTGCTTTAAGCCCCTGATACTATTATCAATTCTGTTACTAACTTGAGAATTATTGTTGAACATGTGTTTTAACAATTTCTTTCCACCTAAAAGCATCAAATCCAATATTACTTCATTACAAATTGAACCTTTACTAGGTACATATGATAACCCTTTTTTTTAAATGTGTATTTGCTCAGCAGATAAGGAAATATTAGACAGATTAAAAATAATACAGTCACCATTATCAGTCAGGTTGACGTTCTTTGTCTTTTCACTTCCCTGGGTATGACCGGCTTCTCCTTCAATCGTTTTTCTTCCTGACTGGTACAGGAAGAACAGAACAAGAAGAATGAACATTTGGTGTAGCTACACATAGCAACTTTGGTCTAGCTGCTATGCCTAAGTGATCCAAAGTGGAGGTGGAGCTAGTAGAGGCAATGCATGACACCTCTCCTTTATTTTCATTGGTCAGATTCACTGCTCCAATGGAAAATTCAGCTGTGGTCGCCTTGTCAACATTTACAGATAACAACACTTCATGATTATCTGGGGTTTCATCATTCACTATTTGAACATTCAAAGAGATCCCACCTGCCACATTCACCTCCTTTCCTGGACCAAATGTTCTAACTTGGTTCCCATTGCTTTAAGTCCATTATTCAAGGGGCCAGGTGAAAATATAACCTTGTGTAAAGTCTAAATAGTCTCTGACTAATTTCTTGGTCTTGATCTGTTGAAGTCATAATATGTAATTAGCTACTGCACAAATAACATCATCGACTTTATTGGCATAAAATTCATCTTTACGATAGGTTTCCAATTTAGCTTGTAGTACCCATACATCCTCTTGTAGTTTTTCTTCTTGTGGAGCAAAAAAATCTATCAACAGCTTCATGTAAGAGAGGCTCATCTCAATATTGAGATGCTGCCAGTGTGCTAGCAATTGAGGAAAAACATCTTCTTGCGTAGGCATGCACAAAATCCAAAGACCTCTCAGTTATGACTTTATATTCAATGCATGCCTTGAAATGAAACCTCTGCCATTGTATTTGTTTTAACTTGTGCAGAGTTTTTTCAAAAGAAGAAAGTAATTCACTAACCACATCACTTTGGGTCAGAGACATTCACATTCAACAACGGGTTGGATGCTGGCATTATACAGCTCCTCATTCTTTCAGTCACCATCCCAGCTCCACGCTGTTGAGGACAATAATGCACCTCTATATTCTCTCCAAGTCTTATAGCCATGTGTGGAGGATATATAACAAGAACAATTCAATGAAAAAATAAACAAATATCTTCCACTTAAGGTGACTACTCATATACAACATGGCAAAACCAACTAAAATGTATATCGAGTAGAAACCATCAAGTATGTAAAAGTTTAATTCCGTTTAATAAAATGTCATAAGTGCTTTCAGGACAAGCCCTTCATCAGATGAACATACAATTAAAATTCACAATGGTATTTATACAAATTTAAAATCTTAAATAGCCAATCAAGCTCAGTGATTTACCCTCCGTTTTTTAAGAGCTGGCTTTAAAGGTATAACACCATTTAAGTCTGGTGGTCAATCCACCCCAACTCAATAATCCATCTCATCTCATTAAACTCAGTTTGATTTACAATGTGCCCCTGTAATATTCAT
>NC_056729.1:1523534543-1523564543 GCF_019279795.1 Protopterus annectens
TTGTTCATCTACATCAGACTGACAAACAGCAGACAATTGCACATGAATAAGAAAATATAATGCTAAATCAAAGAATAAAAAAAATATTGTGAAAGATTACTGACTAAATAATCGGTGGCTAGTATCAGAGTTTATAAGTCTCAACACTGTTGGGTATAAGCTGTTTAAGTATCTGGTGGTCCTGCAGTGGATACTCCGATATATCTTGCCTGAAGACAGTTGTGTAAACCAGCCATGTGCAGGGTGAGATGGGTCACAAATTATTTTGGATGCGCATTTATTGCTTCTTGCTGTGAAGAGATCCTGGATTGATGGTAACTTTGTGCCCATGATTTTTTCGGAAACTCACACCACTCTCTGTAACTTCTTTCTTTCTGCTATTGTACTGTTCCCAAACCAAACTGTGAAGCTACTAGTGAGAATGCTCTCAACTACTCCTCAGCAAAATGTGGTGAGAACAGTAGGTGGCAACTTTGCTTTTTTGAGCCTTCTGAGAAAGTGGAGATGTTGGTGTGCTTTTTTGACCAACTGGTCAGTGTTCACAGTCCAAGAGAGATTCCCAAAATGTGCACCCCCAAAAAACTTTGTAGATTTGACCCTTTCCACCTCTTCACCGTTTACTGTGAGTGGTGAGTGTGTTGTTGACCTTTTCCTGAAGTCTGTAACAATCTCTTTTGTTTTATTGACATTCAGGTCAAGGTTGTTCTTAGCACACCAGTCAATCAATGAGTAGACCTCGTCTCTGTAAGCTCTTTCATCCTCTTTGATGAGCCACATGATCATAGTATCACCTGCAAACTTAATGATGTGGTTGGTGTTGTATTTTGCATAACAGACATGGATGAGGATGGTGAAAAACAGAGGGCTCAGCGCACAACCCTGAGGAACACCGGTGTTGAGTATTATGCATCCTGAGGTGTTGTGGCCTGCACATGTTTTCTGCGGACTGTTCATCAAGAAGTCGAAGATCCAGTTTCACATGAGCTTTTTAACTCCAACATGTACAAGCTTGTCAATAAACTGTATTGGAAACACTGTACTGAATGCTGAGCTGAAGTTAAACAACAGCCTGATGTAGTTGTTTCTTCCCTCCAGATGATCAACTTAGAGGTGGAGTGCCATTGAAATAGCATCTGCAGTGGATCTGTTAGCCCAATAAGTGAACTGTACAGGTTTGAAGGTCAATGGAAGGTTAGCCAACAGATGTCTTTTAGCTAGTCTCTCAAAGCATTTCATGACATTTGAAGTTAGAATGACCAGTCTGTGGTCATTCAGGCATGCTGGTTTAGCTTTTTTGGGAGAGGGACAATATTCCTCACCTTGAAGCAAGAGGAAACTTTACCAAGAATAAGGGAGGTATTGAAAATACCAGTTAGAACTGAGCATAGTTGGTCTGCACAGCCTTTACATACTTTGTCCAGTATTTTATCAGGACCAACAGCCTTCCTGGGGTTCACTTTCTTAAGTTAAGATCTCACTTTATTGGAGTTAAGGCTGAGCACCCCCTCCTCCTGGTTGATAGGTAGCCTTGTAGCAGCCACATAGTTCTTCTCTTCAAATCTGCCCAAATAAGGAGTTCAGCCTGTCCAGGAAGTCAATGCTGTCTTCACACTGAGCTGACCTGGTTTTATAGTCAGTAATCTGTTGCATCTCTTGCCAGAGAATCCTGATGTCCCTCACGTCTGCAAATTGACTTTGTAATTTCTTTTCATATTCTTTCTTGGCCTCTTTAATGCCCCATTTTGGGTTTGCTCTAGCTTCGCTGAGACCCTCCTTGTCCGTGGTCCTGAATGCTGCATTTCTTGCCTTCAGGAGATCATAGGCTTTGTTGTTGAGCCATGACTTTTGGTTTGTTCTTACTGTGATGCTTTTGATGTCAGATATGTCATCAACACACTTAGTGATGTAAGTTATTACTGCTTCTTTGTAATCATCTATGTTCACCAGTCCACCTGATGTAGTAGCCTCTTTGAAAATGTCCCAGCAGGTACTATCAAATCATTCTTGGAGACATTCCAAAGCCCCCTCATGCCAGACCCTGATCTGCCATGGGCTTTCTCTGATCAGAGCTGGTTTGTAGGCTGGTAGAAGCATGATGGTAAGATGGTCAGAGCTTCCTAAGTTAGGTTGTTGTATTGCATGATGGTAAGATGGTCAGAGCTTTCTAACTTCGGTTGTTGTATTGCATGATGGTAAGATGGTCAGAGCTTCCTAAGTTAGGTTGTTGTATTGCATGATGGTAAGATGGTCAGAACTTCCTAAGTTAGGTTGTTGTATTGCATGATGGTAAGGTGGTCAGAGCTTCCTACGTTAGGTTGTTGCATTGCATGATGGTAAGATGGTCAGAGCATCCTACGTAAGGTTGTTGTATTGCTCTGTAGGCAACTTTGATGTTGGAATATGCCTTGTCCAGAATGTTAACACCCCTTGTAGGAAAATATGCAAACTGGCAGTAATGGGATAGCATGTCTCTCAGATCTGCTTGATTTAAATCACCAGCAACCACATGTGCAATGTCTGAGTTTTTCCTTTGCATCTTACAGATAGTTATAAAGATTGCTCAGGGCCTCAGTGGTGTTTGCATTGGATGGAATGTATACCACTGTTACATGTATTTCATTTAGCTCTCTAAGTACATAAAAGGGTCTGCATTTTAAGGATAGGAACTCTTGATTATTAGAGCAATGTGATTGAACAATCTCACAGTTCGTACACCATCTTTCATTCACATAGATGAAGATTCCACCTCCCTTGGCCTTTCCACACAAACCTTGACATCTGTCTGCAGAGAAGAGTGTGAAGCCTTCTAAGCTAACAGCACTTTCACTGATCTTGTTATGCAGCCACGTTGCAGTAATCATCAATAAACAGGTATTTTTCACCTTATTTTTGCTGTAGAATTCCAGCCTCAGGTCGTCCATTTTACTGTCCAGCAAGTGTGTATTTGGTAGCAGTATTGAAGGCGGAGCAAGCCTGTGAGGATTTCTTTTCAGCTTTGCAGCAATTCCAGCCCTGCAGCCCCTTTTTCTGGTTTGCTGACATCTTTTCCTGTTATGTCTTATCCTGAGTGTACCAGAACCTTCTTTCTCATGTTTCAGGCACTTTAAGGCATGCTGGGTTAAAATACACAGCTCCAATATTTCTGTGAGGGTAGTAGGTCAAAGGAACTCTGCTGACTGCAGGGAATCAAGCCAGCAGCATGAAACTGTTTGCTTAATTTCCAGAAGCTTCTGTCTGCTGTAAGTTAATGTACTTCCACTTAAAAGCCAAGAAAGTGATTTTCTCAAAGTTTTGTGTGAAAAAGAAGACAGATTAAGCATACCTCTCTGATGAGCTGACACAGCCACACAGGGAGTCTCCATTTGTTTAATAACAAATTTTAATCGCAGATAACAAACTAAAAATCTCAGCACAGGCGGAAAAACTTAGAAGATACACAGAAAAATGTAAAGGGAAAGTACAAGATAAACAAGGCTTTATTGATGATCCAAAAAGTTTGATAGAAAATTGGGAAAATTGGGAAACAAGGAATTGAAAGACCTCCAAAAAAAGAAGAAATAGGTACATTTTGGAGAAATATCTATGAAGATCCTGTGGAACATAACAAAGATGCTAAATGGATAGTAGAAGTAAAAGAAAGAATAAGAAGTACAGGATATGAAATGGGATGAAGTAACAGCCAGAGAGTTTGAAACAAAATTAAGAAAAGCCTCCAAATGGAAAACAGCAAGTACAAATATGACTCTGTCATTGTCCAAGTTGGAGTGAATGACTTGAGACATACCTCCCTGGACTACATGAAAAGAGACATGGAAGAGCTCTCGGATCATGTGGCCCAAGCAGGTATGACCCTAGCTCTGAGCAGCATCCTGCCTTCACCCAGAATGATACCACAATATAAGGACAAAATGATTGACTTCAACAATTGGCTAAGCTTCTGGTGTCATTCAAAGGGGATCCAGTATCTGCCTGGGACGACATGATCGACAGACCACGATGCTTTGCCAGAGATGGTCTGCACCTGTTGCCCCTGGGATTCAGGTTACTGGCTAAGGCTCTTGCCACCCCTATAATGCCTTTTTTAGGCAAAGTTCAAAGGACAAAACCACCACTGTAACAGGTACAAGCATGCAAAATCTGAAGGTAATGCTACTCAATGCTAGAAGTCTAAACCTCAAAATGCACTCTCTCGAGGCACTCCTAAAAATGGAGAACATCGAAATCTGTGCAGTAACTGAGACCTGGTTCAAGGCTCCAGAGAGCACACCTGCAATACCAGGCTACAACTCTTACCACACTTTTCGGCCACCAAACCAGGATTGAAATACTAAAGGTGGAGGAGACTCCATATTCACCAAGTATATTCACACCACCAGGTTAGTTGCCTAACACAAAGCATCTGAAATTCTCCAGGTGCAACTAACACTAGGTAAGATTGCAATCCAAACTGCAGCTTGCTACAGATCCCCCACCATGCCCCAAGATTCTCACTACACCTTTCTAAATATACTGGAAAATATTAATTTACAACCAAGCACCTTAATACTGGGTGATTTCAACTACCCTGCCATTAAATGGGAAAACTACTCATGTGCCAACACCTTTGCACAACGGTTCTTGGAATTCATAAATTCCAATGACCTGGATCAACTAATCCATAGTCCCACCAGGGGCTCCAATATTCTAGACCTTGTCATTACCAACATGAGAAATCAATGCTCCGCGGTTATGGTCACCCCCTTGTTGGTCAGGTCAGACCATAATCTAATCACCCTTAACATCCACATCCCACCCCCACCCCCCAGTAAGGAAACCTCCATAAAAAACTTCTCCAAAGCCAACTTCATGCTACTCAAGTCAGAAGTTACAAACTTCATGACACCCATACAGATGGGAACTGAAAGTTCGACTGCTGAGTCATACACTAAGGCACTGTATGAGCACATCCACTCATGCATGAATCATGCCATCCCAAATAGAACCAAGTTGCTCTCCTCCAAAAAAAGGAAGCCAATCTGGTCATCCCCTGCCATAAACAAACTTTACAACAAAAGGAAGAAACTGTTGCAGAAAAGAGGAAAATCCCAGGATGCAAAAAACTCCCTTACCAGCCTCAGTAAGAAGCTGGGATCACTCATAAAATCCTCCAAAGCTAGTTGCAAAAATAAAATTGCCAAAGATTCCAAAGACAACCACAAGGCATTCTATAACTATGTCAAGAATCTAAATGGCAATGCTCAGATCTGCTCTGAGCTACAACAGAATGGCATTAAATATACTGATCCCAAGGATATTGCCAATATCCTGGCAGATCAATTCAGTGCCAACTTTACCCCCCTCACCCCCTAAATGGCCCATCTCAATACCGGAAGATTGCCAAATTCCGGTAATAATGGCTACACAGGCAAAACACGCACTCTCCAAAGCTAAGAATACAGCATCCATGGGATCAGATGACATCCCAGGCTGTGTACGACATGAACTACAAAATGGACTGGCACTTCACCTAAGTGTCATGTTTAATCATACCCTCACCTCAAGCTTCATACCCACTGAGTGGCGCACAGCTACAGTTGTTCCACTCCACAAGATCTTGGATCCCGGGAACTACCGCCCCATCAGTCTGACAAGCCTGATCTGCAAGGCCATGGAACATATTATCATGGAACTTATAAACAAAGACATTGGCAACCTTAAAACACTGGACCCCACCCAGTTTGGGTTTGTGAAGGGCCAATCTTGTCTCCTGAACCTGACTGACTTTTTCGAATCAGTCTCCAGAGCCATGGACGAGGGTAAGGCAGTACACACAGCCTATCTGGACCTCGCCAAGGCCTTTGACACCATCTCCCACTCTGGAATCATAGATAAACTTACTAAGCTGGGCATTAATCCCTACGTCGCTCAATGTGTTGCCAACTGGCTTACTGACAGAACCCAAACTGTAAAAGTAGCTGACTCCAAATCCAGCTCCAGACAATTGACAAGTGGAGTACCTCTGGGTTCAGTCCTGGGACCGCTCTTGTTTGGCATCTACTTCTCTGATGTACAGGCCAACACTAAGGGACTCTGGCTAACAAAGTTCGCAGATGACTGCAAACTGGGAGCCATTATTGAATCCCCAAATGATATGGATACTCTACAAAAGGGCCTTACAGAAACAGATGCTTGGTGCCAGAGCCATGGGCTCAAGCTCAATGCCAAGAAATGTATAGTTATCCCCTTTGGGAAAAAAACATGTACCTGTGAATTACCACATAGGTGGCAGTACACTAAACACCAAAAGTTTGATAAGAGACTTAGGGACACAGGTGGACAGTGGTCTCACCTTCAATAACCACATCGCCACAACAGTCAGGAAATCCTTCTATGTGCCACACCTCATCACTAAGGGCTTTTCATCAAAAAAAAAGGAGGTCATTGTCCCACTGTGCTCAGCCCTCAATAGACCCATTATAGAATACAATGCCCCATTTGGTATGTGCCTCTCAAGACATCTGCAACAACTGGAAAGGCCGCAGAAATGCCTCACTAAAAGAATCACAGGCCTAAAGCAAATGCCCTATGCTGACTGCCTTAAAAAAATCCAGCTATACTCTATCGCATATCATCTACTCCGAGGCGATCTCTGCTTAACATACAAGGCCATGTCAAACCCAGAGCTGTTGGACATGCTACACTTAAAAAAATCCCAATCCCTCAGAGCCACATGCCCCAGGGATCTAAACCTTGTCATCACAATAAACAAAACATGCCGAAGGGATAGGTTCCTGACCCAGAGACTCCCCAAACTCTGGAATAGACTGCCCATACATGTCAAGCATTGCGCCTCTTTGGCCCTCTTCATAAGGAACCTTGATGATTGGAGGGAAGAAAGGAAATTCACCCCAGGGATCATGTCAATCGCCCTGCTAGACAGGGGTCCAGGAAAGTAAATATTGCGGGAAGAAATATCCAGTGAAATGTTATGGCTAGGCTTGTATAGGTCCTAGGGCTGATAGCCTAGTACCAACCTATGAACCTATGAACCTATGAACCCCAGGCCCAGATGCAGTACTTAACTTTTGGCTAAAAGTATTAACATCTTTGCACGAAGATTTAGCCATGAGTGAGAACTATTTATATGCACACCCTGAACAGACACCAACCTGGTTAACAATGGGAAAAACAATTCTCCTACTTAAGAGTTAACTTGAAAGCTACCCTAAAACTTATAGACCAATAACTTGCCTTCCGACAACGTATTAACTATAGATGGGAATTGATACCAACAGTTTATAATCATTTAGAAGAAAACTCAATTATGGCAGTAGAACAAAAGGGCAATAAAATAAAGTCATATGGAACAAAGGATCATTTGTTGTTAAATAAAGTCATAGTGGAGAACTGTAAAAGGGGGAAAATCTAAGTATGGCATGGATTAACTACAAAAAAGCATTTGATAGTATCCAACATTCATGGATAAAAGGGTGCTTAAAAATGTATAAGATACACCCTACACTGATCGACTGCATTGCAGTGACCATGAAACAGTGGCAGACCACTTTGCAATTAAGCCATGATAAGGGCAAATTATTATCCCAGGGATAAAAATTCAAAGGGGAACATCCCAGGGTGACTCTGCTGCTATTCTGCCTTGCCCATATCCCATTAAGCTGTCTACTTAACAGCTTAGGCCATGGCTATAATTTGGCTACTAGAAAACAACAAAGTGGAAAGACTTCTCATCTTCTCTTTGTTGATGATTTAAAACTGTATAGCTCATTAGATGAAGAACTGAAAGCACAACTGCAAGTTGTCAAAACTTTTTCAGATGATATAAGAATGTAATTTGGTTTTGATAAATGTGCAAAAGCAACCTTTAAAGCAGGAAAACATCAGTTTGGGGCAAAAATGTGATAGAAAAAAACTTGAGCATGAGGGAGTTTATAAATATTTGGGAATTGATGAATGAGCAACAGTAAAACATGAACAAATGTGAATAAATTTTAGTAAAGAATACTTTAGAAGACTTAAATTAATCCTGAAAACAGTGTTGGCATCTAGGAACAAAATGTAAGCAATAAACCAATTTGCTCTTCCTGTCCTAACTTGCAGCTTTGGAGTGACTGACTGGCCCCAAAACGTGTTGGATAGATTAGATAGGAAAACAAGAAGGATTCTTCATGCTCACCAAATGATTTATAAAAATCAGTGCATACCAAGACTATATATTCCCCATTCCGAAGGAGGTATGGGCCTCCTTGAAACTGATTACACGTATAGATCTACAGTCATGGGACTCCACACATATCTGCTGACCTCACAAGACCCAAATGTAGGGAAAGTTTTGAAACATGAGGAGAATAAATTTAAGATGACATCACTTCTTAATCTAGCAGAAGCATATCGGCGTCAAGCATGAATAGAAATCAAACCAGAAGTAGATAAAAACTATGCAGCAACTGAATGTGCCAAAAACAAAAGAAAGTATATAAGGTGAAGGACCAGATAAGAAGGTGAGAAATGTGGAAAATGCATAAATATAGTAGGAAGTTTAGAAAACTTCTGGAAGAACCTCATTTTGATCAGGAATAACCGCAGGAATGGTTATGGTGGGGCGAATTCAAACCAAGAGATGAAATGTTAATCTTGATGGCCCAAGATAATGCAGGTTTTATAAAACCAAATTGGAAACAGTTGCACACCTCTTTGCTGGTTGTGACATACTAATGGCAGAAGGACTGTATACTGAAAGGCATAATAATGTGGCATGATTGTTGCACTGGAGATTGTGTAAACATTATGGTACTGAAGTGGCTGAAAAACACTACAAATATGAGCAAAAAAGCATCATAGGAAATAAATGATGAAGTTTACATCACATGGGATCATCCATTATCACAGTTCAAAAGATAGGTGCTAGAAAACCGGAAATAGTGGTCCATGAAAAGAAGACAAAAGTAGCATTGATCATTGAAATCACCACACCTAGTGACTACAGTGTCTTGCATACAGAGAGACACAAAGTCATAAAATAGCAGGATCTGCAGGCAGAAATGAAAACAATGTGGAAGAAAGATACCCAGACAATTCCAACAGTAGTAGGAGCAATGGGTCTTATAAGAAAAAAATCTACAATCTTATCTAGATATATTAACAATACATATAACCCCGTATGAATTGCAGGAGTCATTCCTGGGCACAGTGCAGGTGCTGCGAATAGAACTTTTGGCTGACATCAAAGATTGAAACAATACTAATTTCATAAACTTTTATTGCACTTTGACTTAGGAATGGGGTCCATTTCTGTCATGGTATTAGAAACCCAAAGACTTGGAGAAATTAAAAAAGGAAATAACATTTTATCTATTATGTACTAGGTCATATAAATATGGGGAGATTCCTCAAGATTGGAGGCGTGCTGTTATTAAAACTGTCTTTAAGGGAAAGGGGAGTAGGATAAACTCAGGTGTACAGACCCTTAGTTCTACTTCCATGTTGTGGAAAAATAATGAAGAAGGTAATACTGGATAATGTATTGTCAGAACTGGAAAGGTTGGGACTTGGAACCATATATCAGAATGCATATGTTGAAAATAGATCTAATACCACCTATAACATGATGTTCTATAACAACATAATAACAGCTATGAATGAATATTGTGCTGTGATGTAATTTTAGATTTAACTTCAGCTTTTGAAAGGGTCATACACAAAACACTGATCAATACATTAGAACCACTAGGTAGTGATGTGCTCTTGATAAGATGGATTGCTGCAAAGCTTACAGATAAGACATGACAAGTATCATACAGCAGTTAGGCAGGTGAAATTCTTAGTTACAGCCAAGGTGCCAACAGAAGTCTGTCCTAGGCCCATACTTGTTTAGATTGTACCTTTCAAATCTTTTTCAAATGAGGTGTTCTACAGTCTGTATAAAGATGACTTGAAACATGGTAAGATGACTACATGTGTTACATATATGGCATATCTGCAAAATAACTTGACTAAATTCATCATTAGGGAACATGAGAATAATATGCTGATAAATATGTCAAAAATAAGGATATGAGATTTTGGAGACATAAATTGAAAGGTGAATATTTAATACAACCACAGTGATTGAAACTGTAGATAAATTTAAAGACTTGGGTATATGGGTAGGTCCAGCTTTCAGTTTTTCTGATCATATCAACTAGTTGGTTAATGATAGTTATAGAACTGCAGGTTGTATATAAAGATTTATAAAGCCTAGGTAATCAGAAGTGATAAAGTTATTGATTGTTTGTTAGATTAGACCCAAACTTGAGTATGACATAACAATGAGTAAACTGCAAAGAGTAGCAGAAATATAACAAGGGCATCCACAGATGTGAAAATGTAAGTTATTATGAAAGACTAAATATATGAACTTATACAGTAGATATTTAAGAGGAGACCTTATTCAGGTATATAGGGCATCTAGAGACAACTACCTCTGGGAATGTTTGGGGTTATCAAAAAGTACTAGAGAATCATCAGATAACCTGTGTAGAAGATTCTATAGCAATGAGAAGTGAGCTAATTGATTCTCTGAGAGAGCAGCTGATGCATGGAATAGACTACCAAACTACATTAAAGAAAGCACTAGTTTAGATACTTTTAAGACACTTATTATGGGAACAATTGTTTTGGCATATTGGCAGGCTAGGAGGGCATTAATGCCCATGCTTAATGTGGAAGGACTTGCAGGAAAAGCCCAGTTTATTCCCTTTCTGCAGGATGGTGTCACCTATGAAGTAGTATATCTCAACAGCTTTCAAGGGGGGAGAGAGGGTCATAAGAAGAAATTCAGGATGTACAGGCTATTGCAAAAACGATTTGCATTTTCTTAACATTTAATTAAATACATCAGTTTGCTCTACCAAGTGGTAACAAGAGAAAAGATCTTCACTCTAGGTGAAAGGTGATATATTTGGCTGTAGTACATCAAGTAGATATGAATTTTGTTTGGCTGGACTGGGGGGGGGGCAGACTGAGCAATCTGTCCTCATACAGAAAAGGATAGAACAGAAATACCAATTTATATGCAAAAACAGACCATCTCAGCTACATTTCCTACATATGTAAGAAGCATCTACTTTTGCATGCACATGCTCCTGGATACATGTTAGATGAGTTATTCTATGCTTCCAGTCTGCAAATGTGAAAAAATAAATAGATTTTTCACCATTTATTGTTAAGATGCAGACTCCTTATAAGCTATGTCACAGGTTCATAGGTAGATACTAGGTTAACAACCATCAGGATGTTTATAAGCCTAGCCATGCAACCTAACCCAATTTTGTTCCTATGTATCATGGGTATTTACTAGGATGGTGTATGTTAGTTAGGAAGTTCCTAGAGGTCATGTGTGTGTGTAGGGAAGGCAGTATGTTCATTTGGGCATTACGGTCTACCTCTGTCTATGAGAGACATGCTGGCCAGACCCAGGATGAATTAACGATTTCCTATCCATTGGTCAAGGATGGGAAATGTTTAAATAGGGTTAGGGATGGATTCTGAGTCACATGGAAGGGGACCCTGTTCCAGAGCATGGGAATCTTTTAAGATGCATATCTGTCTTGCCAGTATGTCTTGTTTATGTCACAATCACAATTGAAATCCTTGGATTTAGTTGTTCTGATGCTGTTCATTTTGTGCATGTGCAAACAGTCCATTGGATCTGGATCCAAGGATGCCTTGTATGGCAGGCATAGATTGATTTTCAATAACCTATAGTAGAGTATAGAGATAGGGCTTTAATGCAAACTGTATAGGACAGTGCATTTATACTCTGGATTCTCCTGGTAAGAAACCTGTTGAATATGTCTGGTCAGGAACATGCCAAAGGGGGCATTGTACTCAATAGTGGATCTAATAATGTCTGAATAAAGTACTATGACCTTCTTGGACCTGGATACCATGGCCTTAGGTATAACTTGGGTGATATCGAATGTTTTTTGTTTACTACCTTGGCCACATGTTGGTCAAAGGCCAGATTACTGTCTACATATGTTCCCAGATATCCTGACTGTCAGGTCAGCTCTTGGAAGTGTCTTATTGACGGACTAATTTGCTTAGGTGACAGTTTTCCCCAAAGGAACTGTAATGCTTTTCTTGGCATTAAGTTTTAACTTGTGATTTTGGCGCCAGTCATTTGTGTCTCTTAGACCCTCTTGTAAGATGATTGTGTCATGGGAGGAATCTATGATACCTCACAATTTGTGGTCTTCTGCAAACTTGGTCATCTAAAGGCCCTTTACCTCTGTGAAGTAGATGCCAAAAAGGAGTGGTCCTGACACAGAACCCTGCTGATGACCAAATCTCTTAATTGAGGTGGTCTCACCAATCCTGACTTCTTGGGTTCTGCTGTGAGACACCTGGCAATGCAGTGAGTTATATAGGGGTTCATGTCTAGTTTGGTGACTTCCCCACCTATACCTGAGTGGGGTATTGCATTGTAAATACCTTGGACAGTTCCAGCTGATATGTACCATCTTCTCCTCATCCATTGCCTTGGTGACCTTCTCTAAGATTCCAGATTCTGAAGGTTTCCTATGTCTTTGTTGACCATTTCCATAATAACACATTCAATGGCTTTGTATATTAGACTACTCAGGCAAATAGATATGTAATTTCTGTGATTGGTTGATGGTAGACTTCTGAATTGGGATAACTTTTGCATCCCTGCATTCTCATGGTACAAAGCCTGTTTTGAGTCTATAGTTGAGACTCTAGTTAAAGTGACTCAAGTGGTCCTGATAGGGAATGTTTCAAGTTTTTTAGGAGACATCCCAGGATATTGTTGAAGCCCATAGAGGGTTGTGTTTTTGGCCTTAGTGAGTGCCACCAAGACCTGCTCCCTCTTAATAGCTGGAAGGTTAGGCCAATAGGTACTTCATGGGGGGAGGCATGGAAAAGTGAGGGGTGAAGTCTGAGCTAAAATTGTCAGCCATCAACTCACTATGGCACTCTGCTCAGTGAAGGTGGCACCACTCACCACCAGTTCAGCACACTGTTGTGTAGTGCCTTTGAGGATTTGGATATAGCTGTAGAAGGCCTTGTGATTCTCTTTAGACTGTGAGGGTATCTTGACTTCATAATCAGCATTGTTGGACTTAAGTAGTCCTCTCTGTTTCTTGTTTAGTTTAATTAGAAAGCTCCTATCATTATAGGAGTTGCTGTTCCTGATTTTAGCCATGACTTTTTTTCATTTTGTTGTATACCCTATTAAAGATTAAGACTCCACCAGTATTGTTTTTTAGAGTTTGTTTTGAGCTTACTTCTAATAGGTACAGCAGCCTCTACACAGCCATTTAGATGGCTGTGCAGGGTCCACAAGATCAATTTTGCATAGGTTGCTGTGAACTTAGGGTTGTGAGGGCATTGAATTTTGACAAACTACTGTTTAACAGGATGTAGTTTGCTTTGGAATATTTCCTAATTATTAACAGGGTTTTCTGGGATTAGTGACTTGATTTTTATTTCAAAGGAGACAGCATTGTGGTCTGATCTCACCAGTGAGGACGTGACACTGGGATCAGGTGGGGTGCGGATGGGGGTCAGGGGTTATAGCACTATCTCATTGTGGCGAGTAACAAATAAACACAAGTTCCACTCGTGGTAAAGCTAAAGCTTGAAAAAACAAAGCAGTCCAAACTAACAAACAATGAGCTATAGCAACACCAAAGTTTATTAAAACAAGCCAACACAAAACTTTTAGATAAAAATCCTTCTTCAGTGTCATTTTTATCTGAAAGCTTTATGTTGGTTTGTTCTGATAAACTTTTGGTGTTGCTATAGCTCATTTTTTGTTAGTTTGGAATCCATTGTGATAAATAGCAGGTTCAGCATATTTGAACCTCTGATGTGTGTGCACACTATTTGGTCAATGGTATTTGTGTTAATAAAGTCCAGGAATCATTGTGCCTGCAAGTATGAGGCAGTGTATGTTTCCCAGTCTATAGAGGGCTAGTAAAGGTTACCATGAATAGGGGATAATGATGATGTCTTCAGTAGTTTTCCGTATGAGCTAAGGGATTTTAGGGACATAGAGAGTGACGTATAACTTGCTAGGACATGGTATGGGACTTTGTCTGTAGTGACCTGCATGTGGATAAATTCCATAGCATTGTCCGGCTTAAACAACATAGAGTTATGCATGTTGCTAATACAGATTGAGAGTCCTCCAGCTTTTGTTCCTGTGTGTGCAGCTGATGGTCTAAATGTGTGAAAGGCACTGAAGCATTCTGCTGCCTGTGTACTTTCTGTGGATTTAAGCCATGTCTTCATAATGGCACACATGTCTATATTCTCCATGGTGAAGAGAACTTGCAGGGCATGGGATTTCTTGTTTAGGCTCCTAGCATTGATTAATAACACTTTCTTTGGGTTTTATTTGTTCTTTTGGTAGGTTTGTCAATTTGGCATTGCCTAAAATAGGCTCTAAGGGGTGGATAAGGTTGTACCTAATATTCTGAAGCCTAGGGGAGACAGGTGCAGACCATCCTTTGTAAAGTAGTGTGGTTTGTTAACCATGTCTTCACATGTTAATAGATATTGACTTCCCCTGGAAAGGTACCAGAAACTGATCCAATTATTGAAGTCATTCATCTTTTTTTCATGCTGTGGCATCATCCTTCATGAAGGTAGAATGTTGTATTACCAACTATGATAGAATCATACTGTTACCTGCGGGGTGCTTTTGGTGAGTGCTGTGTATGTGTGGTGTTTGGTGTTGTTTTTGGTGAATGCTTTAGAGATTGCTGTTTATAGGCATTGCTTTTGATGGGCTTAGGAGATCTTTGAGGTTTGGGAGGATTCTTGTTTTTTCTTTCTTCAGCATAGGTTGATCTATGTGGTGAACACTATGCATTGCGGATGTAGTGTGTGTTTGTGTGTGTATGTGTGTGTGTTCTCAACAACGTTGTTTGTATGTGAAATTTTTGCCTTCAGTGAAATTGTGTTTGTGCATCTCTCACATAATGTATTTGCTTCTTTAAG
This sequence comes from Protopterus annectens, assembly GCF_019279795.1. Taxonomy (NCBI): domain Eukaryota; kingdom Metazoa; phylum Chordata; order Ceratodontiformes; family Protopteridae; genus Protopterus; species Protopterus annectens. The sequence continues at coordinate 1,523,549,550 of NC_056729.1, forward strand.
GATTAAATAGTTGTCTGTGAACATGACACAGTTATTACATTGTCTCAGGATACCCATACCTACCAAGCTGGCAATGGAGACATTTGGAAATTGCATATCCGTGTTGTCCGAAAAATGTATTTAGGTGGGCTACTATAGGTTGTGGACTGGGTTATACAGAGGTCTCCTTGGATGGTTTCTGGGGTTTGGCACAAGATTTTGATAAGATTTGATAGCAGCACTGTTTAATGTGCAAACTAAGTGCACTAAACTTCTCTCCATACAATGGCTTTGTTTTAGCCACACTATGTTACAAGTTCTAAGTATAATTTTTAAAGGTAAAATTTACTTTCTAAGTGTTTGTATTTGTACAGGGCACTGCTAACCACTTGATGTAAAAACACCAAGAAAGATAAATTTTAAGTGTAATGCTAAAACAGAACAACTTAAACAAACTACCCCGACAAGGCATTTTCAATGTTTTAGGGACCTTTAGAATGATTTAAAGGCAAAATTGACAAAGTAAAACAATAAAGCAATGCACTCTAAAAAGTTAACTGAAGTGCAAAACAATAAAATAAATTTATTATCTGCAGAGGATGGAGCAGGATTAACTCATAACCCCTTGGAGTGTGCTGAGGGTGCCTAGCAGATGGGAGCTCTGGGCACATGAGCAGGAAGCAATAAGTAGTAAGGAAGACTTACTCAGTTGCCATACTGGTTTGCTGGGTGGGGACTTAGCATTATATGTATATGAAAAACAATGGTCGGAAAGTATTCAAATATGTTATACAACAGGCATTAGTAATGAAATTGGGGAGGGAAGGACTTTTGAAGTCAGATTACCCTAAGGCGACAACGTCAGAGACAGAGCCTTTTAAAATTCACAGCAAGACAAGGGTGGGAGGGTTGGAGAAAAATTTCAAACTGGAACAGTAGTTCTCTGGTTATAATTTTAGAAACCTTTAGCTTAATGTCTTGGTGGGGGCTGGGGTAGACTCAAAGAACAGGGGAAACAGTAGCAAGGTAAACAGAAAGGCATTGAATTGCAACTTTAAGCAGGTACACTACAGCTATAAAAAGTACTGAATCACAAATTCTAGACCAGAATTCACAATGCTGCCACTGTTGCATTCCCACCCCAGAATAAGGCACTAGACTATGTAGAAAATTACCAGTAATGCTGTAATAAATGGCTAATGAGGCTCAAATCTGGCAGTTGATTACAGTCCTACTACAACTGTGAATGAAACTACAAGACTGAGGCCCTAGACTGGGTTTAAAATACAAAAGTCTTCCTTTTTAGATAGGTTTGTAACAAGTTTACATATTAATGACATACAAGAAAACTTGACTGTTATTACTCCATGTTGAAATTTACATGTGCACGTGTACTTAATGAGAACTCTTTTACGTTTGTTTACTCGACAGGCAATGGAGACATTGGGTTATAATCCCTTGTGTTTTTACTTTTATTTATAGAGCTCTTAAGGTTGATGGGATTCATACATGTTTCAGCTCTCCAAATAATTTGTTCTGAATAGTGAATCTAGCAGAGGAGTGAATCCTTCACAGCCTAGAAAACAAGTCACAGATTCCCCTCCATAAAACAGTTTCTAAATAAAATAGATTGCCACAACCTTCACTCCTTTTATTAAAAGCTCCTTGCACTCTCTCAAGTTGAATCAAGTGCTTTCTCAGGTCACTACAGAGAGGGGCACTGCTCTTAATGATTGGCCAGTAAAGGAAATCATACAGCAGGGCAATGACCTCTCAGGAGTGACATTCCCTTTCATATTACATTGGCTGCACTGAAAGTCTTTTCGCTATTATGGCAATCAACATGTCAAAGGACAAGCCCTCAAGTTAATTCACTTTGTAACAGTCATTCTTTAGTTGTATTCCCGTGGGACTGTAGGTGACAGGGACCACTTACTTCCCAAAATTGGAACTGTTACATTTATATACATTTGGTATCAAACCATTAGCCTTACACTAGTTGTAGGATGTTTCCAAACCTGACAGAAGAATCCATTTCTCTGGACAGCAGAAGGCAACTTCCTAGTTTGCATATATATTTAGTGAGGCATAGTTTTATCTTGTACACGTACATCAGAAATAAGGTGCTGAAAAGCAGAGGCCCATCTTCTGGAGCCGTGTGGCACTCCTCTGGATGCCTCTGCTGGTATGAAGAGTTTACTTCCCTCTCTTGCTAATGAAATTCAGTTTGATGGCAATTTTTCATTCAGAAGATAGCATAAATAATCAAGTTCAAACATATTAAGCTTGCTTATAATCACTGTGTATGATACAGTGTTAGTTGTTTTGGCAAATCAAAAGTAAGTTGTGTTAATGAAATACCACTCATCCAGGACTGCTCCGATCTCTAGCCACAAAAAGTAACTATGCTTAATAGATGTGACTTACCTTTTACAAACCCATACAGATTTATATGTCTAGAAGAAGTAGGTAACATATAGTCCTCTAAACTAATTCCATTCTGATCCCATCCATATTCTTGTAGAGGTTACCATTAAGGCTGAACAGCTTATAATTCCTGGGATCATCTTTAATTTGATCCCATCTTAACCTGCTACATTCTGAGGACCAAGCTTATAGTGAGACTGCAGTTTAAGAGGACATGAAGGGATGCTAGTAGCTTATACCTAGTGGCAATAAAAAACTACCAATAATGTTAACTGGAACCTTAGAACTGTTGTTTTGATTGTATGTAGGGTTACTTTGATATGCTCATCAGATACATTTAGGAACTTGCCCTCTGGGTGCATAACACAGACATAATACTTACTGGGGTTGCTAAACTGGCAATACAATAGTAGCAACATATTTATGTTTGGAGTAGACTTTATGTTTTATCTCAAGGATGGTACATTCCTAGATGCCAGAAATCATATATATTATTTTCTTTTATCCCATTAATGAGTGTAAACTCATAGAAGCACATTGCTATGTGTGTATCTATTTTGCTAATTTCTTTTAGGTGTGATTAGGATTTGTTTTATTTATCTGCTGTTTTGATATTAGAAAACATTTCTTTGTTTAGCAGACCCTTTTCCTGTTTATTTTGCATTTCGTCTTTTGGATTTTTTTTGAATCTGCCATATTATTTATGCCCGATGGAGACATGACTTTAAGATACAGAATGTTATAAAATTTCTTAATGCAGTCTGATACTGACGTATTGGACAAAAGTAGTGTCCTAGTCAGTGTTTTTTTTTTTGTTGTTGTTTTTTTTAATGAAGCTTTTCTCCCTGGGCATCTACCTAGTCGGACTTTCCTAGTAATTAAATGTCAATGAATAAATTAATAAATGAATAAATCAATAAATAAGGATCCCTAAATATTAGACGTAGATTTGATGAATGGTAACACTGTGTAATAATCTGATTTGACAAAAGGGAAGGATGATGGAGGGGAACTGGTCAGTGGTGGCTGGTGACTTCAAATCAAAGGGGGGCTGCAGGAGACAGCTGAATGGGTGGGGTCAATGGAAAGGGGTGTGGCCATCTAGAAAGGGGAGGAGCTATGCTCAAAACCACAAAAACTAGCTTTAATTAAATATGCTGCCCTGGGTGCCAAACCCTCATTATGAGAGTCCAATCAAGACAAATGAAGTGTAAAAGAATAAAAATATTTCAATGCATTGGCTGCATGACAACTTACTTAATATCTAGATGGAAGCAAAAAGGTTGTGAGGCATGAAAAAATAAATTACTTTTTAAATATATTACTGGAATGACAGTCAAAATCAAGTATAAGAAAAACAAGCAGCACTCAACTCAAACCACTTCTCCTTGCACTGCAGTTCTAATTATAATTTATATTCAGCTTTATTAAAGTACCAAGTAACATGCTGAAAGTAGCAATCTCTGTAATGCCCCCACTTGTAAAAATGTTTCTTACCCAAAAAAGACCTGCTGCCTGACAACTATCTACTTGTTTCATGGGGAAAACATGATCAAAGTAAAAAATGAAAAGCAAACAAGAAACAAGCTCAAGATACATTGCTTAAAGTATTACTGTACAGGTTATGGATCATACATGAATGGCATTCTGTTTAGTTTACGGGTAAAGCCCTCAGAGATCACTGGAAGTCTCCAACAAGTGTAATGAGCTTCTTAAAATAATGTAATCCTGTCCTTTATTACAAATACTGTCATATGCTTTTCAATACCCAACACTTATACATTATCTAGTTAAGTATTCTCTGCATGGCAACAGAAAGGCTTTCAGTGTTGGCAATTCTTTAACAGTATGCTTATTAAAGCTTAGTTTAATGTTATGATCTTAGACAAGCTTACCTGATGGTCATTAATGCATTGCTACTTAAACACAGAGCAACAGGCACTTTCTGAGTAATAAGCATAAATCAACAGTACAAAAATATGACAGAAACCAGACCATTCTGCAAAATCAAGAACAGATGGAAAGCCACTGTAATACTTGTGTCTACCTTGGATGGGGGATACCCTGCACATTTACACTGCATAACTGCTCCTTGCCTTGCTTGGACACATTCAGAGTCACTACATGGGACAATACAGCTGGGAACCTGTCAAAGAAGGGGAATCTATAACTCTGATTATTAGTTATTTCTTAATTGTAAACCCTCCATGTTTTCTTCCAAAATTGCTGCTTTGTGGAGGGATTATTAAGGGAAGAGCAACATTTTGAGCCAAATTCGGGGACAGTTGAGAGGTTTGGTTATTCCTAATTCTATAAAGAAATGTATTTGCATGTACCTCTCAACCTATTAATGCAATAAATCTGGACAAGGCCAAATATATTGGGGGAACATATAAACAGTACTAAAAATTGCTCTTGTATAAACTGAGACAGTTGATAGAACAACAGGTCTTACTTTAGCATGCATTTTTCTGAAGGTTATGAAGTCTGAAACTCAGTGTGCCATTATTTAGTGACTTAATTCTTAAATGATTTTCCAGAAAACCACACATTTTAAGAGGAACAAACCAAAAATAAGAAGCAAAAATCTATTCATTCTGTGAAAATCTGGACAGTTGGGAGGTATAGTTCAGCTGGGGCTGTCTTTGAGTTTGCCGCCCTTCCCCCTCACAAAATCATGATCGAATGGAGCCCCCCCCCCTGCAGCCATTCCAATTATCCATGACTTCGCTATTTCACTCCATTTACCATAAACACTAATGTGCATACTGCTTTACTTCTATGATGATTTGGATTTCATTTGAAAGTTTTATTTTGCATTTTACAGCACAAACACTAAGACATCTGCTAAACAAAGCAATGCAGTCTCACAATGAAAATAGGCTTAGCATTAAAACTTCTCTGCCCTTAAAACTCACATTCAATGAAACAGCATTGAAACCCACATTCAAAGAAAATACATTTTGCCAGTGGCAGATAAAGATTAACTTTGGGCTGTTTTCAAATCATAGGCCCCTTGCACATGAAACATACATGTGCTCTTTGACACACCTTCCTGATTGTACTAAATTATATTCCTTATACAATACAGTACAGTTGTTAGACGGCATTTTAAATTTATTGTTTTGAACATTTTTCCAGTAAACAATGAAACAAACTGCATCCACCAATGACAAACCTACCCAATTCAGAACAGTCCCATGATAAAAGTTTACTCAACCTTCTACAGTCCACCAGTATCAGTAAATATGCACAATCTCTGAAGTAGTAAAAGTCATCTAAATAATTCCACATTAAAGAAATCTGTAACAATGAAGAGGTTGCTGCTAGCAAACAACTTTATATGTCATTGTTTATTCATCTACAGATAAAGTGCCTGTTGCCCTTGAGGAATAAATTGCCCATGTTGCATGCATTAAAAAAAATGATAAGCTAGTAATATCGCAATAGGGACTGTATGGCAAACTGATAACAGGTTCATAGTTACTACTCTAGGTATCTTTGCCAAAAAGGACTGCAGCATCCACCCACTTTACAACACAGTACAGTATCAGCAATGCATCTATCTACTGTGGGAGTAGAACCCACAGCCTTCTGCATCAAAAGCAAGTGCACTACCTGTTGTGCTATTAACAATGCAAGCTGGCTTAGAATAAGCAACACTAAAGTTTTGTTCCCCTGCAGCTCTCAGCTCCTTGTAAAATCTACTTGACACGCAGTTGTATCTCTGAACTTTGCAGCACAAGAAATCTGGAAAAAGCCGAAATTTATTGGGGGGGGGGGACAAAAGCCCAAAAACCAAGGACACATTTTAAACATTGCTTGTATAATGTTGGATAGTTGCTAGAATAAAATGCTGTGTTACCACCATACATTTCACTGCCACGTCTTTAACCCAGGGGATCCTGTGCAAAACAGTCAGAGAAACATACCACTATGCCGAATCAGCTGTTTTGTGAAACAGAGGAAGACGAACTTAAATGGCTACCATTTAGAGAATTCAGTTCTCACCGTAGCTGTCAACTTCTTGGCACAAAACACCTGAACAAAGCCAATAATGGGGGAATACAGCCCCCAAACATATTCAGTGAATTCAGTTCTCACCATAGCTCTCAACCTCTTAGCAAAAAACATGTGGACAAAGCCAGTAATGGGGGGAATACAGCCCCTAAACATTCAATGAATTCAGTTCTCACCATAGATAACTATCAACCTTATCACAAAATACCTGGATGAAGCCAATAATGGGGGAATACAGTCCCAAAAATAGGGACAAATTTCAAATATCCATGTTATAAACTTAGACAACTGCTAGAATAAACAGTTTTGTGTTACAATGTACTTTCTGAAGAATATGAAGTCTGAAATTCAAATGCCTGTTCTTTTTAAACATTTAACCAGGAAACTAGTCTGACTTGGAACAAAAGAGAATTTTCAGCAGAGCAGGGAGAAATGCCAGACACATCTTTGTAAGACGGGAGGACATGCAGACACCACACAAGGCAGCCCAGCCAAGAATCAAACCAGAGAACCTGCAGCTGTTAGGCAGCAATGCTACCAGTGTACCACTACACTACAGACTTTGCAAGGAAAAATGTAGATACAGAAACCACAGATTTTATGAGGAACAGAACAAATATGAGGTAAAAATCTGCAAATTTTTTTTAGAAATGGTGGTGGATAGGGAATTCAGGTCCTTGCCACCTGCATCCAAGGTACAGGGTTCAAGCCTGCGTATCTCTACCCACCACCATTTGTTCTCTCTAGCCACCAGTATATAGCAACTAGAGCATTACACACACACACACACACACACACACACTTCCTTTGTCCAGCAGCATAATTCATGTCATGAAGCCTTCACCTACCTGCTGTAAAACATGTCCTACCCATTTCACGAATTAAGCCATCCAGCCAGTGACCAAACACCTACCTGAAGCCTTTGTCCAGTAGTAATCCACAAACAAAGCCTGTGAAGCAGTGAAAGTCCTGTGAGAGCAGCTCACCCCTCAGTCCTCATTGGTTCTGCCTGCAGCTGAAGCAGTCCGGAGCTCCTCTGTTCTGTATGGTTGTCACAGCACAGATTCCTGTGTATCTCTACAGCAATGATTGTTGGGTACCTCTTTGTCTGTATCCGGACTGCTGATGAAGGCAGTCTGAGTTCTCTAATGTGTCCGTGCATGCGCAGAGGAGTCAGAACTCGTGATTTTTTTTTTCCGTTTTACAAATTTTTTCTTTTGTTTTTTCTGGGTGGGAGGGCTGCAGTCCGGCAGAACGATAGCATAAGCCACCCCTGGAATTGGTACAATGTGGCTATACTAGTCATCATCTTCTTTCGGCTGTTCCCCTTAGGGGTCGCCACAGCGGATCTTCTGTTTCCATTTCTTCCTGTACTCTGCATCATGCTCTTTCACACCAACCGCCTGCATGTCCTCTCTCACCATATCCATAAACCTTATCTTAGGCATTCCTCTTTTCCTCTTACCTGGCAGCTCCATTGTGGCTATGCTAGTAAATACTGTATTTAAGATGCTTTATCACCTAGTAGGATCTTTCAGTAGCTGCGTATGGAAGTTGGAGTCGAAGTTATGGAGCAACTGGACAAATTTATTATTGGTAGTCTGGGCATCCTATTCAATGTTATTATAATTGAATTCACCAGTAGTGAATTGCAATATTTTTTATTATAAATATCTCAGGGTTATCTAAATATTTGTCATATTATTTAGGTGATTTGGGTGAATTCTATAACATCCAGTTACATGGTAATCTATGTCACTGAATTTCATAAAGGCTCCTATTATCTGTCCTTTGTGGTCTGTATTGAGTGATTGTGTGTTGAGATTAAGTATGTAGATAGACATTAACCTCCCAGTCTTGCTAGCACTGAATGAGTGGAAATCATTGTGTTTTGAATACTTGGGGATACTAGAAGGGTCCTTAAGGCAAGTTTCTGTAGTTGTCCAAACCCTCTACCTCTGCCAGTGTCAGAAAAGCCGTAGGGTTCCTCATTTCTGTATAAAATTTGGGTTTTAAAGAAACATAACCTTGCACTATCTTGTTTCATTTCAGTTTATGATGCCCTTCATTTTTATGTCCCTAAAAAGGACTGAGATGGTGGCAAATTTCATGATCAGAGTGCTTCCCCTCAGGCAAAGATACGGAGACTATTGCCTGCAAAGCAGGAAGGAGCTTAAAAGATTCTCTCATTGTGTACATTCACTAAATCCTCCTTGACAGATACCAGTTATAAAGCCAGTTATTTTAACTGGCTATTTTATCCCTAAATTGTGATGCCATCTTTAGGATCTCACACAAAAAGTGGACTTTTTCTGACTTAAAGAGGGATGTGTCTTACTTAAAAAGGAACAACTTACCCTATTCAGCCCTACTTGAACAATGACAAAAACAAAAATAATCGTACTGTAGATGTATTTATATCCACATAATACACCCTTTAATTTGGCCCCAGAAAGACAGGTTGTTGCAGTGACTCTTTCATTGCTCAGTTTGGTTAGTGCAGCATCAATGCATGTAATTGTTAATCCATCAAGGTTTATTGAATTGCAAACTGGATAGACTGCTTTGCCAACTTTAAGGGACTATAGATCCTGTTACTGTAAATGTCTCATGAAGTTTCATATTATTTTGTTTAGAAATCTTGGTGGGAGAATATTTAAAAACTTTAGTATAAATTCTAGAACAGGTTGCTTACTAATACCATCGCACACAGTGAGTTTTTGTTTGAGCTGTGCAATACATTTCCATCTCTGACATATTAATTTATCTTGAGGAATAACATTTTTTGGTAAACCTGAGGCAGTTGCTACATGTTGCCTCAGAAAACCATCCTTAATAAAACATGAAAATGTTAGCTGATGTAGTGTTTTTACCCAAGTACTCAGTAAGCAGTGGAACAAAAGAAGAGCCTTCTAAAATAATGGCATGATTTTTGCCTAATACTTTGCAAGTTTTCTGTTATATCATGTAGACAGTGACAATCATATGATGAATAAGACATAGTACAAATGTTAATCAAAACTCACGTAGTCTTACTCAAACCATCATAAACATGCATAGTACACTATATCCAAAGTAAACTAAAATATTCTGAACTCAAGTGTAGCAGAAGAAATATATTTTCCATAGATCCAGAAGCATACATTCAAAAGTAAGTAGCACTTGTGACCCTCCATCAAAATTATCTAGCAGTTCCTCCTCCTAAGCCACAATGTTATTACACAGTACATAGCCACGTATATCCATGTGTTTTTTCCCCTGCCTCTAGTTACTCATTTTATTTATTTGTTTACTGAGGCAAATGCAGATCCATTATTACCTATATAAGGCACAAACTTTGGATAATATCAATAAAAATGCCTCATTTATCAAATAAATACAAGAAAATGTCTAAATATTATGGACCAACTCAAAGCCCTGTCACTATACCCAGTATCCTACAGACTGCTAAGAAGTGACCATTGTCTGGTATACAAGGTATCCTCCAACCCATTACTGATGGTTTACTGTACAACAGCAAGTCAGGTGGCATCAGAAATACCTGGACTAGGGATCAAAACCTGTTCTGCAGCATCACCAGAATGTTTAGAGGGACATATATATTTCACAGAGGATACTACTCATGTGAAACAGATGCTCCAACTACTTAAAGGAAAACTCCACCTTCTCCTACAGTTTAACTCAACTCTTAGGTTTCTTTCCTCCCTATGGTATGATTCCAGTATTGTGTAGGTACCAGAAACCTGCTTATACTTTATAAAACTCATTTCCTTGACTTGGAATCAAAGGAAGGGAAAAGGCCACCCACTGTTTTTTAAGCTTAACTTTTCACATAATTTGCAGAGGAATTTCTCTATACCTCCATGACGTACCACAGACACAATGAAATTTGTTGTCAGGTCCTACTGACAATCTTATTTGGGTAATTTGTGCTGCTGTCAGGAGCACAAAACCTGCTGTAAAAAAGGCAGAGAGGTGTGAAACTGTTTTATGTTGTCTTCATTGCGAAAAGGAAGAGAACTTGCACTGACTCACAGCTACTTCCAAAGTAGCCATGCCCTTCATAGCAAAACAGAGCAATTAGATCAGTCAATGATTCAAATGCAGTTGTCACCCCTTTTGGCAAATTTGCATAAGTAGCATCACAGTATTGAAATGCTAAGCTTTAAACTTTAAATGTTTGTTTATACAGCTTTACATTTTAATATGACATAAATGTAGTACCAAAGATGCCTGTGACACTTAGAGAAAAGTCAGAAAGCATTTTTTCGTGTAATTCTTGCAAAGTATCAACTAGGGTTGCCACCTTTCACTGTGGCTAAAACTGGACTTAGGTCACACCCCTCATACCACCCATAACCCCACCCATTCCCCACCCACTCCCCACCTATTTTGTGATGTTATCATGTCATTCGAGCAGAAACACCCTATTTTTCCATTTGCGATACCTGTTTTTGGCATATTTACTATACTTTTTGTGAAAAAAGCATAGTAATTCTGCAGATTTAACAAACTCCAATAGTCTGTTTCTTTTTATGAAACAGAATACCGCTGTTTGTACAGTGTTTTCCAGACTACCAGACAATCAGCTTGATTTCCGGATAGTCCAGAAAAAAAACAGATAGGTGGCAATAGGCTAGTATTGACACATTTACCGAAGTGTGTGTGTGTGTGTGTGTGTGTGTGTGTGTGTGTGTGTGTGTGTGTGTGTGTGTGTGTGTGTGTGTGTGTGTGTGTGTGTGTGTGTGTGTGTGGCTGGGGGGACTGTCAGTTCATCTTAGACTACAAAAAGATTCTTTGAACAAAGGCCTGCAACTTAGGTACTTTTTTGGTTGCAGCTGTATAGGTTCATAGGTTGGTACTAGGCTATCGGCCCTAGGGCCTATACAAGCTAGCCATAACAATTCCCTGTCTCTTTCTTCCCACAGTATTTACTTCCCTTAGAATATTGTAAAGCAAATGTTAAGACACTCACAAATGAGGGCCACTCAAGAAAAAAAGAAACAGTCCTGTTACAGAAGGTATTCAGGATGACAGTGACTGACACCAATCATATTTTATGTCAATGGGATGGGAATACACGTCTTTATGTCTAGCACAACTCATATAAAGCAGACTTGAAATGGATTATGGGAAAGAGAAAAGCTTGAAGAAAAACAAGATTGCATTGACATGCCAAGCCCCATTGGTAGCCATTTTGTGGAAAACATAATAAAATTCTATAAGAAGTAATCAGAGTGATTGTGAGTTCGGAAAATAGCTCACAAAACAAAGATTGATTGAAAAATAGATTTTTTAGTTCTAAGGTTTTTTTCCTTTAAAACAAATTTCATCCCTGTCCATTTACAAGGACAACTTAGATATATAGATGGGAAACAAAAAATTTACACCAGAACTGCCCCCTGTACTAATAATGGAAAGAGGCTGCTCCTAAATGTGTTATTGCATGTATGGGTCCCCTCAAATTATCTATGTTATGATCCCAGTTATTCTCATTGGGGTAATATATCGAACGTGGATGGGTAAGGCCACTCTATAGCAAATGGGATAGGTTATTTATAGCACAAAAAGAGACATTTGCTAGGCTTAAAATGGCCTGCAAGGGCAGCTAGCCTAGTACTTACCTATGAACCTATAAATGACACATAGTAATAGCTGTTTTAAAATAGTCTTTTGCAAGCAACAGTTCCAGTGAAGATTTAGTTTAGTAAATATAGTAATGAATTTAACAAAGAATAACTGCATATTTTCAAACTGAAGATCTTAGAGACCTTCAGAAAATGTAGATAGGGAACAGAATAGGAATGGATGGAGACAGAAAGAAAAGGTGGGTACTTAATGTAAGGGCCATGAAGTGATATGCTAAGGAGGACAGACTGATGGCATGAGGGTCAACATCATCTGTGTCTGGATTAAATTGCCTTGGTATTGTCAGATTATATTAATAATGGTTAGAGTAAAGACAGCACTGTGGAATAGAGGGATAAAGCCACGGGGATCTGGGTTTGACAAGTGGCTTGGGTGTGTCATTTGCTGACAGGGAGGATGGGAGTGCCTGCCCCATGCGTGTGTGTACACAGGCATACAAAGCCTGGAAAGCCATCTGCTGAGTGCTCTCTGTTCTGTGGATGGGATGGCTTGTTGATGTCCACTTCCTGTGGAAGTGTGGAGCATCAGTGTGATCTATCCCTACATCAGGTTATGTGTCAATGCCCAGGATAGGGAAACTGGTTAGGGATTAAAGTTAAACTTCCCAAGGTAGCTATATGACATGTGGTCCTGGAATGCCCTAAATATTTTTGTTGGCCACAACCTGGGGGTCCAAGTAACTCTGGCGGGTGTCTAAAAGTGAAGTTAGACTTGACAGTGGATGGAGGAACTATAACTGGGACTTAGTGGATTTTGCATTTTTTTTTAAGTTTCCTTATTATGTTTAGGTAGTGTATGATGTCTCTAATAGATGTGGGAAAAAGACTTTCATGGCTGGGAAGTTATAAGTCACAGTGTATTTTCTGGTTAGGATTTAAGGATGTGTAGCCTGTTCTTTGTTAAGTATCTTCCTCTCAGGTAAGGGAATTAGTCTTGGTTAATACATCTGATTATGAGAGAGTGTTGTCAAGTTCTGCCTTAATTAAACAAATAACAGACAACTGATATTTATTAGGTAGTCATATCTTTTTTCAGACAGTCACAAATTCTGGATGTCTACCAGGAAATGCAGTTTGGTGAGGCTTATGAGGTATGTTGAGAATTCTGAGGTGCTACATATTACAGATGTAAACTTTCTGAAACTGTATACTGCTTCAATTAGATATCTGAGTTGGTATTGAATTCTACTGTCTGAAGAGTCTTCTGTGTGTTTTGACATCAGTCTGGGAGGTATGAAGGTGACCATTAGCAGAAGGTCAGTCTTCTCATAATATTCTGCAGTGTATTACGTTTTAACAGTGGTACAAAAAAAGGTGAAAAGGTCTGAACTTTATTTTATAATTGTAAAGTATCACATCCAATTTCCAGTTATATGTGTTTCAGATAATGAAGAGTATACAACTGTTCTTTCTTGCTGTTGTTATTGTTGTTGTGTCTTTCGGCTTTTCCCGGTTAGGGGTCGCCACAGCGGAACTCCGGTCCGCTAATGATTGGCAGTAGATTTTTACGTGCCAAGTTGCCAGCTCTGATGTACAACCTTCAACGAAGGTACGCCCATTCACGTATGTCTCCACACAGAAGATGGTCCAGCTGAGAATCAAACAGGACGTCTTACTGTGAGGCGATAACGCTACCACAGCACCACCACCGCAGTCTGTGTTTATGAAAAAGGACTGGATTTGTTAAAGTCCAAAGTACAAATTACTGAAAGGTTATGCAAATTGTATTTGCGTTCCTTCCTATCTTCATAGAAATAATACTGCACATGGTTTCTGTAAAGTCAATGACTTTAAACTTCCATATTCTCTGATTTACACTTCCTTAATATATATTTACATAGCAAATCACTCCTTGCGCAGTTTCTTGATTCCAAGTGTTTGGGCTTTTCTGTTTTCTCTGCCTTTGTGTGATCATAGATTAATATGTGCAAGTAAAGGTGGTGTGGTGGCAGAAACCTCTTACATGGACTATCCAAGGAAGTTTGTCCCACTATAAACAATGCTTTTTGTGTGTTTTGTCGAGCAGAAATGTTGACCCATTTGCTTCATCCAGTTAAACCTTCAATGAATGCACTTTTTTTTCAGTAAATTAGGGCTAGCAAAAGTTTATTTTCTTATTGGATGTAATATGGCAAATATACTGATATACTGATTGCTTAAAACAAAATAAATCTGATAGCACAACTTTTAATATGTGCATTTTTTTTAAATTTTGCATTAGGCATAGTAGTTTCTGTTTCTTCAAAGCTGTCATTAATTTAATCAATTCTGGGGGCAAAATTGTAGAAATTTACTTATTAAAAAGTGTTAATGAATGAGGCAAAGCAATGGGTGTGACCTGCCATTTTTTTTTTTTTTTGCTTGTTCCAAAGATTAGCCAGAATTGGGTACAGACACTTATCAGTCTTCTGTTTATTTTAATTTAACTTTTTATTACATTTATTTGATTCCAAAGTAATATCTGCATGTATTTTTTATTAATAGTTCCAAAGTAAGTCTGTTTTCATTTTTTTGTCAGTAGTGATTTTCTCTGCAATTGAATTCTCCCCAACGTAAATGTTATTGTCGAATACTGAACTGGTTGAAAATAATCAGTACCACTCATTTTGATCAGTAATGCTTTCACCATATAATTCATCTTTACTCTGTTTATCACCAGACAAAACAAATGTTTTCTAGCAGAAGAGAATGGCTTTGCAGAAACATGCTTTAAGTCTAATTTTTAAGTTTATTTTATTCACAGTCTTATAATATGCATTGGTGTGACTTAAGATTGATTATTTTTGTATTATGAAGGTACTAAGTAGTTCTTTAGTGATCTGAGACATTATGAAGTCGATTATGAGGGAAGGTACATTCTAAAGTTTATTGTTCTGCAGGACAAGTAGGTCATCACAATATCCTTTTCTTGTGTCATGTT